>NC_070605.1:89337928-89647303 GCF_027172205.1 Podarcis raffonei | reverse complement strand
CAGTCCCTCTATTTCTTTGGCCCACTGCAGGGAGGGAAAAATAATAACCAGGTGTATCAAGCCCTTGATGAACCACCTAATCAGTCTTTCCTGATCACTTTTAGTGTGTTATGTAGGTGGTAAGTCAACTTAGGTTTACAGTAGAACTAAAAGATATGATATCAATGGCTAGGCCTACAAGAAAATGTTGATCCAGCTTTTAGAGAACTGTGAAAATATCCTCACAAAGATGGAGATGGTATTAATTCAGTACACTCATTGGCCTCTGTGTGCTCACTGAGATCTCCCCAAGAACATCAGTAGAGTTCTGCTAGATCACACCAAAGGTCTAACTATATTCTAACCCTCCCTGGAAGTTTGGGTGAAGGTGGTTAAATGATGACAACAACGATGATGTCACATAGTCCTGCATCCTATTTCGAGGTAGACTCGGAGAGCTTACTGTACACAACCACAACTAACCCAAGCAGATGATCTGGCACTTATCTTTCTTCCCCCCTTGGGTTCTTTGGATGCATTTAGCACATACTGCAAGCAGAAGTTTATCTGAAAATTACCGTATTTTTTGCTCTATAAGACTTACTTTTTCTCTCCTAAAGAAGTAAGGGGGAAAGTGTATGCGTCTTATGGAGCAAATGCAGGCTGTGCAGCTATCCCAGAAGCCAGAACAGCAAGAGGGATTGCTGCTTTCACTGCGCAGCGATCCCTCTTGCTGTTCTGGCTTCTGAGATTCAGAATATTTTTTTTCTTGTTTTCCTCCTCCAAAAACTAGGTGCGTCTTGTGGTCTGGTGCGTCTTATAGAGTGAAAAATTCGATATTCCAATACTAAGATTGTTATTTTTTGGCAGACACAGCCCTAGGTATAAATGTACTTTTGATCAGCAAGTTATAGAATAAGTTCATTCATTTAAATATTTGGGTGTTCTGCCCAGCAAATCTCTTTCAATGAAATAGTATATTGAGACGGTGCTTTGTTTCCACACTAAATCACAGAAAACTATAGGGGCATTGATGAAGTTTTTTTTTTATAACAAGGAAGGACAGCTGATTGAATCCACCCTAAAGTTTTTCCATAGCAAAGTGATCACTCAAATGCTCTACGTTGTTGAAATTTGGAAATATGACCAGTTTCATTAAAGCTTGGAAATTGTGCATAATATTTTGTTCCTGAAAACTGTACTCCCTCCCATCAGGAATTTCCACAGAATATGGTTGGTAATCAGTTAATTGTGAGCTCATTTAAATTATGTCAGACAAAGTGCAACTCTGTCAACTGATGGTTTTCCTGCATTGTGCTATATGGAATGGGTAACAACAAATTTTAGAAATCAGTTCTTCAAAATCTTTTAGATAGTTATTATTTCCCAGAGGTGAATGTTGCCTTCGGCCTGGACAAGAGACAATTTCAGAGGCTGTTTTAAAAAGAAGAAGAAGACGACTCCAGAAGGTACTTGCATCAAATTAGGAACTCCAAATATTCTCTGTGATGTTCTCTTTTGAAAACATAGATTTTAGAGCTAGTTATCTAATGAAGCTCATGCCTGTTTCCTTACGAAATGCTTTTATTGAGCTGTGATTTCAAGTGATGGCAACTACAGTGCTCAACAGTCACTATAACAAGAATGCTTGCAGATTCTGTATTTGTGGCCAATATCAGGTGTAAGACATTATTCACTATCTGCTAATCTGTCCTTTGTATAGTGATCCAAGAGAGATTTTCGAAACCTTTGTTGACATATGGAAGCAGGAATACCTTCCTAGAAACAGTTGTTTCTTTTGAGTGACACTAACAGCTTTGTGACGCATAAAGCAGCTCTTTTTGAGAGAGTTTAGAGAGAGTTAGATAGTATTACTAGTAGATAGTAGATAGATAGTATTACTATAAATGGTTTTGGAGAGTCTCAGGTTAAATCAGAGTTAGCTCACTACACGTCTGATTTTTCTTCTTTTATATTTTTCTTCTTTTCTTCTTTTTATATTATTGATGTTATATTATTACAGTCATACCTCGGGTTACAGACGCTTCAGGTTGCATTTTTTCAGGTTACGGACCCACCGAAACCCGGAAGTACCGAAATGGGTTACTTACGGGTTTCGGGGGTCACACATGCACATAAGTGCTAAATCGCGCTTTGCACATGCGCAGAAGCACTGAATTGCAACCTGCGTGGGTTGCGAATGCTGCAAGTTGCAAACGTGCATCCCGCATGGATCACGTTGGCAACCCGAGCGTCTACTGTACTATGTTTGTATATTCTGCATTATAATTGTTATAATTGTCATGTAGTGGTACCTGCCCTCTGGAACGCCTTCCCACCAGATGTCAAAGAGAAAAACAACTACCAGACTTCTAGAAGACATCTGAAGGCAGCCCTGCTTAGGGAAGTTTTTAATGTTTAATAGACTATTGTATTTTAATATTTTGTTGAAAGCTGCCCAGAGTAGCTGGGGAAACACAGCCAGATGGGTGGGGTATAAATAATAAATTATTATTACTATGACCTTTTGCTAGCACAATAAACCCACTGAATGAATGAAATGCCATCCTATTCTCCTGAGAATGCAACACACCAGGTCAATGGTGAATGGATAGGCAACAGCATCAGCCTTGATGTCTTTCTGTGACATCTGTATGCCCTAGTAGTCTATGCCTCTGCCAGCGCCAGAAAGGCTCAGATATTATTGTGCTGGGGGACAGAGCCAGTACGTTGCACATAATCCTATGCATTTTTACTTGAGACTGAGGTCTCTGGAATCTACTTGTAGTAAATAGTCAAGTATTTGGGATGTTAGCTGTTCAGGCATTCCCTACTCTCAAATGTCATCAAGAATTATACACGGGAGTGAGGGAAGCAGCGAACTGGCTGAAAAGCTATGCTAGCTCTGACAACACAGGGTTAGAAGCCATGGGTTGTCTCCAGCAAAGTCAGAAATAAATTTACCAGCCACAGTAATCTCTTGTCAGCCTTCCCAGGCTTCACTGGTGAGGAGCACCCTAACACGAACCCCAGTGATTAGGTGGAAGCTATCACTGAATGCATCTCTTCCACTATGGTCAACAAGAACCCCCCAAAATAGCATGTTTGAGGGATGACAAAGTGTGAGTCAGAACAGGCACTGGATTCACTGACCATAGTTTAGGATTGCAACCTAAGTTAGTTGTGCCCATTTCTTTCATTGACTCTGATCCGAGTAGGATAGCTGTTGGATACAATCCAATGATTTGATTATTCCACCCATACCAAAGCTATAAGGCCCCAAATCTGTGTATTCAAGCTTTCCAGATCTTGAAATAAAATAAAATCTAGTATGTGGTGGAAGAACTCAGTGCAGAAACTGATTTTCACCTAAGTTGTGCAGCTAAAGGAAGAAAAATATCATGTAGTCTTGACAGCAAAATAACTGAACCAAGTTTGTTTTTTGAGGAAAAAAATGGTTGGTTGGCAGTCCTATGTATATCTAGCTTGTTCCTGCAGCTGGAAGGATCTCTTGACATGTACATCTATGCTCAAGGCCAATTTTGTAACTGATGTCTAAAAACACTTGTTCCTTTTATAAGGGAAGAGTCAGTAGTTTCTGAGCAATAGCTCCGAACAAAACGTGAAGGGAAATCCCTGGGCAAATTAAGTAGCCTTTTGTGTGTATGTCAACAAGGAAGCACTTCCAGACATTGCAAAGGCAACGCCAGAGCAATTCCATGTTTTGACAACTAAGTTGTTAAACATGGAGCTGCTCTGTTACTCGCTGTTTGTGGCTTTGTTGGTTTGCTGCATTAATAGAATAGGGAGTGCTCTACCTAGTCGTTATAAACTGCACACATTGTGCTAGAAAAGGCACTAGAGAAAGCTGGCTACTCCTTTCAAAGTAGGCTTTGTGGGCTAATCCTAACATTCAGATCATACTGTGAATCAGTGCTTTCCCCCCAAGAAAAATAGGTGCCGGAACTCACCGTGAAGTTCTAGTTACAGGTAGGTAGCCGTGTTGGTCTGCCGTAGTCAAAACAAAATAAAAAAATTCCTTCCAGTAGCACCTTAGAGACCAACCAAGTTTGTTATTGGTATGAGCTTTTGTGTACATGCACACGAAAGCTCATATCAATAACAAACTTAGTTGGTCTCCAAGGTGCTACTGGAAGGAATTTTTTTTATTTTGTGTCACCGTGAAGTTGTTACAGTAAGTCGTCAGGTGACTCGGGGCAGCCCTGAACACACGCCAGTTTGACAACAGCCACGTTCACCACTTGTGGAGGTGCTAAAGACTATGGACACTGAGGTCCAGAGCCGAGGGCCTTCTGGTGGTTCCCTCACTGCGAGAAGCCAAGATACAGGGAACCAGGCAGAGGGCCTTCTCAGTAGTGGCATCCGCCCTGTGGAACGCCCTCCCACCAGATGTCAAAGAGAACAACAACTACCAGTCTTTTAGAAGACATCTGTAGGCAGCCCTGTTTAGGGAAGCTTTTAATGTTTGATGCATTACTGTATTTTAATATTTTGTTGGAAGCCGCCCAGAGTGGCTGGGGAAGCCCAGCCAGATGGGCGGGGTATAAATAATAAATTATTATTATTATTATTATTATTATTATTATTATTATTATTACTACAGCAAACTGTCTTCATTCTCTTAGTTTCAGGAGGATGGCTAGGGCAGCTCAAAAGGGTCCTCATGCAAACATGCACATGTTCAAGGATAGAGGCCTAGCTGGAATGCTTAACGTCCACTTCTGCTACATAGAAGACAGAATGAAGAAAGAAAAAAACAAATTGGCCCTGCCCAATAGCTTGGCCCATTGCAGCTAGGAGTGGCTAGGAACTAGGTGGAGTCATAGATCTAAAAAAGTGTAGACTCACTCATGCTGGCCAGCTTCTGTTTTGACTTGAAATGTTCGTTTGGGGCTTCTCAGAGGTGCGTAAAGGCAGTAAGTGGGCAGGGGGACCAATGGCATCTACCTGCGAGGTGCTGGAGCTGCACTCCGGCACACTCAGGCTGGAAGAAAAAAAAACACTGCTTTGAATAATCATATGAACTCATCTTCTGAAATTCTGCGAGAAACAAGCTGTAATGTTGTCATTCGAGGCAGAATGAATGCAAGCAAAAAAAAAAAAAATCTCCTTGCATTCATTCTGCCTTGAATGCAACATTAAATCTTGTTTCTTGCAGAATTTTAAAAGATGAGTGAAAAAAGGTCTATGCAAAGGTGATCAACTAAAAGCTTGCAGCTGGCAGGGGGCTGGCTAATAGAGTGAGGAAGCATTAGGTAGAGAAGATATAATGGATAAATGTTAGTGGCTGCCAAATGTTTTGTTACCTATCTTCCTTTGTATAACAATGCTGTTTTATACCTGCTGGGTTAGTGCTTTATGGAAATCTTACAAAAGAGCCTGGAGGGGGTGGAAATCAAGAGATGGAACAAGTACAGCCAAACTGCTTTGCTCAGCTGGAGAAGAAGGATTTTTTTAAAAAAATAAAAATCTGTTTTTTGGTGTTGTTGTCATTGTCACTAAGCTTGGTCGCCTTTAAGTGCTCAGTACACAGCTGTCGATTTCCACTGACTGTCATCACTGCAGCCCAAAGCATCAAGGTTTTTTCTCCCTGAGTATTGCTGCATTTTTGCCAAGCGGAAAAACAACAGCAGCGAACCATGCTGATCTGTACCTGTTCAGAAAAGGCCTTTCTTCTGTGAACCCAGAACTGAAACTTCAGGGCAAAGGTTTTGTTTAAAAAGTTTGATTAAAAACCCAGATGAACGTTTATTTTGTATTGCGCATGGTATATATTTTATACCATGCTTCATTACCAAAGCCTTGCGGCCACTAACAACCATATACAGTGGTACTTCTGGTTACGAACGGGATCCGTTCCAGAGGCCCAGCTGCATCCCAAAAACTTCGTAACTGGAGGCACCCTTCTGCGCATGCACGTGGCACGACTGAGTGCTTCTGCGCATGCGCGCATGGTGAAACCCAGAAGTATACCCTTCCAGGTTTGTTGTGTTCGCAACCCAAAGTTTACGTATCCAGCGGGATATGTAAGCAGAGGTACAACCGTATATATGTCAGGGACTGGGCAAAGGTGGAATGGTGGAGACCGCCTGCCCAGCCTGACCCTTCCAGAGGAGAAGAAGACAGTTCAGAATTACAACAGGGGTTTGCGGGAGATCACCGTTCAGAGGCAGATGAGGGGGAAAGCTGGGAAATAATGGGAGAGGAGGAAGAAGAAGCACCAAGGGAGAGACAGCTGACAGACTCAGTGTCTTTAGAAAGTATTCCAGACCCCCCCTTCCAGAACCCAGTGAGCCTTGAAAGTAGGAAAGCAGAGAGCTCAGAGGCAGAGGGCATATTTCAGCACCCAGAGTGATGACAGATGAAGGGAGAGAGGGAGGGGGTGGAGAGTTACTCGGGATAACACCATTAATCCAAGAGGCTGCATTTCCAAGCCTCTCTCTGTGAATATTGAATAAAAAGCAGTTGGTAAGAACTTTTCCTTGTCTTATCCTTTCCTGGCAACCTGCTGTGGGGTTGGTTCCTCGGCTACCTGACAATATACCTCTGCTATAGATGTCCATTTTTTATAATTCCATTTCTTTTATTTTTTGTGATGTTTAAAAATACTTTTTTGACTAGCAGAAGCCATTAGTTGACTCCAGTCCCGAATTATTATATCAATAATAATAAGAATATAAAATGCATAAAAAACAAACTACAGGTTTAAAAACAGCTAAAACAGGAGAACTATTACCAGTATTAAGTAAAAGCAGCTGAGACAGTAATTCTGGAGGAGAACAAAACCATAAGAGCAACCAGAGCTGAATCCACACGGAAATAAAAAAATGATGTGAAGATGGGTTTTTTAAAAATAATAATAAAAAAGTTGGAAAGTATATATGGAATTTGCCATTAGCTCATCAGTGCCATCTAGTGTCACATTTGTATAATGCACTTAAAACACAGCTGTATAGCTGAGTCTCAGGTGCCATTCATAGCTCCAGAGAACAAGATGAACTTTGCATGATGCCCAAAAGGTTAGAAGAAGGTACCTGGTGAGCATTGACTTTGGTGGAAGTTCCACAAGATGGGCATCAGTTCAACAGGTAGCTAACCACTGTATAGGGGACAAATGGAGAAGACATTCCAAAGAATCTTTTCTCAAGCAGTCAGGTTCATATAGAAGAAAACAGTTCTTCAGCTACCAGGATCATTCATGGCTTTGAAGTATAGTGACCATGTGTCCTTTTTTGGAAAGGCATAACTGGCCACCCTGCTTTAGTCAGAACCAAGCTCTGTTAAATTCAAAGGAGCTTACTCCCAGGAAATTAACCACAGGATTACAGCCATGGTGAGCTTGATAAACTGGGTATCAAGAGATACACTACTGCTCTTTGGGGTATGTGTAGTAATGGATCAACATAGCAATATAATTTGGAGGAGCTGTCTTTTTGGAACATGGCTATGGATTTGTCTTGGGAGGGTGACAATGGTGGCTGTCACAATGAGCTCTTGTAAGCAGAGGTAGGATGGCCATCCATCATGGATGCTTCAGTTGAGATTCCTGCATTGCGGGAGATTGAACTAGAATACCCTTGGAGTCCCTTCCAAGTCTACAATTCTAGGATTCTACATTTACTGTGGATCTGCCATTTGTCAGATTGCAGCGTTATGGTTGGCCTGTTCTATGTGCAGTTGCTAGATGTAATCCACCAGCAACATAGCAATTCACAACAAAGCTGCAAAGATGCTAATTATGTTATCGGGGTTAATGTCCCAGTTGCTACATTTATTCTACTTTGAACATTGTTAAGTAAGTCGCTGGATTGCTGCTGAGCAGGAACGAGATACTGACTAGCTTGTGTGAATGCAAGCAGCAGTGTCACGGTGACCATCTTAGCAGGGCTATAATTGCATGTCACTTTGTATTTGTCCGCAAATTATTTTTTAAATATTTTTTTGCCAGAGTTCTTCTTATCTCATGCTGGTGTTTTTGTCGGATCACAAATGAACGGCTCAGGTTTCGAGATGAAAAGCTCTTTTCATCTATTTCCCCTGACAGCGAGTATACAGCTCCATTCTGTCGTCTCCAAATTAAATGTTTACTTGAGACAATTTTTTTTTAAGTGTTTTGATTTCCTCTCATTTCCCCATTGAAACCCTAATCGTGCAGGCACATCCAGAACTTCTATGCTGCTAATATTCCTTTTGTTAGAAGGGAAGTGATCCAACTGAAAGAAGCAGAAGAGGAGGAAACACAATTAATTTAGAATGGAAGAGATATGCCAATGAATAGAAACTCCTTCTCTGCATAAGCTTATAGATACATTAAACATAAGAAAGAGTTTAGGTGCTCCTGCCAACTTGCAGGCATCTGGTTGGCCACAGAGAGAACAGGATACTGGACTAAGGTAAAGGTAAAGGGACCCCTGACCATTAGGTCCAGTCGTGGCCGACTCTGGGGTTGCGGCGCTCATCTCGCTTTATTGGCCGAGGGAGCCGGCATACAGTTTCCGGGTCATGTGGCCAGCATGACTAAGCCGGTTCTGGCGAACCAGAGCAGCGCACGGAAACGGCGTTTACCTTCCCGCCAGAGTGGTACCTATTTATCTACTTGCACTTTGACGTGCTTTCGAACTGCTAGGTTGGCAGGAGCAGGGACCGAGCCCACCTGCTCCCCAGAGCCGACTTCCCTCCTTCCCTCTTCTGGCCTTTTATATCACATCTAACCTTTTCACATTGTCTTCATCCGTTTTGCATATTATTGTTCTTCTTTCGTATTTGTCCATAGAGTGTCTATAGTCAAATAAATCCTCCTGTATATACAATTCTTATTGTCTGTCTATATTCATTTACAACTACCATTGGTTACATTAATCACATTGTACAGTTTACTTTTTGTTATTTTCTTTATCCAGAAATTTTCTTTGTATTTCACATTATGAGGTTTTTTTCAGTTCTACTGGTTTCACTATTTCACCTTATCCTTCCTATGTATGACACAAATTTTTCCCATTCTTTTTGAAATGTTTCATCGCCCTGTTGTTGAATTTTCCCCGTTAATCTAGCTATTTCTGCACATTCCATTCCCTTCTGTTGCCATTCTTCTGCTCTTGGTACTTGCTGTTCTTTCCAAATCTTGTGACAAATCTCTAGCTGCACCAATCGTTCGATTTGTTTAGCCTGTTCTTATGGCATAACATGCTCAAACCTGGGGAACCAGGGCAAATTTATAGCAATGTTGGAAACATACAGTACATGTTCCAGTGGCGTGGTTTTTTTTGGTAGAGGAACAGTTAGGGCCAGAGGCATCAGCTTGCGAGAGTGATGTTGGGGTGGGAAGGGTAATGATTTTGCATGTGTGAGCATCACACCTCCCTCCATAGCTGGGCAGAAGCTTCCTGGGGTTTAGGAAGGAGGCGCCAGACCTCTGACAGGAGGCTGGAGCTCTCCTGCCCTCCTTACCAAAGCCAGGCAGGCTTTGGGAAAGTGGCGGAAGGGCCCTTGGACCCATCAGAGCATTGTTCCTCCCACCCTAAGCCGAGCAGAAGGTTCTTGGTCTTTTGCAAGGAGGCACTAAGGGAACATTTAGGGGATTAGTCTAGTTGCCCTAGTCTGCTGACTGCAGGCCACTGTCACATTCTGTATTCAGAATATGAGGAATTAATATAATTAATTGAGGAATTAATATAATTTTCAAGAGAGCTAAATGGGAGAAAACACATGAACAACGGAAGTATCTTAACAGTATTCTACTGTGACATACATTTTGGTCTTTGGAAGTACAGGACTGGAGGGCAACAGCCAGGGATGGAGAACTTTGTTTGGTTCACATTTTAAAATGAACCAGCTTAATCCTCAGTTCCCAGACTTATATGCAGATCTCAGCACTGTCTGTCTGCACTAGGCTTCTAATGGGTGCTGAGAGCTGTTAGAAGACTCCCTCTTATTCCCCTCACAGAACTACAATTCCCAGAGTTCTTTGGGGGAGGGATTGATGGGAATGAATGGAACTAGTGCTGCAGCATCAATTTCCACACACCCTCTCCAATAGTTTTCAGCATCTTAAAAAGCAGAGACATCACCTTGCCAACAAAGGTCTGTATAGTTAAAGCTATGGTTTTCTCAGTAGTGATGTATGGAAGTGAGAGCTGGACCATAAAGAAGGCTGATCACCGAAGAATGGATGCTTTTGAATTATGGTGCTGGAGGAGACTCTTGAGAGTCCCATGGACTGCAAGAAGATCAAACCTATCCATTCTTAAGGAAATCAGCCCTGAGTGCTCACTGGAAGGACAGATCCTGGAGCTGAGACTCCAATACTTTGGCCACCTCATGAGAAGAGAAGACTCCCTGGAAAAGACCCTGATGCTGGGAAAGATGGAGGGCACAAGGAGAAGGGGACGACAGAGGACGAGATGGTTGGACAGTGTTCTCGAAGCTACCAGCATGAGTTTGACTAAACTGCGGGAGGCAGTGGAAGACAGAAGTGCCTGGTGTGCTCTGGTCCATGGGGTCACGAAGAGTCGGACACGACTAAACAACTAAACAACAACAACAACATTCTGTGTAAAGCGCCTGTCAAATGCACTCTCCTCTGTTGTCTGCTTTAAAATATTCATTATACATTGAAGAAAATGTTACATGACTCAAATGCTATGGTGGTATTCAAATCAAGGTAGATCTCATTCGGCTCAGCTTTCTGCATATACTTTTAACCTCAATGCCTTTCTATCGCTTCTGCACATGATTTATTAAGTGCCTGTATTATCACCTTCAAATAACTCCTGTGACCCTCCTGGGTGGCACAGCATCGATCACTTGTCAACAGAACTGCAGCTGTGTGCACAATGGTTCTTATTTGCCCTTATTACCAAAATATATTGCTGCCTACAGGGTTTTCTTATTATTAAAAATAAAGCCACTAGCATCTCCTTCCACTGCTACTAATCTCAATGTTAATGTATGGGTGGAAGTACCAAATGATAGCCCTTCTAGCAGTGACTCATAATTCGAGATGCCTTGCCTTGCTTCAAGGTAACATCCCACCATCATCTTCTTTTCTTCTTCTTCCTGGTGCTCTGACCTGAAGGCAAGGATAAAGACTGATGGTTAAATTCAAGCATTTACATATTGTAAATAATTGAAAGGGGGTTCTGTGATGCTAAAAGCTGAAAACTGCTCTACATCATCAAAGTGCTAACTTGAGAATTAACAGCATACGAAATAGCTGGATGCAGAAATAGACATGATGTTTATAATTCCCCTTTCACTGTTTGTTGCTTTTTCTGGATAGATATTCTTCCAGCATTATGCTGCTTTCATATAAGCTTAGATTTCTTCCTCATTCGGATCTTAAACAGGAACATGGGTTTATTTCCTGCTACAGAGAAATTAACGCAGGATAGCTAGAAAGATTGCATTCTAGTTGTGACTTTCTGACTTCTAATGGGATGCAGAAATAGTCCTGAGCTTTCCCTCCAATGTAAGTTATGTAAACAGTCATGCAACTGACATAACTTAAGTAAATTAGTGGACAGCAAAACAGATAGTGTTGTATCTGATGGCAACTGAATTGCAGTGAAATGGAAACAGTGCTGATTGTAGCAAAAGCAGTCCAGAACAGAAATTGCTGTCTTCTTACATCCCCAGCGCCATGGCAATGTTTACAGTGCCTTCTAACTTTTTGTTGCTTTTGCTGCAATATCCTGACATGGTTGGCCCTCTGGAATTCCCTTTAAGCTTGTTAGTAATGGTTGGTAAAAGTCTTTGTGGGAAATCCTGAAGTCAGTCACAGTTTTTCAGCACTGCCTTTTGAAAACTGAAATGGTAGAAATGCCACCCACCTCTCTTCTTTTTTTCCAAATGATATCTTTAAAAAGTGCTGTTTTATGTGATTTTCCGCATGGCAGAGATGAATCTTGGATTGAAACAAATGCACAGCATGCCACCCAAACCAGGAAGTAGGTAAGTCAAAATAAAGGGAAAACAAGAGAGGTAAGACTGAAGCACTCAAAGAGACAATCACGTCTCTGCAGAGAAACTACCATGCCTTTGGGAAAGCAGAAGACTGTTTTGTTTGAACTCTTTGTTTGAGTGACAGAGTTGGAGGTGTGCATTTGCAAAAATTACCACAAAGGAGACTTGTAAATGTTAGAAGCCTCTTTGTCATGTCTGCGAGTCCAAATCAGATTTTGAAGGCTGAGCTAGTTGTCCCCCCTCTTTCCTCCTGCCTTCCTTCTTTTGCAGTTTGTAGTCACTAAAGGCAATTGCTTCCCACTGAGAAATGTTGCTTTTGTCTTGCAATGGAATGTAAGTTCATAGCTGATCCCAGTGGATGGTGCATTGAGCTTGGATTGAGGAAATTAAATCCTAGGCTTGCCATAGAGTTGTTAGGTGCTTGTAGGTGAATAAATCACACTTCATCTATTTTCCAGTTGTGACAGGGTGGATAAAAATGGTCAAGTTTTTAAAACCAAAACAATAAGTTTAATTGAATTATCTATTTTTATCCACCAGGAATATGATTAGATGGTTCCAGCTATACTGAATCATAGTTTATAAGTGCAGAATGAAGAAACAAAGAGGACTACTGCCTTAGGCAGTTTTGCTCATTACTGGTACAATCAAATAATAAAAATATAAACAGTTCTGAAACTCATATTCCATGGCCCAATTTATGTGTGCGAGGGCTGCTGAGATGGAACCTTGAAATTCAAGTTATGCTAGTAAAACCACTCCTCACATTGCTTTAGCATTTTATTTGGCATAATGGAATTATCAAAACAAGCCAGGTATGTGCTCCACATGCAAAACTTACTGACTGCCAAGGCGTTCGGAGACAAAGAAGAATCTAATTCTCTCTAAAAAGGAAGAAAAGGCAAATCCATACTTCCAGTTGATCAGCTTTTTCTGCTAGACTATGAAAGGCGATTTAATAAATTTTGACCTAAGTTCAAGGTTATTTCTGCGTTTTTATATGTGCTGGAAGCTGCCCAGAGTGGCTGGGCAACCCAGTCAGATGGGCAGGGTGCAAATAATAAATTATTATAATTATTGTTATAAAGTTGCATTTCAGGCATTAGACATGCTACGCTTAGTATATATGAAATGGACTTGGGCATTCCCTATCACCTTCCTAACCACCAAAAACCAATTTTATTTTATTTTTAATGGATTTGTTGTGCTAGAGTGACAGAGCACATTAATTCATTTTAATTAAGTTGGGTGGGGGAAGGGGGTTATTGGTTTGTTGCCGCTGCTGTTGCTGCTGTGTATTTTGTGTGTTTTTATCTTGTATTTTTATGCTGTGAACTACCCTGAGATCTGTGGAGGATAGCTCAGTCCATAGAGCATAGGACTCTTAATCTCAAGGTCAAGGACTCCAGCCCCATATTGGGCAAAATATTTCTGCACTGCAGAGAGTTGGACTAGATTATCCTTGTGGTTTCTTCCAGCTCTACAATTCTATGATTCTATAGATGGAGGGTGGTACACAAATTTAATAACTATACAAGCCAGCTTTTCTGGTATGTGCTTGAATCCCCACCACAGAAATAGTGCTATTCTGGCTGCACCCAAAAATAAGTAAGCTTTAACAAAATAAATATGCTTCAGCCCCACCTACAGTTGGGGTGGACTAACTACACCTTCAGCAGGTAACACATAGGTAACACTACACTTGCCTCCAGAAGGAAGAATATTGCTGCCCTCACTCCAGTTTTGCCGTCCCTCCCCCCTCCCCACTAAGCTGGGGATGATCTGAATGTTGAGAAGCTACTGTCAGCAGACTGGGGGAAAGAGCTCTGGCTTGTGGATTTCTAGCCATAGACCCATCAGAGCAGTACAGGATCATTCTCAACTCCTGAAGAAATTTATCTAGTGCACATGTTGTTCAACATGCTCAAATATTTCTCAGATATTTATAAAAAAATCAAATGAGCATCTAGATATGCCGAAGGCCTAGGGAGTGGCAACTAACAGATGAGGGCCTGGGAAATGCAGCAATGTCTGGGTTGCGTGTCGAGGTCCCCAGGGCCACCCCAATAACTCACACATCACACCAATATCTTTGTTTAAGGTTTTTGGCATAATTTTGGCCACAACTTTATTAAAATATAAACATGTGAGTGGTTGCTTAGGCATTGGTTGCGACTAGCTGCCCCCACCGTGGGGGATAGACTGACATTCCGCACGCCTGCAAAAGTCAGAAAAGGGGAATACACTTGGGGCTAGCGACGGAGCAGGGAACCTGCCCTCAGCCCTCCCCAAATGCAGCCAGAAGCACTTGCAGTGGCCTGAGCCCCCTTGACAGGGTGGACAAGCAATAGTTAGCCCCCGATTCCTTTAACGGAATCCCTTGCAGCAGCAGCATTAGAGGGGCAGGCACAGCCAATCCATGCCCCTCTACCAACCAAACCATAAACCAATGCCTAACCGCAACCTTACAAGTTGTGACGATTTGCTACGAAGTAGGCAAAAACCAAATGGCCCCAGCCAATCAGCCAGATGGACAAAATTCCTACCGGGCCCCTGCCCCAAGAGCAGACGACTCCATGACAGGCATAACAAGGTCAAAGCGAACAACCCTAATTCTACGGAGGGGGGGACGGGCAATCCGATGCACGGTCGAAAAGAGGAAGCCCTAGCCTTGTGCAAGGAGTTTTAGCATTTCTGGCTGCCAACCAACAAATGGCAACATTAACTTCTTCCCAACAACAAGGGAAGCCCCAATCGCATCAGTGGCCAACAATCAATTAGCCCGCCCCCAACTTTGGAGTGTCCTGGCGGCCCCCACCGCAACACGTGCTCTCCATGAAGGAGAACACGCTTTATAAAAAATCAAATGGGCATCTAGATATGCCGAAGGCCTAGGGAGTGGCGACTAACAGACAAGGGCCTGGGAAATGCAGCAATGTCTGGGTTCTCCAGAGAACTATACCTGAAATAGAGTAGGATTCTGTAGCATTGCACATGCACAATACAATGTTTAGATAGCTTTTGCTCCCCAAGATGGTTGCTCAAAAACAATGACCTCTTTGCCTCATTTTCTTTTAAACACACAGACATTTGATGGTTTTCCTATTCAGTCTGTCACTTCTGTATTTTGAGTGTTGGAGGGAATAGCTTCCTGGAACAAAGCCTGGATTTCAATGGTGAAAGCAAACAAAATTATATGCATCAAGAATGAAATGATGTATTAATTGCATTCTACCTACAGATGACATGGTGCAGCTAAAGAAACATGGAATTATCCTCCTCGGTATATAGTAAATGCCATTTTAACCTAAAAAGGATCATTATTTAAAATTCACATTGCTGTCTTACATTTACAAATTAAAGAAATTGAATCGTGATGTAATTGTACTGTTTCTTCTATTCATTGATTACACCCTTTGGTATGTTTCATTTATCCAACTGTTTTATTTCAACATACCGTATGTTGTATTTAAACCTTTGGACCAGCTTTATTCACTTTTGATATGTAGGATTTTGCTCCCCTTTTCATAACTGGAATAAACCAATTAGCCTTTGTTGTCCTTTCAGATTAGACATATAAAGTATCTGCTGTGAGCAGCTCCTTGCTTTCATAATAATAATAATAATAATAATAATAATAATAATAATAATAATAATAATGTGTTGCATAATGAAGCAACAGTAACCTTGAGTTATCTATCTGCACTGTCTTTGTGTGGCAGATAATGGGACCCAGATGCAAAGTACAGTATAACAGAAAATTCATTTTAAGAAAGAACTAGTTCTAGTTCAGCATGTCGGTTCCAGTTTGTCATTTTACTAAACAAACCAGTTCAAGTTCATCCAAATGATCTGTTTTGTTCACAAAAAATTCATCATTGGCAAATATTCTTCAGAATTCAGAATGTAACAAATCGCTGCACTGGAGTATACCATTCAAAAGTTAATCAGGGGCCACACATGAGCCAACAGTCCACTTAGGAAATGCTAACTGTAGTGTTTCTGTATCTTTTCAAGTTGAGTTGATATTTTGAGGGTACCTGCAGGTGTCAAAGGATACTTAGATTCAGTGCTTTGTGGGGTGGGGTGGTTACGAACAATAGGATCACACTCCAAGTGAATGCGCACCCAGCTTATCTCAAACAACATTCATGTAGGAACTGCATTTATCTATGCAGTCCTCAATATTCCCAGCTAAGTTGTGCTTCAGGGCAGACCAAGTGAACAAAAAAGCCAGAAATCTGTACCTGTTTGCATGCAGACATAAACACAAAGGAAGGCTTTTCACCCCTAACGTGCAACCATGCTGGCAGGATTCATTTAGGACCGCAGAGCTAAGTTTTGATATTGATATGTAGCCTCTGGTAAGTCTTGGAAGGATAATAAGCTTTGAAGCATGTCCTGTCCTCTCTTTAACAGTTTTAATCCTTCGTCATTGTTTCCTGGTGTAGAATGCCCATTGAAGCAACAGATGGAGGAATAAAGCATTCAGTATTAAAGAGTTTTGTTCTCTCCCATTGTTTCTAAGATCACACCTTAAACCAACATGATGCCAAGTTACTCACTGAATTTTGCTTTGTTTTCACTCTAACCTTTCCGAGTCTGGTGTCCTCGGAGACGGGTATTTAAACACATTGCTAGTTGCAAGGATGAAAAGTTTGAAAGTTTACAACCCACCAAGCTTCTTAATACAGGCCAGGGGGCACATCTGTAATTTTTCTCCTGTTGTTTCAAGACATTGTCACCTTCAAAGTAATGGTAAGCTGACATATGGAAACGAGGCTGGAAGGATTCACTCCCCCCCCCTTAATTTAAGACACCTCAGTGCCAGCTTTATCAACACCAGAAACTGCCATTCAGCTTTGTCACTCTGAGTCACCGCAGCCTGACAAACAAGTTCCCCATGATGTGCTGTAAAGGGAAGAGTTTTCAGTGCATGCTCTTGGAAATGGTTAGCTCCTTAGAGACCCAACACCAGAACAACAGAGGAAATTCCTCACTAAAACAGAGGGCAAAAGAGGAGAGAGATCTACATGATATTTGTAGGTGCTGTTTTGGGTGTGTAGACACTAATTTAGAAATAATTGCTGTTCTTCAGATAGATATACAAAGCCAAGCTCATGACACAAGGCGAAGTACCCAACTCAGGCAGCAGAAGGGCAAGAGGCTGTGCCCCACCATTTCCTCTAAGAGGCCTGCCCCACCACTTCCACAACCTAGAGAGGGTGCAGTGTTACCTCTCATCTTCCCCAACCCTGGGCAGTGAAGTTTGGTGAGAGCTGGAGTGTTCCTGTATGCTGGTTGCCACTCGACGTCCCCTCTTTTTTTTTGGGGGGGAGCCAATTGGCAACACTCTGAACAGTGTCCTGGCTGCCGTGGAGTTCAGTGAGAGCAGTGGTGCAGTGGCAGAAGTGCAGCATAGTGTGGTGTGCCAGGAGGCAGCAGTTGCTGTTTCACCTCAGGTGGCAAGACAGCGCTGGCTGCCCCTCTATACAAAGCACATCACTTTGGAGGATACAAAAAATACTTGTATATAAATATGTGTTGTTGTTGTTTTTTTAAAAAAAATCTACTTTCTCACAAAGTGTGTGTGTGTGTGTGTGTGTGTGTGTGTGTAAACTCAGGGTTGTATCCAGTGCTCCATGACCGGAACTCCACTTGTGACCAATTCACTTCCCCCACCCCTCAAATCTTCTCTGGAGGGTCCATGCTGGCAGTCTTCCACAGCTGAGTTTGAGGGCATTTGCAGGGCTGCAAGGGAGAGGAGAGGAAGATTCCATAAGTGGAAGCCTCTTACACCAGTGGAGAAGGAGTGTTGGATATTGCCCTCAAAGTAAGCATTTATGAATGGAATTCATTGACAAATTAACATTGGCATTGGCATTCTAACATCCACCCCACCCCACCCCGGGCCAAGAACTGCATCACAAAATTTGGAGAAGTATGAAATAGCCATAGCCAACTCTGTGCATTTGCCATTTCTCATTTTCGACCCCCCAACAACTCCAGTGCTACCACCTGAAAGACTAGTCCTGTGTTGAGGCTCACCAGTCCTGAGATCACTTGGATATGAACCTCTCACAGCAGTGGCAGCCCTGGTGTGACCAAGGAGGAGTGATGACTATAATTAAAAAAAAGAAAAACCACCCACGCCCACCTCCCATTGATTAGGCTACATTAGGCCTCTTCTGATGACCTGGCACTGCCTCCAAGCCTCACACTCCATTTTGCAGGCTGGGTAACGTTTTCACACTGCAACTTTTCCAACCGCTTTGATAACTATGACCTATATCAACAAGATGGACAAAGCAGAATTTCTGAAGTGTCAAGAATTTTAATCTGCATGTACATTTTTCAGCAGTATGATTATATGGCTTCAAAAGGTCTCACCATTAATTTGCTTTTAATTCCTTCCTCCCTTCATCTAAAGTAATGGAACAGCAAGGGATATAGGAGCTGATGCAAAAAAAAAAAAAAAAAATCCACACCAAAAAAACACCAACCACATGTAATTTGTAGGGCCAGTAAGTGCTGGAAATTGCTGCACTTCATCATTGTGCTTTCCTCAAAAAAAAAAAAAAAAAAAAAGGATAGATGCTTATGTAGTTGGAGAAAAAGGAGGGGGGCGAGAAAAGCAAGCTATATAATTTATACATGAGAAGCAAATGCCACAAGGGAAAATGCTCACACTGCTCCCAACATATTGCACACATAAGAAATGAAGGGCTTTTTTAAAATGTATGTATGCAGTTCGTAGAGGCAGCCATATTAAAAAATAAAGAAAACTAAGAGAGTCTGCAGTCCGGTGGTAGACATATTAACTCTGAAGTAAGTCTGTGTTCAGTGGGGCTGATTCCTGGTAGGTTTGACGGTATCAGCTTTTCAACATCATGATGTAGTCGTGGGAGAGACGGTGATTTCCACCTGGTACCTGGTGGGGCAAGGGCAAAAGCAGCTTGTTCCTCCCTCTGCATGCCAGATGCTGGCAGTGGAGGGACTCAGAAGCGGCAGCGGTTTCACTCGTGGCATACCACTGTGGCATGTATCACCCAGGCCTAATTCCTGGTTAGAGGTCTATGACGTTACACATGGTTTTCTCTCTGTGCATTCGGTACCTTTGCCTTCAGATCAGGGTGTTCCTTCCATCCTCTGCAATCGTTTTCAGTTTACCAACAAACAATACGCCCAATTTTGTGATTTGATTTCCATTGTTGTTGTTTTCCATGTTGCTTTCGTTTGTGCTAAGCTTTGAGTATAGTATTATACTCCTTTCTTAGTTGTGGTTCGGAGTCCCCCCCCCCCCGGCCTTTAAATATTTCTTGCTTATCCCTCCACACCACCTGCAATCAGCTTTAAAGACGCCATACACAAGGCCTTCTGAATGGACCTGTTTGACTGAAATCTGCCATCTTTGCTTCCCAGCGCTATCTCTCATGCATCAGCAATGTTCAGAATGATTGAAGCAAAACACTAGCGGGAGTTAAGTGATTCCTATTTTACCTACCCCAAAGCTGTAAAATCTGTTCTTGCGTCAGAACCCTAGAAAGCCACTGTCTGCCTTGAGAAACCTCCAGGGGTGAAGTCAAACTGCTGTGTTAGCAGCACCAAAGTGACCTCCTTGGACGCAAGTCTGGGCAGTGTATATGGAGGTCTTGGGTTGCCCTGACAACAATACCCCCCCCTCAGCCTCACAGATGTGGTCCAAAGGAAAGCAGATACATTTGACACCAGCTTGCCTGCAGGAGTTGCCAGAGGCATACAATTGACATTGTAGACCAGGCTTCCTCAGCCTCAGCCCTCCAGATGTTTTTGGCCTACAACTTCCATGATCCCTAGCTAGCAGGACCAGTGGTCAGGGATGACGGGAATTGTTAAGTTGTGGGCGAACATATCAGACGACACAGCGATTCTTCAAACAGCTCTTGTTTATTCAGAGGCCAGAATAGAACTGAACTGAAGAGCTCAGTCAGCCTGCTTATATAGAGCTCCAGAACAATGTAACTGTAGCAACTTTCTAAAACTATCCAATCACTGAATGTCACTTTCGATCCTTCATTTGCATACAAACTATCCAATCACTGAACGTCACTTTCAACCCTTCATTTGCATAACTATCTACAGTATCCCCCTGCTGGCCCAGAGTGAGAACTTCAGTACATAACAGGAATTGTAGTCTCAAAACATCTGGAGGGCCGAGGTTGAGGAAGCCTGCTGTAGAAAATAGTGAATTAGTCTGACTGGTGTAAGGCAGCTTCATAAATTCCTTCCACATGAGATCCACTAGGTTCATTCTACTACTGGGTAAG
Organism: Podarcis raffonei; assembly: GCF_027172205.1. Taxonomy (NCBI): domain Eukaryota; kingdom Metazoa; phylum Chordata; class Lepidosauria; order Squamata; family Lacertidae; genus Podarcis; species Podarcis raffonei. The sequence goes on along the minus strand of NC_070605.1, from coordinate 89,627,036 downwards.
GACTGTAGCTAGATCATCTGTCCTACATGCAGAAAATCCTATGTTCAAACCCTGGTGCTTCCAGGTAGGACTGGGGGAAGCACCTGCCTGAAACCCTGGAGAGTTTCTATCAGTGTGGACAATACTAAAATAGATGGTCTGCTTCAGTATAAGGTAGCTTCTATTTGCAAACATAGAGAGGCCCATGGCCTGCCTGCTATACAGCATTACCTGGAAAAAAGTGCAGACATTCAACTGATTTCCTCAATTCATTATTTTAATTTTTTTGCTTACTTAAAATGGGGAATATAATATTCCAGTTGTGAAAAGGGGCGGGGAGGACACACACAACTAGGACAGTCTGCTTAATCCACTTAATTTCTTTCAGGAATAAGAACATTAGGGATGGTGCCAGATGTTTCCTAATCCAATTATCTATTGAGAAAGAAGATGCAATGTTACAGAAAGAAAGAAAGAAAGAAAGAAAGAAAGAAAGAAAGAAAGAAATGCTTACACAAACTCACACTTTTTGTGAGAGGGAAAGAATAGAGCAGAGTCATCACTGGTCTTTGGATTTCTAAATGTAAAGGTAAAGGTAAAGGTACCCCTGCCCGTACGGGCCAGTCTTGACAGACTCTAGGGTTGTGCGCCCATCTCACTCAAGAGGCCGGGGGCCAGCGCTGTCCGGAGACACTTCCAGGTCACGTGGCCAGTGTGACATCGCTGCTCTGGCGAGCCAGAGCCGCACACGGAAACGCTGTTTACCTTCCCGCTAGTAAGCGGTCCCTATTTATCTACTTGCACCCGGGAGTGCTTTCGAACTGCTAGGTTGGCAGGCGCTGGGACCGAACAACGGGAGCGCACCCTGCCGCGGGGATTCGAACTGCCGACCTTTCGATCGGCAAGCCCTAGGCGCTGAGGCTTTTACCCACAGCGCCACCCGCGTCCTTCTAAATGTACAAGAGGGCAAATAAATGCTAAGTAAACAAAATAAGAATAGTTCACAATTAAAACCATTTTAAATATGTACACTGAAAGCCTATCTACACAGGAGCTTTCTAAAAATTAATACAGATTGTGGGTGTGCAATTTTCATCAGGACTGCTGCATCTTGGGAGGAGAGGATTAACTCTTTGCTCCACAGCCATGATCCTCATGACTTTGTTTACTGGGCTTTCTCTCTCTTTCTGTCCTGACTCTTTAACTTTGTTCCAATTGGGCAAATTCATTCGGCTAAACTGCTACAGATGTCTTCAAGACTGTTATTCAAGATTGTTTCCTATTCTCATTCAAGGAAATATTAGTCATTAAATCCCACCTCTTGTTCTCTTAAACACTCCATATTTGCTGTGAGCAGAGAAGGAATAGCAGCTAATCCCCATTTCTGATTCTCTCTGAACAAAAATGATTCCTCTTCTACTTCTTTCCCTGGTAAATCTGCCATCAGATGAGTCACTCTGTACTCTAAATCTGTGGCGCATTCAGCTGTACTGCAAGAAGAAAATGATTCACCCACCAAGGTCAATAATATTGATGGTTTGAGGCTACTTAGGGGGGCACATCCACAGTCATTGGAGTCATCTTCAATCCTCATCATGCCATGCTTATCTCCTAAGAGCTATTATAGTGACAGAGACACTATTGAATACCAAACAATTTAGAGCAAGTAGGACAAAGATAAGCGAGATAGAAATAAGCATGGCAGAGCTGACTTTGCTTGCTGCAACGAAAGCCAGAAATACTATTACACGTGCTCACACACTTACGCCTGTACAGATGAGACAATTTAGGTGAGTTCAAGCGTGTTGTGCATTCAATTAATGTCATCCATGGAATTCATTCACAAGCTCAAAAGCAATTCTGACATCATGATCAGAGAGAATGACAGGGGAGAGAGAACCTTTGTCATAATGAACAAGTCAATTTGCATACTAGATGCTGAGAAATAGCTATTTTTTTAGGTTAATACCATCAGATCGGGGTGTATGGAGTGGTGGGGAGGGGTCACGTCATTCTCCTTCTGTGGTAGGGTTGCCATAGTGAAAATCCGGACACAAAACTTGTTGAGCTCTCTCTCTTTTTGGCCACAGCATTTTTATTTTTTTGCAAAATCATAAAAAGTTAAGTTTTTGAGGATTTTTTAAAGGAAATTCGCCCAAAAAATCTACACTTCTGTATCTTTGGATTGTCGAGGCACCCTGGTCTAATTCATGCTGCTTTGTACAAATCCCACTTCATGTCAGACAAAATCCTTGTCTTAGCTTGGGATTCAGGATCCAATTGCAGTTCACATCCCTAAAACACACCACTCTGGAAAGAATCCTCAGCAAATGTCCTAATGAATGTTATCCATGATGGTACCACTGGACATTCTTTCTTTTGAGCTCTTGCATTTGGCTGTACATAGAATGAATGGGGCTGTGGCACCAAGTGATCTGTGTTATGCCACATTGTGAATTGAAAGTATGCCATATTAAGGAATCACTCAGGTACACAATATTAGAAGCCTCTGCTATGCTTCCTGTCCACTCTATGTGAAGTCAACACTGTGTGGGTGGAATTCATATCACCTATATTTTAATATCTCAAAGACTTGACACCTCTCTGAATTCATATCCTGGGATAAATTACATGAGCATCTAATAAAAATAGGATAGTAGTTAAATGTTCACTTCTGATGCTAGAGTGTAGTACATAATAAAAGCAATTAAAATGCATCCCCTGCAATGTTCAAGTGTTACTTTTCCTACAGTGCACTGTGAAAGCAACAGACAGGCTCACAATAGAGCCATTACAGATGGAAAGAGCATATTAAGTCACCTCGCACAACTTATTTTTCTCAGAGATTTTCTGTTTTGCATGATACATTTTTTAAGCCTGTAAGGTGGGGGGCAGACACCAGGAGACCTCCACATGTTGCTGGAGTACCACTCTGAACATCCCTGAATATTAATAATAATAATAATAATAATTTATTATTTATACCCCGCCCATCTGGCTGGGGCTCCCCAGCCACTCTGGGCGGCTTCCATAAAAACCAAAAATACAGTAAAATATCACACGTTAAAAACTTCCCTGAACAGGGCTGCCTTCAGATGTCTTCTGAATGTCAGGTAGTTGTTTATCTCTTTGACATCTGCTGGAAGGGCATTCCACAGGGCGGGCGCCACTACCGAGAAGGCCCTCTGCCTGGTTCCCTGTAGCTTTGCTTCTCACAATGAGGGAACCGCCAGAAGGCCCTCGGCGCTAGACCTCAGCGTCCGGGCAGAATGATGGGGGTGGAGACGCTCCTTCAGGTATACTGGACCGAGGCCGTTTAGGGCTTTAAAGGTCAGCACCAACACTTTGAATTGTGCTCGGAAACGTACTGGGAGCCAATGTAGGTCTTTCAAGACCGGTGTTATATGGTCTCGGCGGCCGCCCCCAGTCACCAGTATTGGCCATAATTGGTGGAGCTGATGCTAGTTGTGGTTCAACAAAATCTAGAAGCATCAGGTTCCCCAGCCTCTGATGCAGGGGGACCTAAGGGCTTAGTTTCTTCAATGGGTCCAATGGTGGAAGGCTACATGTGACCAAACAACAGTTTGTAACTGTATGAGGAAGTGAGACTCTTCAAGTTCAAACCATAAACTGAAAGAAACTGACAGAGTTTAGACATTTCCTGACATTTGCCATGCTGTGTGTGTGTATCCCTCCCTTCAACCTTGTTGGCTCTTTCCCCCAGCCTTCCCACATTAAGGGGGAGAATCTGAAGTGAAATTATTTGCATATTCAGCTGAATGCACAACAAATCCTACTGGAAAGTTTGAGAATCATACAAGCATAAAATTGTAGAGTTGGACATCTAGTTCAACCCTCTGCAATGCAGGAATCTCAACTAAAGCATCCATGACAGATGGCAATCCAACCTCTGTTTCAAAACCTGAAGTAGAATCCACACATCTTCCCCTGTTGAACAGCTACCCCTCAATTTCTATATTCCAGTCATGAGTCTTATCCGACCAGGTTTAAATAATGCCTATTAGGTAATATTTGCTATCCTGTATTAAGAGCTCAATTTTTTCTTGCTTGTTTCCCATACTCTGTGCATTAGTATAGATGCTACTGAAACCACAAGTCATGCCCTCGAGCTGCTTTCTTCCTGCCTTTTACCAGGTTTCTATAGCACCATCTCAGTTTCCTGTGCATCACTGAAGCTATAACTCCAGGTGTTCCCATGTCATCTGCAATATTGTGTGCCTCCCCCTCAGAATTTAAAGCTTTCCTGAACAGTTTTGCAAGACAAGAGTACAAGAGCAGGTACATTACAGTGGTACCTCGGGTTAAGTACTTAATTCGTTCCAGAGGTCCGTACTTAACCTGAAACTGTGCTTAACCTGAAGCACCACTTTAGCTAATGGGGCCTCCTGCTGCCGCAGCGCCGCCAGAGCACAATTTCTGTTCTCATCCTGAAGCAAAGTTCTTAACCTGAAGCACTATTTCTGGGTTAGCAGAGTCTGTAACCTGAAGCGTATGTAACCTGAAGTGTATGTAACCTGAGGTACCACTGTATTACCAACTGCTGTAAGGTACAAACTACCTCTTTCCAAAAGTCCTTCCTCAAATACACAAGAGACCATGGTCCATGAGCCCAAACCTTTCCTGATGACAGCATCTGTGCAGCTTGTGGTTTACTTCCAGTATTTTTCTCTCTCTTCCTGGACCATGACCTTCAACAGAAGTGTTGGGGGGGGGGACACATGTGTCCCAAGGCCTTTCAGCTTCCTACCCAGAGTCTCATAGTCCTGTGCTGTATGTTGAAGGCTGTGTCTCACAGTATCATTTCTACCTGCTCAAATAAGAAAGAAGGGGTTGTGGTTAGTAGGCTTTCTAAGACTTGGCAACTTCTCTATCATGTTGCAAATCTTTTCACCTGGAACACATTACACCTCCCAGGACATCCAGTTTCCTCCACACACTACTGTCTCTGTCCCCCTCAGTAGGGAGTCACCTACCATCACCACATATCTCTACCTCTTTTGGGGAGTAGCAGGAATAGTTCCGTATGCTATATGTTCCACAGCCACCCTAGTGTGTTCTGATATCTGCAATTTCTATCCTTGCTCCTCTAGCCCAGAATCAGTGTCCATGGTGACTACATGGAATCAGTTTTTCAGCTCTAGTGACACAGCATGGCTCATGACAGACACCAGTATTCAAAGGCATCATATTCATATCCAGCATGAGTAGTAGCCACTGGATTTTTCGAATTCCCTTTTAAAGTTATCCAAGTTTGTGAACATAACTAGTGCTGTGCTGAAAATTTGTCCTGTGGCTTCCACACTACAGTTCTCCATCAAATTATGGGGAAAGAAATTCAGTTGAAAAATTATCAAAAGGGAAGGGACTTTTTGGTGAAATGCTCAAGAGAGAGGTGCTTTGCTTTAGTGTCAAGGTGGCCAAGGGGTGCTTGTGAGTGGCCTTCCTTTGATATCCAGGGGTCAGCTTTCCTGGGTTCCCACATTTCTTGAAACCCCCAAGATGTCCATTATCTGAGTCCTTTTGTAAGCACATGGCAGAGCAGGCTGTGCTTACTGTGCACCTAGCTGATAGCTCTTTGTTGTTGTTTTTTGTTGTTTTCAAATAAAAGTTTTCAAAGAATTCACTGTGCAAAGTTTTTGTGGGTTTTTTTTTTAAAGAAAGGACTTCTTTTAAAACTAAAAGTCAGCACACCAATCTCCAGCACTCAATAGCCAACTTCCCTGTATCCGCATACTTAAATTAAAGATCAGAACAAGACATCATGAGGTACCTTCTCCCACGGGTCCTTTTGACATCACAGAGCACTGGTGGCCAAGGAGGTTACAGATGCTTAATGGGAAGAAAACACACAGATCACTCACAGTCGCTTCACAATGGTACAGTAAGCTCACACCCACCTAAAATATAAAGACTAAGCATCTTAAGAAAGAGGCAGAAGTATGGAAGCTTCTTAGGTGCCATCTACAGTATATGTTTTAAGCACTATGCTAACACTTTAAACCATCACAACATCCCCCAAAGGATCCTGAGAACAGCAGTTTGCTGAGGGTGCTGAAAATTGTTAGGAGACTCCCTATTCCCCTTACATGGCTACCGCTCCCAGAACTCCCTGGGAAGAGGGATTGTTTGCTAAGCTACTCTGAGAATTGTAACTCCACGAGGTGAACAGAAGTCCAAAGTGCTTTAAACGGATGTGGCCTAGGCAAAGGTATTTTTTCTTTTTGAGAAAGGACTATTTCCAGCCCTGTGCTACTCACCATTTACCTTGTTTACCTTGACTTTTTCCATGCAAGAGATATATTTTTAAGACTTCTGATTGTGAAGTCTTGAAATCTGGTTCAACTGATTTTAATTTGACACTGTTATATTATTGAAATGACAGCCTAGCAGTTCGAAAGCATACCAGTGCGAGCAGATAAATAGGTACCGCTGCGGTGGGAAGGTAAAAAGCGTTTCCATGCACTCTTCATGGTGTCCTGTTGTGCCAGAAGAGGTTTAGTCATGACGGCCACAAGATTCAGAAAAGCTGTCTCTGAACAAATGCCGGCTCCCTGAGCCTGAAAGTGAAGGTGGACATCACATCCTATAGTCAAATTCGACAGGACTTAACCATCCAGGGGTCCTTTATCTTTTACTTTTACAATACCTACTGAAATGTGCCCTGAGACTTTATGGTGAAGGATGGGTAAGAAATCCAATCAATAATTACTGATAATACTAATAAAAACTGTGTGCTGTCTGAAGAATGACTTCCTTTTGTCTTGAATCTCCTGCCATTCAATTTCAGCTGGTGACCTTGGGTTCTAATGCCTGTTTTCTCCACATCATGTATTCCCTTACTTTTCCCTAAAGTAACGTGCGCCCCCCCAAAAAAACACACACACCACCTTTCTAAACTTTCCTTGTAGTGGACTTGCTCCAGGCCTTTTATTAGTTTGTTTCATCTCTGTGTGTGAAGAATCCTGCTTCAGGGAAGCTTGGAGGTTGTGGAGGTGGCAGATTTGGGGGCACTGCATCTACAGGATCGCTGATTTGCTTGGTTTTTTCACAATTCATGCCCACATGCATTGTTTGAATGCATGGAAGGGGCTGTATTTCTGAGTAAATGTGCTTCCATTGTTATTTTTCTAGTCTTCCACAGCATGCAGTTTAAAAATTAAAAGTCTGGCTCTGCGGTGCTGATTTTGACGAACCTACAAAAATGATAAGCAAACATTGTCATGTTCATCAGTATGTAAAAGGAGAGTTAGCAATCCACACCTTCGACAAGGGCCAGTCTTTTGCAATTCATTTGTCTGTCTGTTTGTTTGGGTAGATTAAATAATTGTCTTCAGGTGCTGTTCTGATGCACCTCTATGAATATAAATGGCAGAAATCTGAATATAGATTGTAATCATTTTTTATGGTCAAATTGTGCAACTAAACATCATAATGGCTTGGCATCCTTTCCTACACAGAGCTTACATTCAAACAGTACCCAGAGGTTATGGATCTAATTAACAAAATCCACAGCTTGAAGAAATTCCACATTGCCATAAAACATCTTGATTATTCCCTTCTCAATCTGAAGGAAGGCTAATTCACAAGCTTGATAGAGACATGCCTTTTGCCACCACAAAGGTAGTGATAACGCGCTGTCACTCAGGATTTTCACACATTCTGAGTTTTCTCAAAGAACAAGCCATCTTTCTGATCACTGATACATTTTTGAAGTCGCAAAGTTTTTCACAAGCACTTAGTACTATTCCTCACCAGAGTGGAACAAGTGAAAGGCTCAGGCTGTTGACATGATTGCCCCTGAGACCCTTTCCTGTTTTGCTGAGTCCGTTTGGCTCCCTGGTATACTCCAGAGCATAGGGCGAGGGAACAACTGGGAGATGGCTCGAATGTGAGTGGAGGAAAAATCTGGTTGAATGCAATGGAACACTGGTGAGATATCATCAAGCCTACCTAGTGGCAGTGAAGGATGCAAAGAAGGCTTACTTTGTTGCCTCTGTTGCATCCTCATTGTGGCATCCAGCAGAGCTTTTCCAAGTAGTACAAAGCCAGAAGGAGGTGGCAGAACTGACAGCAGCTCTCTGTGACTTTTTTTGCAAAGCATTTTGAGGATAAAATCGCTTGTCTCCACCGGGATCTTGACGCCACTGTTATAGCAGATGAATCTCAAGGTGTGTCTGGAGCACAATCTAGTCCCATTGTGTTGGATGAGTTTCAGTTGGTATGGCTTGAGGATGTGGACAAGGTGCTTAGATCGGTCAGGGTAACTACTTGTATCATGGCTGATAAAAACTAGCAGGAAGGGCCAGAGAGGTGATTAATACCTCCTTATGGGGGGGGGATGGCTACCTGCTTGAAGGAGGCAGTGGTAAAACCACTCCTTAAGAAACCCTCTCATGATCCGGAACATCTATTTAGCATCTACATGAAACCACTGAGTTGGGTCATTTGGAGTTTTGCAGTACGCTGTTGACACACAGCTCTAATTCTCCTTTCCATTCGCAGGTGAGGCAGTGGTAGTGCTAGACTGGTGTCTTGCCTAGATAATGGACTAGATGAGAGCCAACAAACTGAAACCCAATCCAGATAAGATTGAGGCACTGTTAGTGGGTTTTTCCCTAGACTGGATGGCTGGGAGGTTTCCTGCCCTTCCTCCAAAGGAGCGGGTACGTAGCTTGGGGGTATTATTATACCCTTTGCTGTTGATTGAGGCTCTGGTGGCCTCAGTGGCACAGAGTGTCCTCCATCAGCTTCAGCTGGTGGCCCAGCTGCAGGGATAGGCTTGTTAGAATTCCTGCTCCATGATTGCAGCCATGGGATTTTTGTCTTTCACATGACGGTGTATGTTTTGACTCCACAGAGAGGGATGTGACGGAGACAGGATGTTTGTGTTACTATGTTCCATGAAGTGGGACTATCCTCCTTTGTTCTTTTTCTCTTTGCTGTCTGATGCTAGAGAGAGAGGGAGCCATGTTGCAGTGCTCCGTGTGTGTTTATATGTAAATAAACATAGATTAGCCAAAATGCTGAGTTGCTGAGGTCTGCTACGCAACTATGGAAACTCTACAGATCCCTAAGTGTGCTGATGTCGGTTGGCATTGGTCGCTGTGATGTTCGGGATGAAGAAAGCTTCTGAACATAACCATCAATGTTTCCCTTTTTAAAAGGGAATTTCCCTTATTCCGAATAGGATTCCCCACAAGAAAAGGGAAAAGTTGACAGCTATGCTTCTGAAGCTCCCAAATAATTGACCAGGAGGGAGAGAACATGCCAGTCGGGCATGTGTCTCTGCCAGGGTCCTACTTGAGTGTAGGACAAGCCTGACAAGCCTAACATCTGTTGTCTATGCTCAGGTAACCTCCAGGTTAGTTTACTGCAACACGTTATATGTAGACCTACCTCTGAAGATGGTATGGAAACTTCAGCTGATCCAGAATTTGGTTGTCAGGATACTGACTGGGGCAAGACTGAGCATATTACACCGATCCTGGTCTAACTGCACTGGCTGCCAATTAGCTTCTGTGCCCTATTCATAGTGCTGGTTTTGACCTATAAAGCCTCAAACGACTCAGGACTGCCTCTCCTTATATAAACCAACCCGGGCTCTGTGATCACCAGAGGTTCGGAGGGTGACAACATGAGAATGGGCCTTTTCTGCAATGGCTTCCCATTGGTGGAATGCTCTTCCAAGGGAGATTTGTCTGGCATCTTCATTTTATACATCTTTAGGTGCCAGACAGAAATGCTTCTCTTCAACCAGGCCTTTGGCTGCTTAAGATTCTATGGACTTTAAAATGTGCTTGTGGGAAGGTTTTCGTTGTTTTTGTTTTTGTTTTGTTTAACTATTCATAACCTTTCCCCTGTATTTTTATCTTGTGAACTACCCAGAAATCTTCTGATGAAAGGTGGTTTATAAATTCAATTAATAATAATAATAATAATAATAGCTTTTAATCTGTTGCTTTCCTGACCCTTTTTTATAACAGGAGTGCACACTGCACTCCACTTTCATTCATACATCTTTCCAATGTAAGGCCGGTATTTTCATTGAATATGTAACTTAGTGTGCGTACAAATCATGCAGCCCCAGCCTGTTCTCCATATTCCTAACTCATGGCACATAATTCCTTAGTCTGACAGCTCCAAAGCAACCCTGGAGGCCAATATTCTTGCTCTTTTGCCATTCTGGTGTCTCTGCAGCAAATTTGTAAGTGGCAGAGAAACAGAAGATTTTGATATATGCCAAGACCTTTCCTGATAATGTGCTAGCTACCCCAGCTCCCTCTCCACAAAAAAATATAATAGGCCTATCAATTTATGTAAGACAAGCAGAGGCACTCGGTTATTTAGAAATTAGTAGAACAAAACATGTGGCTTCCTTCTGAGAGCAGAGGATGTACGTTACTCCTCTCTTGTTCCTTACAGCAGATCAGAATCTCTTTCTCCTCCTCTCCTCTTCTGATTCTAAAATGAGGCAAATAGTTTGGCATCTCACTCCAGTTTAGATGGGATGAAACAGCTTAAATCAATTGTTGTTGTGTGAGCAAACATTATAACAATCTTGCTGTTTTAGTGTGGCAATTCAAATCTGGACATTGATGAATAGTTGTGCCTGTTGAACTGTAGCTCATTTGAGAGCTGTATTACTGAATCCCAACTCCCTGAACAGGTGCATAGCCCTCCACCCCATCACATGGCATAATGGGATGATGCTTGATTATCAAATACCTTTCAGCCACTGCTATGCTAGATGTGCCCAACTAGCTAAGAAGGAAGAACAATAGCAGAGCAAGTTGCACAAGCAGTGCGTCCTCTTTTCCATCTGAAAAATGACCTAGCCACTGTGATCCACACGACGGTCACCTCCAGACTTGATTATTGTAACTCACTCTACATGGGGCTGCCCTTGAGACTGACCCAGAAACTCCAGCGAGTGCAGAATGCTGTGGTTAGACTCCTTATGGGGTCTTCACCGTGGGATCACATTCACCCAGTGCTATACAAGCTGCACTGGCTCCCGGTGGAATACAGGATCAGGTTTAAGGTGCTGGTTTTAACCTTTAAAGCCTTATATGGCCTAGAACCCTAATACCTACAGGACCGCTTCTCCTGGTATGTTCCACAGAGGACCTTACGGTCTTCAAATAAAAACATCTTGGAGGTCCCAGGCCACAGGGAGGTTAGGCTGGCCTCAACCAGGGCCAGGGCTTTTTCGGGACTTGACATCTTTCCGCAGGGCCTGCAAGATAGAGCTGTTACATCAGACCTTTGGCCAAGGCACAGTCTGACCCCCTCCTTCTGTAATCCTCATAGAACTCTAGCCCAATGGTTGCCATTAATTTGACTCTGAATTGATTTTAGAATGAATTGACTTTAGAATGCATTTCAATTAATTGATTGAGATTTTATGTAAACTGTGCTATTTTTACTGTTGTTAGCCACTCTGAGACCAGCTTCGGCTGGGGAGGGCAGGATATAAATCGCAGTGCTCCAATTGCATTGAACATCCACATGTGAGAAGTTGTTTTTGCTTAAGCACCCATGCTTGAAGTGGGAAAGCTATATATTGGTGGCATGCACAACACTGACCAACTACCTGTTATCCATGCATACCTAGGGTTGCCATACATCCAGAATTTCCCAGACATACCTGGAATACTGCAGTTGGAAGCAGTGCCATTTTTGCCAATTTCCCTTAAAGGTAAAGGTACCCCTGCCCGTACGAGCCAGTCGTGTCCGACTCTAGGGTTGTGCGCCCATCTCACTTAAGAGGCCGGGGGCCAGCGCTGTCCGGAGACACTTCCGGATCACGTGGCCAGCAGGACGAAGCTGCTCTGGCGAGCCAGCACCAGCACAGCACACGGAAACGCCGTTTACCTTCCCGCTATAAAGTGGTACCTATTTATCTACTTGCACTTAAGGGTGCTTTCGAACTGCTAGGTGGGCAGGAGCTGGGACCGAAAGACGGGAGCTCACCCCGCCGCGGGGATTCGAACCGCCGACCATGCGATCGGCAAGCCCTAGGCACTGAGGTTTTACCCACAGCGCCACCCGCGTCCCATTTTCCCTTAAAAATAGCTAAAAGAAAAAAGCTCAACAACGTTTGTGTATGTATGCATACTTTGTGCATCTGGATCACACTTAGTTATCTATTGGCTTGATGGCTCATTGTTCCTCTTCTTATAAATAAAAACATATATTTAAAAATTCCACTTTCTTTCCTTTGAATACATTTGACCCTGCCCAAACTGTCCAAGGCTCTGCAGAGGAAAGTGAAACACAATCAGCTCCTTGCATCAGCTGGCAATTGCTGAGTCAGGAAGCAATCCATGCACCTGCTTCCAGCCAGGTGCATGGATGAGGCCCAAGGACAACAGATAGCAAGCCAGAGGCTCCTTTTCATGGTATGCAGGAAGTAAAATGGTAGCTGCTAAAATCCTGGCTCAGAATCCCAGGTGCCTTATATTTCTGCACTTTGCCTATATTATTGGTACAAAAAAAGTACCAAAAGAAAGAAATAGGTGTTCAGTAAATTGACCCTTAGGTAAAGGGACCACTGACCGTTAGGTCCAGTCGCAGACGACTCTGGGGTTGCGGTGCTCATCTCATTTTACTGGCTGAGGGATCCGGCGTACAGCTTCCAGGCAAACCAGAGCAGCGCACGGAAATGCCATTTACCTTCCCACTGGAGTGGTACCTATTTATCTACTTGCATTTTGATGTGCTTTCGAACTGCTAGGTTGGCAGGAGCAGGGACTGAGCAACAGGAGCTCACCCCGTTGCAGGGATTCGAACCGCCAACCTTCTGATCGGCAAGCCCTAGGCTCTGTGGTGTAGAGCACAATGCCATCCGTGTCCCATAGTATAGTATAGTATAGTATAGTATAGTATACTATAGTATAGTATAGTATAGTACTGGATTATTTTTCAGCTACCACCTCAGCTCCCTTTTTGTATACAAGCACAATGCCGTTCGCACTCTAGTCATTTCTGAATGGCTGGTAGAGCAAGAATGCTGCTGAACTTTGAACTCCCATCATCCTTGACCAATGGGCACAATGGCTGGGGCTGGTGGGTCTACTTTGGCCAACACTGGCAACCCATGCTTTGTTTCATCCACTTTTTTGCTTACAATAGCCTTTGCCAATCTGATGCCCTCCAGATGTTCATGCTGGCTGAGGCTCATGGGAGTTGTATTCTCAAACATATGGACAACCAGGATGGAGAAGAATGGCTTATACTATTGGAGGAAGCAACCAGGCCAAAAATAATAGCTGTTCACAATTCTGGAATCTGGTCCAGAGGCCATTAATTCAGGCAGGCCATTTCTTCCCCATAGGTTAGCAATCCTATGTGGTGGAACTAAGGGAGAGATAAAGGATATCAGACAGGGGGAATATATCAGTGGCACAGAGAGGAGGCATAGGTTGAAAGAACAGCAACCAGGAAATGACTCAGCAGACAGAACAAAAAAGGACATAGAGTAGAGAAGATTTACAAAGTTTGTTGAATGATTTTTTAAATGACTGTTTTATGCAACTCTTCCCTAACTTCTGACTGGTAGCGAACACTTCTGCTAACGTTTATGTCTAATGGTAGAAACCTAGTCCAAATCCATATCCTAGTGTAAAAACAAAATCTTCAGCAGTAATCATGGCCCATATCACAAATCACACCCGGCCCAGTATTTCCAGAAAAAAATATACCAATCCAAACTGTGCATATATCCTAGCAATGGGAAAATGTATGCTCTCTGTGCCTGCTTTCATTTTTCACTTTTTGTGTTTGTGTAAGGCGAGTTATTCCATAGCTTCGAGGGCATCGTCTTAAAAAAAACCATATTGAATTAAATTGTGTAGAATAAGCACCTCATTTTACATCCTCTATTCTCTTCTACAAGGTTCTTCCCTAAAGAAGAATGGTAGTGCCTGGGGCATGATCTTGCTCCAATCTAGATTAGTGTCACTAGTAAATAATCACTAGTTTTAATGAGAGCAGTTAGATCCTGAGGGATTTACTGTAAGTCAAACATTATACAGTGATTTTCAAAACATGTCATAAAAAATCCTTATTGGCAATATTACCACCCATTATTGCTGCTGAAGATCTTTTCACTCCTGTGAAAGGGGAGACTGCCTGTTCAGCTCTGTAAAGCTTATTTGGTGCTCCCTTTAGCCATGGATTTCAACTTTTTTTTCTTACATAGACCCCAAGTATATGGTGGGTTAACATAGAAAATGTGTGATGAGTTGGCAATCCACATGGACTTACTATATACCCCATTGCTTGAACATATAGCAGACTGGATGATTTTTAATACTTATAGCTGACCTGATATTATATTTGCTGTCTCATATGGTATAGAAGACAAAGGGTTGTTAAGTGTAATTGTTTAACTGCACACTGAAATTGATAAATGTCTGTACGTGTATTGCTGAAGGGTTTAACAGTGGAAAATTCCATTGGAGTATACTAAGCTAGAAGAGAGCTCTCTGAGTTTATATCTGGGTTGATAATTAACTGTTGGTGTTCTCTGCTAGCACTCATTTGAGTGTTTAACCTTAGATCACATGAGGGTATTCAGTTGCAAATCTCCGTCTTGAAGGGAGTACCCTGTTAGTCTTTCTCTTGACTTCACAGAGGCAACAAAGAATGTGATAGTGAAGCCTGTCCAGGAGCTGCATAGCCTTAGGCTGGATGTGAAGGACAGAACAGTGACTTCTGCTCTGATCGTAATTAGGTTATATATTTAAGAAGAAGAGACTACACTTGGATGTGACCTGCTTTGTAGAACTTTCTGGATGTAGCATTGTAGGTTTTGGTACCTGTTGTGATGACATTCTGGTTAGTAAAGCTTTGAAACATCGTTATGGGTCTGGAGAATTTTTATTCCAAAAGAGGTCAACTTTTATGCAACCAATTGCTTATTGCTTTACAATATTAATATCTGAAAAAAGGGCCACAATAAACTGTGGTTGAATCTAATTGCATCTAGCAGAAACATCATTGCTGCTGATCAGCCTCATCCATTTTTGGACTTTACACTAGTTATCACCTGTGGAAATGCAACCAGAAGTAATGTCCACTGTTCTGTGTTTTTGGCATCTACAGCTGCGGAGGGCTCTGAGGCCTAGTGGAAGGATACTACTGCTGCCTCCTAACTCCTGCTGTCAGATTATGCTCCTGGTCTAAAATCTGTTTGCTTCCCAATGGGAAGAAGCCCCAATAATCTCAGGTTACTAAGAACTCTTAGGATTATTATCTCTATTACATTGTTCAGGAGCTTTTCCAGATACTTGTACCAAAATGCATTCAAAATGGTGTGGGTTTTAGATAGGTTTTTATTAAAAGCATTGAGTAAAGAGAGAGAGAGAGATCAAACCTCCAAAATACAAACCTGTCTTTGTTGTTGTTGTTGTTTAGTCGTTTAGTCGTGTCCGACTCTTCGTGACCCCATGGACCAGAGAACGCCAGGCACCTCTGTCCTCCACTGCCTCCCGCAGTTTGGTCAAACTCATGCTGGTAACCTCGAAAACACTATCCAACCACCTCGTCCTCTGGCGTCCCCTTCTCCTTGTGCCCTCCATCTTTCCCAACATCAAGGTCTTTTCCAGGGAGTCTTCTCTTCTCATGAGGTGGCCAAAGTACTGGAGCCTCAGCTTCACAATCTGTCCTTCCAGTGAGCACTCAGGGCTGATTTCCTTCAGAATGGAGAGGTTTGATCTTCTTGCAGTCCATGGAACTCTCAAGAGTCTCCTCCAGCACCATAATTCAAAAGCATCAATTCTTTGGCGATCATCCTTCTTTATGGTCCAGCTCTCACTTCCATACATCACTACTGGGAAAACCATAGCTTTAACTATACGAACCTTTGTTGGCAAGGTGATGTCTCTACTTCTCAAGATGCTGTCTAGGCCTGTCATTGTCTGCCTCTCCACAAATTCCTGCCCCATTCTCACATTATCAAGGGCCAATTTCAATGGGTCTTCTTTGAAGGTGATTATTATATACGGTATGTAAATGTAAAGGGGACGCGGGTGGCGCTGTGGGTAAAAGCCTCAGCACCTAGGGCTTGCCGATCGAAAGGTCGGCGGTTCGAATCCCCGCGGCGGGGTGCGCTCCCGTTGCTCGGTCCCAGCGCCTGCCAACCTAGCAGTTCGAAAGCACCCCCAGGTGCAAGTAGATAAATAGGGACCGCTTACTGGCGGGAAGGTAAACGGCGTTTCCGTGTGCTGTGCTGGCTTGCCAGATGCAGCTTGTCACGCTGGCCACGTGACCCGGAAGTGTCTCCGGACAGCGCTGGCCCCTGGCCTCTTAAGTGAGATGGGCGCACAACCCCAGAGTCTGTCAAGACTGGCCCGTACGGGCAGGGGTACCTTTACCTTTACGTAAATGCAATGGAACTTCAGGAGTTAACCCCCCCCCCCGTTGGTTATTAACAACCCTATAATGTTTGTTCTTTAATGATTTTCATTTTGACACATGGTGCTTGAATGACATTTTGAGACACCAATATCTGCCATGGAAACATTCTCAAAAGTGCACATTTTAACAATATTACTAATGCTGATCCTAATCTCCGAAAGACCATTAAAAGGGCAAAATAATTATGTCAACAAAACTGCTGCTGTAGAGCTTGTATTTTAGTTTTCCTTTTTATTGTCTTTTTCTTTTTAATATCTGCTTTGCATGTTCCCAGGATTGATCAAAACCATTATTGCTTTTTCATCACAAAGGTAGTCAAATGAATACATTTCCATTAATTAAGCTGCTTTATGAAAATGACTAAATGCTTTATAAACCTTTCTGCATAGATTGTTTTTGGTTTTTTCTTTCTTTCCTGAGGCACCTGTAGTGAAAATTCTGCGTTGTGAAATGGAGCATCATATTTTGCACACACAAAGTGTTCTTTGTGAACAATTTAGCTTTCCAACAAAAAGAACACAATTATGGTATTAGTTTTATTTCTTCCTAATTATACCTTTGAGTTTGCATTTGTAGCAGTTCTGTACCTTGGACTTGAAAAGCAATACTGTGTTGGGAGGAAAGCCACCAGGAGTCTGCTTAATCCATGAAGACTGCAATCCCATACCTACTTACCTGGAAATATGCCCTACTGAACTCAACAGGATTTACTGCTGAGTAGACATGAACAGAATTGCACTGTAAAAGATGTAACTTAGAATAATTGAAACTGTAATCTCTTTTAAAATCCTTTTTTGTTGTTGTTAAAAAAAATCTGTTAAGTGGAACGTCTTTGTGTCATGGCAAATCTTCTATAGATTCTTTAAGCAATTGCAGTGAGGTGCTTTGTGATGAAATATTAAATCTGAAGTCAGTTGCCTTTTTCCATTGGAGAAATCTTTTGAGTATTTGCCACCTGTGTGTGACATCTACATATGGCAGCAATGCCAGATCTAGAATTTTTGGAACCTTTACCTTGGCGAGACACTATCAGTTGACTCACTTCACTTGCAAATGGCCGAGTACTCATATTGAGAATTCGTTTGTGCTGTTTTCAACTTTCTCTGTTGCCAAGTGCAAAGTTGGGAGTAACAATGCTGTTTTGAATGTGGACTATTTCCCCCTCTTATGTAGTTGCTACATGCCCAGCCTTGCCACTTTTGGGGGCCAAGCACAGGACAATCCTTGACGATTCACAGCATTGGTGGCTCAGCTGTGATCTAATTTGTTCTTCCCTGGTTTTTAGCACCAACCTCCTCATCCTGAGAATGTACTCAACTGTCGTAACCTGGACAACCATATTTCTAGGGTGTAACTCTTCCTAGCCACTCTTCCTTTCTCCTTAAATTACTGATTATAGTGACCCACTCCCTTTCCATATAAACCTACCAGGACCCTGTGATCATCATGTGAGGCCCTTCTTTGGGTGCCCCCCCAAGAAAAGTCTGGAGGGTGGCAACACAAGTTGCCTTGGTTGTTGAACAGCTTAGTTGTCGAGCAAATCGGCTCCCGAACGTCGCAAACCCGGAAGTGAGTGTTCCGGTTTAGGAACATTTTTTAGAAGCTGTACGTCCGACGTGGCTTCTGCAGCTTCTGAGTTACCAGGCTCAGGACTGCAATAACCCAAGGACCACCTCTCCACAGATGAACTTACCCAGACCCTGAGATCATCCTCTGAAGCCCTTCTTTGTGTGCCTCCTTCACAAGAGGTCTGGAGGGTGACAACACAAGAGCAGGCCTTTTCTGCAGTGGCTCCCCGTTTGTGGAATGTTCTCCCCAGGGAGGTTCACCTGGTGCCTTCATTGTACATCTTTAGGCTGCAACTTTAGGCTGGTTTAGCCCAACCAGACCTTGGGCTGGTAAGCATTTTATGTAGTGATATTTTTGTAGAAAAAGAGGTGCTGGAACTCACCATGAACACCTCCCTGAGAGGTGCCAGAACTTAGTTCCGGTGAGTTCCAGCTGAAACCCCTCCCCCATTTTATGTCCTTTTAAGTGTATTTGTGAGGGGAGGGTGGGGAGTGTCATTGGTTTGTTCTCTTCTTGGTTCTATTATGCATTTTGTGTTTTATATTGTATTTTTATGCTGTGAACTACCCTGAGAACTATGGATGAAGGGTGGTGCACAAATTTTAATCATCATCATCATCATCATCATCATCATCATCAGACCATGTGAGTGTATATCTATTATTATTTTTTTCCATTCACAGGGAGGGGCCCTTTTATTTTTTTTATTTTTTAAATGATATTTATTCAGAATTTCATCAATACATAAAAGATCCCCGACCCTAGCCCCAAAAAAAGAAAAAATAGAAAAAAGAATAAAAAGAAAAAATACAAATCTCCAATTACAGTTTTTCATTTGCTTAGTTCTTGAACCTCCTCACACCTCTCTTTTTGTATTCTAGTTTAGTTTGTTATTTCAGCAAATTCTTCCCATATTTCTCAATCTTAATTTATATAGTTAATCTCCACATTCTATCTTATATTATTAAGCAACATTCCCTTTCCCTCTTTTAAAATAATCTATTATTCAATTTACCTTACCCCATTCAACCTTATCTTATGTTAAAAATCTTAAAATTTCAAAAACACGACATATCCATACATTTTTCTTTAAAAACATTCCTACTAAAGCCAATTTAGTTCCTTTCCGGCAAATCCCTCAAATTTCAATAATATTGCATTAATTCCAAAATTAACAGAAACAATTTCTAATTTTCATCCCAATGTCCCTTCATCCTGGTTTCGGGTCATATCAGTCCTTTCTGTCCATTACTTAGTCCATCAATCCGGTGTTCTGATGTCCGAGGCTCTTAAATCTCTTCTAGGCCCCTTCTGCAGATTTTTTTGTTCTTGTTTGTACTTACGCAGTTCTTTGACTGTTGTTAGTTTCTGGGGGAGTGGGTCTCTGGAGGGTTCCATCCTGTAATAATTTCCATTTTTCTTCAACTGGTTGTCTCCTTCCCCCCAGTTCCACTCCCCATCCTCATCTTTATAGTCCAAAAAGTATTTGTCCAAGTAGTTGATCACCTGTTTCAGAGTCCCACTAGAGTGGAAAACTTCCTTAACTTCAAATGCTTCCCAGCACTCTCCAAATTCCATCATCCAAGGCAAAAGCTTTTGTTCCTGTAGAACTTTGGGTCTTACCATTTGTGTAGTATAGGAAATAACTGCTGCCTCTTCCTTCTCCGTCTGCCCTTGAACTTGCTTTGTCAAGCCGGATTCCTGAGTTGATCGCTGTGTAACTTCTTTATCCTTGGTCCCTGTTAAATCATATTCACTGGCCACAGCACTCATAAGGTCTAATTTTTCGTTCATCAGGCTCATTTTCCCAGACAGCTGCTCAAGGAGAGCATTAGTCCTGTCAAGGGCAGACACCAAACCTTCCTGCCAAAACATTCCTGTTCAAAAACAAAGTCAGACGGGTTCCCATGGTGCAAAGGCTCACGTATGTTAGCTGAGACCAGAAACTAACAAGCTCCCTCTAGGGGACACAGTTTCTATTTGTATCCATTTTTCCGGAAAGTATCAAACAAAGAAGTTACTTTCAATTTCAAAGTCCCTTAAGTTTCTAATACTTTGTTTCTTTAAAGCAAAAAAGCAGAAGGTGGCATTGAAGTTAATTTGTTTCTCTTTTCTTTTATATTTCCCTATCTGTCAAAGTTCTCCACTTTCAATCGATGGACGTCTCAAGCAAATTCTGTCCCGATACCCTGTCCCCAGGTTTGGGACGGTAGAAACTTATATTCCTTCTCTCACTTCCTGCAGGATTAAACAGTCAAATTTCTCCCCCCCCCTTTTCCTGCTTCCAAGGCGGGTTTTGTTGATTATGGGTGCAGGAAAATTCCAACTTTAAAAAGACTTTTTAAGCTATTAGATTGCAAGGTCTTTGCTTCAATCCGTATACAAAAATGGGAGATGGACTTCCTGTTTACACCTTCCCGCTTCGAGCCTAATTCATAAAATTTGTAAGTTCTTAATCCAATTCTCCATTTTTACTCATGGGTACTTGATTTAGAGTCCAAATGTCATCAGGAAAAAGTCAGCGCTCTCCGGCGATGGCTACGCGGCTTCCCTCCATGGAAATAGCGATCACTTCGATGCACTGCGCTGCTCACCCCACTTCAGTCCGGAGCACCAAAAATGGGTTTCCTCGTGAGTAGGGGAGGCGCTCTTGGTGCTCTGCCGAACCCCACGGTCCCAGGCTTCCTGTGCCTGGGATTTCTAACGGGCCCCCGCCTTCGCCGCGGCAGGAAGCCCCAATTTCCAAGGAGCCCGTTCCTCCGGTCGGAGGAACTCTGCCATTCGCCGATGGCGCCAACCCAGAAGTCCCATGTGAGTGTATATCTAGACTGCTCTGCTGCTGTAGATAAAATAGGTGCTATATGAACCAGCCCAAATATGTTTTCTGTGAAAACATCTTAGCAGTAGTTATTTTTAGGGGGCAAACAATTTAATGTATTTTAATGGGCTTAATAGTGCATGTTATTTATAGCAGAGCTAAACTATGCAAGCAGCCAGTGGAAAATGGAATCCAAATTAGAAAATGAAAGAATTAGAGAACAAAAGGACAATCAACCGTGCTTTTAAAAATGACCTGATAGTGGGGAAAATAAGACAGAAAATAATAACTTTTCCTCCCTCCCCATGCTCCTGCTCCTGTCTCCCCAAAACAAAACATAACAAAACAAAACATTGTTTATTTGTCTGTGAAAAGCCAGGATAAATAAACTGTAGTCCTGTTTATATAAAAAATGTAGGGGGAGAGAATAATGTGTGGAGGGTGTGCTAATAATAATAATAATAATAATAATAATAATAATAATAATAATTTATTTATACCCTGCCCATCTGGCTGGATTTCCCCAGCCACTCTGGGCGGCTTCCAACAAAATATTAAAATACAATAGACCATCAAACATTAAAAGCTTCCCTAAACAGGGCTGCCTTCAGATGTCTTCTAAAAGTCTGGTAGTTGTTTTCTCTTTGACATCTGGTGGGAGGGCGTTCCACATAAAACATATGGGAAGGAGACAATAATGTGTGGACGGTGTACATGGCCAGATGTGCCCTCATCTTTGCTTCTACGCTTGTTTAAAAGGAGGTTATTTGCACATTCACTTGAGCATTCAAAAAAATACTCCTTCATGAAGGTTTGGTGGATGCAGTGGGACAAAGGCATTTGAGGTGATGCTAGTACATGCAGTGCTAAGGTTGCCATATTTTAAGAGGTAAACATTTGGAAATACAAATTGCTCAATAGCCCTGCTGCCAAGCCCATGCCAGAGCCAGTCTGAACGAGAGCCTGGGACATCCGTGCCAGAGCTAGAGCCTGGGTTGCCCACGCCAGAGCCTGAACCAGAACAGCCTGCACATCAGAAAAGTTATAAAAAAATATATGTAAAAACTCCAAGTTCAGGACATTTGTATTAAAATGTAGGACCCCCAAAAGAGGACATGTCCGGGAATTCCAGGACATATGGCAACCCTAGAATGCACCCCTCCACACTTCATTCCCACATGCATATGTTGAGTGCCTGAATACAGCCAATGTCTTTCATAACTCACCTCCACTGTGTCATGTATATGGAAGGAGACTGGTAAGTTCCTCAATGCCTTAGTTACACTGAAATCAATGGGGAAAGTTAGGGCTCACCCATATTTCCTCTAGTCCTACTGCTTTCTCCCAGGGAAAACCGTTCTTTAGCGCTCAGTTAGAACAAATGGCGATTTACATTTTCTCTGGGTTGACATTTGGTCCGATTTGGCCCCAGAGAGCAGGTTTTCCCTGGGAAAGGAGCAGGGCAAAAGGGAAACCGCTTGGACCCATGCTTTCTAAGCATGGGACAAGCAAAAGTGTGTACAAGCCGTTCGTCATGATTTAATTGAGTCTGTCTGATTTCAAAAGGATTAAAGGATGTCTTTGTCTGAGCCCAACCCATATAACAGAACTTGTGTTTTTCATAATGTGAGGATTTAGTGTCTCAAGTACTCCTGCCCTAATTCCAACACAATGGCAATTTTCAGTTGTACGTAGAATTCTCCAGGTCTGCTACAGAGCCTTTTTCATAAGTCTATCTGCATCCTAAAGAGAGCTCAATGTGCTGCGCTTAATTGTAAAGGTTTCAGTGATAAGAGTGCACTAAAAGTCTCTTGCAGCTCTGTGAATCATTTTACAATTATCCTGCTTTCCAAAACAAGACATGAATAAAAATGGACATCTATCAGTGTGTTCACCTCCTGGCAAATAGAAGGGGAAGAAATGGAGGCAGTGAGAGATTTTACTTTCTTGGGCTCCATGATCACTGCAGATGGTGACAGCAGCCACGAAATTAAAAGACGCCTGCTTCTTGGGAGAAGGGCAATGACAGGCCTAGATAGCATCTTGAGAAGTAGAGACGTCACCTTGACAACAAAGGTCCGTATAGTTAAAGCCATGGTTTTCCCAGTAGTGATGTATGGAAGTGAGAGCTGGACCATAAAGAAGGCTGATCGCTGAAGAATTGATGCTTTTGAATTATGGTGCTGGAGAAGACTCTTGAGAGTCCCATGGACTGCAAGAAGATCAAACGCATCCATTCTTAAGGAAATCAGCCCTGAGTGCTCACTGGAAGGACAGATCGTGAAGCTGAGGCTCCAGTACTTTGGCCACCTCATGAGAAGAGAAGACTCCCTGGAGAAGACCCTGATGTTGGGAAAGATGGAGGGCACAAGGAGAAGGGGGCGACAGAGGACGAGATGGTTGGATAGTGTTTTCGAGGTTACCAGCATGAGTTTGACCAAACTGCGGGAGGTAGTGGAGGACAGAGGTGCCTGGCGTGCTCTGGTCCATGGGGTCACGAAGAGTCGGACACGAGTAAACGACTAAACAACAATCAGTGTGTTCAAGGATCTCTGTGGAGATCAATCCAAGCACAAATATACTCTATCCATTTTTTATAATCAAACATGGGTTCCAAATGGTTTCTATCTCATTCAGGACTATCAAGGTATTGGGAGAATAAAAACCAGAATGGTTCAATTGTAAACAGTATAGAACTGAAGTCTGGACTAAAACAGTGCATGCAAAGTGTTTGATGCACCTGTGGTCTCAGTGCCCTTAGGATTGTAAAACCGAAGATCATTCAGCAAAGGGCCTCTTTATTATTTATTTATTTGTTATGTTCACCATGTGCCTCATGAAGTGAGCTTCTAGGCATCGCACAATGCAATATAAAACCAGCATTAAAATGTATCAAGGTACCTGAAATTAAAATGCAAGTCATTTAAAATGATGCAGCCAATTATCAATTAAAAAAAGAAAACAAGTATCAACCCTGGGACAATCATATTAAAGCTGAAACCCTAAATGCAAGGTAAAACTAATGTCCATCTGATTAAAAAGAGACTAAAATTAGGTATGTTGCAATAAAATGTAAATATCAAATGGCTTGGTAGATCAAAGAAGATATTTGCACAGCCCCAAAAAGACATTAAAGTTGTCCATCTCAAATGGCTTTCTAAATAGGAAGGGATGCTATTCTAATAAGGTAAAGGTAAAGGTACCCCTGCCTGTACGGGCCAGTCTTGACAGACTCTAGGGTTGTGCGCTCATCTCACTCTAGAGGCCGGGAGCCAGCGCTGTCCACAGACACTTCTGGGTCACGTGGCTAGCGTGACGAAGCTACTCTGGCGAGCCAGAGCCACACACGGAAACGCCGTTTACCTTCCCGCTAGTAAGCGGTCCCTATTTATCTACTTGCACCCGGGGGTGCTTTCGAACTGCTAGGTTGGCAGGCGCTGGGACTGAGCAACGGGAGCGCACCCCGCCGCGGGGATTCGAACCGCTGACCATGTGATCGGCAAGTCCTAGGCGCTGAGGTTTTACCCACAGCGCCACCCGCGTCCCCGCTATTCTAATAGTTTGGTATAATTGGATGTTGAAACTGGTACCTGAGCAAAGGGGCCAAACTAGGTTGTTGATGCAGAGCTGGCTAAAACTTACCACAGTATGAGACCCAGTTTGAGACCCTAAGTGGCTATTTTTATATTTGTCTATTTTGCCTCCATAGTGTGTTGGTTTTATTTGCGTCTAAACTTCTTTTCTGAAACTTTTAAGAGAGGAAGAATGATAGCAAATGCCATTCAGCGTCTGCATTTTTAAGGTAAGCTTTCCACAAGGAATACAAAATATGTGGCACTTGTTGAGGTAATGTAAGAAATGTTCCAAGTACTCCAGATGGAACTCTCTGATTTCTTCCTTTAACAATCTTATTAGTCAGATCCAAATCTGTTCTCGGAAGCATTGCTGCAGAGCCTTGTTGACATTAGAGGCCCACTGGGTTAATCTTACATATATTAAGGAAACCTGGAGCAGATCCATATTCGGTTTCTGTTCAAAAGTGCCATTAGAATGGAGCGAGTGTTCTTGAAACAGAGGGATTTCAGGATTTTCACCTAGTATTTATTTCTGTGACTCATGACATCCTTAAACCCTCCCATCTGCTTGATGTTTGTTGGAATAATGAATATTTAACTGACATTTTGGTTGTAGCCGATCCTGCTGGTGCCCTCTGAAACTTGTGCATGCATTTCTTGAAAAAGAGGTGGGAAAACCTTTGCAGTCTGAAGGCTGTGTCCTCTCATGTGGCTGGAGACATCACATGGCAGTGGTGGATGTGGCTAGAGATGAAAGTGGGTGGGGCAACTGGGAGGGCTCCTATTGTTGTACAGTAAGCTATATTTCAGTAACAAAAAGGGCACAAGAATACAAGAGCCATGTTGGATCAGATAAAAACAGATCTAGTTCATCCTGTTGTGATAGGGGCCGACTAGATGGCTATGGTCCATATAGCCATGGTTTTCCCAGTAGTGATGTATGGAAGTGAGAGCTGGACCATAAAGAAGGATGATCGCCAAAGAATTGATGCTTTTGAATTATGGTGCTGGAGGAGACTCTTGAGAGTCCCATGGACTGCAAGAAGATCAAACCTCTCCATTCTGAAGGAAATCAGCCCTGAGTGCTCACTGGAAGGACAGATCCTGAAGCTGAGGCTCCAATACTTTGGCCACCTCATGAGAAGAGAAGACTCCCTGGAAAAGACCCTGATGTTGGGAAAGATGGAGGGCACAAGGAGAAGGGGACGACAGAGGACGAGATGTTTGGACAGTGTTCTCGAAGCTATCAGCATGAGTTTGACCAAACTGCGGGAGGCAGTGGAAGACAGAAGTGCCTGGTGTGCTCTGGTCCATGGGGTCACAAAGAGTCGGACACGACTAAACATCTAAACAACAACAACAGATGGCTATGGGAAGCCTAAAAGCAGGACATGACACAAGAGCAGTCTTCTGATTTCTGCTCTGTTGCAGTTGTTTTTATTTAACATGAGATAGCTCCTTCTTAACACCACACCTTATTATATAAGAAAATAATACTGTGCCTGTGACTGACCACTAGTGACCTCTAAAAACACCAGTTTTGCAGTAGCTGGGCGCATTCTAGAGACCCATCTAGCCAGTTAATTGAGCCACATTGACTGGTAGAAATAAGTACCTCTGGGACGTGAGAAAAGGATGAGCGAACTAATTTTGAACAGCAGTAACATAACCTGGTGAAGGACTACTGCTTATTTAGAAGCATTGGGACTTGTTGATCTTTAAATAAACATTTTCTTCACCTTTTCAGCTCCTGTGCTGTCATGTTTTAGTTCTTACAGGGTTTTGGTACAGAATGTGACATGATGGAAAAACCCCACTTGAAATTTAAGAGAGAGCAAAAGAGAGAGATTTCAAGCAGGGATGGATATGCAGGTCTTCAGTTCTTATGGTTAGCAAGAAATGTGAACATGAGCAAGTTTGTAATTCAAAAAGCTTTTCCTGGTCAAGGAGTAGTGATGTGTTCTCTACAATTTTATGATATCTTCCTTCCTTCCACAAGTATATCAGTGGAACCGTCTGCCACTTATCTAACCCCTTATCAATTGCAGTTCACACTTCAGACCTGCTGTTCCCAATGGTCAAATTCCAAATTATGATCCAAAAGTTGTTGGCTTTTTAAAAAAAATTAAAAGCTAATAACATAATTCTCTTGGTATGTTCTTTTTGTAATGTTCAAGTCTGAAGGACCTTGTTTACCTCCATTAGTAATCCTCTGTTTGTCAACTTACCCTTTGCCAAGATAAAACTTCTCTTTTAAGATTTAAAAGCTGGGACAATCTTTATGTATCCAGCCACTTATGTCTTGGCAGAGAAATACTATTGCCTGTGAAAATATTTTGAGTACTCTAAGATGAAAGTGGGAAAGGATTTAGGCTCACATTTTTGAGCTTAAAAAACAAAGCAATGCAGACTGCATTGTATAATTCTGGACTGGAAAGACAGCTGGGAATAATACAGGAGCATAATTTGTTAACTCACAAAATGTAAAGCCTCCCTCTTCCTGCCAATGATACCCGAACATTGTGTACCCTTTCTGAATTGATTACCCATAATACTGTGGGCTCATTTTATCATAATGTGATGTGTCTTCCATATTTGTTCAGAGATCACATTATGTACTGATATCACTCTATGGGAGCTTATCTCTAACCTGTCAGGAAAGGTAATAAAACAGCTAATACTGGGTGCTTTTGGAAATTATGAGCTTTTAGAGAAAATGCTAAGAAATAATTGCCCATTCACAAGAGCTTAGAGCACCAATAACTATTTACATTTGTAGAACCACAACAATCTCCCCTGCTGTACCCCATAGGTTAGAGAAGGTGAAATTCACCAAATAGAGTAGCTGATCATTTTAATAACTCACTGTTGCTCCAGCGGCTTTGAGTCTCTTTACTTTCTCCACCCAGATCTCCTACTGCTTACAATTTCAGTTCTCCATGTGAAAGGCTTAAAAATGGTCTTTGTAATCTGAAAAAATATTATCACACACAAAGGGACAGTTCTTATGAAATGATAAATGCAATATCTGTATTTCCCGTTGAAGTCAACCAGGGCTAGCTGTGCTCATTATCATGCCAGAAGCCCAAGCCATCTTAAAGGGTGAATTCTAAAAGAGTTTCATCCATTGTCTAGACGGATATGTTTTCTCTTTCTCTCTTTTTTCTTTAGGTGGGACCCCTTAATAAATTACTCTACCCATCTCTCTCATTATTAATTGTACTTTCCATTCCGGCGAATGGATTTCAAAGAGCAGCAGTATATCCACTAATTAGTGGAAACTTCCAATAGCAAGTATGAAAAGGAAAAAAAAAAAAGGTCTCCCATACTTTGCTGCAGTGAATTTACTTGAAGCACTGCACCTTGTGTGAATGGAGTGGTGTCTTTGTTCCCATGACCCATAGGTACCATCTACGCAGGGCCTTGGGTGCCAAGGCACCCACACAATTTTCACTGGGGTGGCCCAGGCAGGCAACCCAACATGTCACATGCGTCACATGGTGCGACAAAGCCCAACCGTTTGCGCCCTCTGAAAGGCCTGTTGGGAGGGTGCAACAGACCCCCATTGGGCCTCATTGCACCACATAATGGCATGAGCATGAGGTGTCGGGCCTCATCACACATGATGGGCACTCCCAATGTGGGGCAGAACCTGGTGCACCTGCCATGACCTGACTGGCTCTGACCCCTTTGCTCAGGTTCTGTCAAATATACAGGCCACAAACTTTGGATGGTGTCTATCTTTTGTCTAGGAACGTTGCCAGAAAGTTGAAAACAGTGTGCAAATACCATGTGTTTTGTGAGGTTTTGGGTGGTGGTTCTGACACTCTGGTTTATTTATTGATTTTGAAGAAGGAGACACAAATCACATTCTGTGGTGTAGTGGTTAAGAGCGGTAGACTCGTAATCTGGGGAACCGGGTTCGTGTCTCCGCTCCTCCACATGCAGCTGCTGGGTGACCTTGGGCTTGTCACACTTCTTTGAAGTCTATCAGCCCCACTCACCTCACAGAGTGTTTGTTGTGGGGGAGGAAGGGAAAGGAGAATGTTGGCCGCTTTGAGACTCCTTCGGGTAGTGATAAAGCGGGATATCAAATCCAAACTCCTCCTCCTCCTCCTCCTCCTCCTCCTCCTCTTCTTCTTCTTCTTCTTCTTCTTCTTCTTCTTCTTCTATCAAGCCTGCCCCACATTTCACGCCTATGTGTACATACAAACCTTGGATGAAACTAACAGATATACACAGATGCATTTCAGAACCAAAGTTATTGATTCAGTAATTAATGTCATGGGCAGTTGCTATTTTTAGGATGTTATACTGACAGAAGAATGAATTTAGACCATCAATGGACTTTGGAAATGTGCAAGTACTGCTGCAGAAAAGAGAATCACTTCTCGCACCCTTTGGATGTTGGATTCCAAATGCCACCAATCCCAGCCAGCATAGACGCAGGAAAGAGATGAGGCCTGGTGGAAAAGGCCTCCATGTAGATGGAACTGCCCAGTAGGTCCCTCTTTTTCACAGTTTATTTCTTTTTTTTCTCACGTGTTCCTCTCATTCCTGGCCTACACTCTGCCCCCTGACAATCCCAGATGGCTCTGGTCTGCTCAACCCAACCTGCAGAAATCTGGGGCTCTCAACCCAACATTAACAAGGCCTGGATCGCTCCAAATAGGTCTGATTTGGCTCAGGATTTGGGCCACAGCCAAATCCTGTGCACAGAAGTAATACATACTCAAGTACAGTGGTGCCCCGCAAGAAGAATGCCTCGAAAGAGGGAAAACCCGCTAGACGAAAGGGTTTTCCGTTTTGGAGGTGCTTCACAAAATGAATTTCCTATGGGCTTGCTTCACAAGACGAAAATGTCTTGCGAGTTCCTGCGGGTTTTTTCCCCTTTCCCCCCCCTTTCCCCCAAGCCGCTAAGCCGCTTATCAGCTGATCCGCTAAGCCGCTAAGCCGCTTAACAGCTGATCTGCTAAGCCGCTAAGCCGCTTAACAGCTGATCGCTAAGCCGCTTATCAGCTGATGCACTAAGCCGCTTATCAGCTGATCCACTAAGCCCGCTAAGCCGCTAATAGCGCTAATCCGCTAAGTCGCTAATGGGCTTGCTTCGCAAGACGAAAAAACCACAAGACTAAGAGACTCGCGGAACGGATTCTTTTCGTCTTCCGAGGCACCACTGTACAGTCTGTATGCAAATGCCCTTTTATTTGGTGGACTTGTAAAAGGGCAAAAGAGCATTGGGAAATGATATATAATGAATTTTTGAAAAATGTTTAAAAGTACCTTTCCAAAAACAACAACAACCAGAGTCCTTTTTGTTGGAGATAATTCAGAGGGAAATTTCTAGGTGTCAAAAAAGATTACTTATGTATGCCACTACAGTGGTACCTCGGGTTAAGAACTTAATTCGTTCTGGAGGCCCGTTCTTAACCTGAAACTGTTCTTAACCTGAAGCACCACTTTAGCTAATGGGGCCTCCCACTGCCGCCGCACCGCTGCCACGCGATTTCTGTTCTCATCCTGAAGCAAAGTTCTTAACCCAAGGTACTATTTCTGGGTTAGTGGAGTCTGTAACCGGAAGTGTCTGTAACCTGCAACGTCTGTAACCCAAGGTACCACAGTACTGCGGCCCATGTTTTGCTACCCCCAAATGGAAATCGAGTGAGGTCCCAAAGAACAATGGCAACTTAAACTGATGGAATACACACAGCTTGAAGATTTAACACATAGAATAAGAGAACAAGAAGAACATATGTTTAAAAAGACTGGAAAATGTTGACTGAATATATGGGTGAAAATTGTGTACATTTAAAAATGCTGGTAGCATTGAGAGAAATTCACCAGTGTAAATAAGTTTTGATGGATGTAACAATGGAATACTGAATGGTTTAGTTCATATCAAATGTGCAAGGATGTATGGTATGCAAAATGAACCACAGAAAGAGAAGAAGGGAAGTCATTGATTTAAGTTGTTTAAATGAATATTTTGAAATGTAAATTAGAAAAATAATAATAAAAATTATATAAAAAGACTGTATGCAAATGCGCTATACAAATAAGAAATCCACAGTACGAGCTATTGTCCTAGGTTAACTGCATACATACAAAACTCTAATATGTACATTTAAGTTTTGGCATACACTAATTTTTACATTCCAATTCTGGGCAGTTTTTCTTTTTCTTTTAGTCTGTCCAAATTTCAAAAACTTTTTTTCAGGACAAGAAAAGGATTCTTGCAAGCACCTTTCAAAACAAAGGGGCAAAGATACGTGCAACTGTAAAAGAGATCACTCAGGTTCTCACATCTTCTTGGATAAAAGACACTGGACACTGTGTTCAAAGGAAGCTTTGTATCTGTGAAGATTCTCTATATTAACGCCAAAGAGAAAATGTGTGTAAACGATGCAAATGTGTCTGTGTGTGATGTGTGCATTTAAAGGAGGGCTGAGGAAACGGTTGCCCTACAAATGTTGTTAGGCCATACCTTCCATCACTCCTGACCATTGGTCAGAGGGAATGGTATCATCAGTGCTCTCTAATCTTAGTTCTTTGGGGAGCAAATGGCTTTCCAAAAGTGAAGCTTGTTGTCTCTAAGCTGAAAGGAAGATGCCAGGATAGCATCTTTCTCTCCAACATTTATCTGATGAAAATATGGACGTCCTATTCAAGAACTAATAATAACAGTAACAATAATAATGGAATAAATATCCCATCATGTGTGCAAGCAACATGCTGGGTCTCTAAGCAACCCATTCAATAGTAACATTTGGAGCCATACTAAATGCCAAGTGTTTATGCTTATTTTTGACACACACACACACACATTATCTCTGTGGGGTAGTGTTTTCTATTTTTTTTCTTTTTTAATCTTTTAAAATCATCTCTTTATGACACTTGGCAACATTTATGCAGCAGTTCTCTCTATGTGTCCTTAGGTCTTGGCTGCCTAACAAATCAGTTTGTGCCAATTTCTGGTTGTCAGTTGATGAATTAAAAAATTATATTAATGAGCACAGGCATTGCTTCCTTTTGATATATATTTTCCGCAACTGGTATTGAGAGCTTCTTTTTTCAGCGCATCTTGTGCCTTCCAGATGTCAAACTGTGTTTTAAATCAACCCTCTTGTGGGTCTGCACTCACAGTAAACAGTTCTAATTACTGAAAATTTTAAGAGCCCCCTTTGTCCTGTCAGTTATGAATACAAGAATTCTGCAGAGTGCTGTTGTACTTCTGTTTTCTGGCTCTTCTTCTGTATTCTTTTTCTCACAACCCAACCCAAATAAAATGATTTTTCAATATAGATCTCTGCAGTGCATCAGATGGTGGCATTAATAGTCTATTAACACCTGTGTTTCTCTGGTAGATTATCTGTTTGCTGTGGTAAGCATTTTAAACAAATACTGCTTCTGATATCTGCAAAAAGCTAAGTGGTATGGTCTATCTTTACATGTATCAAAGCTAAATCAGGGACAACCAGTTTCCATGGGAATTTTGGGAAGGTGCTATGGGTGCTACACACAAAATGCCTTTTGGAGAGCCAGTGTGGTGTAGTGGTTAAGAGCAGTGTACTCGTAATCTGGTGAACCGGGTTCGATTCCCCGTTCCTCCACATGCAGCTGCTGGGTGACCTTGGGCCAGTCACACTTCTCTGAAGTCTCTCAGCCCCACTCACCTCACAGAGTGTTTGTTGTCGGGGAGGAAGGGAAAGGAGAATGTTAGCCACTTTGAGACTCCTTTGGGTAGTGATAAAGCGGGATATCAAATCCAAAAACTCACTCAAACTCTTTTGTTGGGGTTTGGCTTGAAACCAAATGGCTGCTAAATTTAAAAGAGCAGGAAAAAGCCCAGTAACTTGGAGTGGACTCTTATCAGATCCCCATAACTGGGAAAGGGGAGCCTACATAAACACTCACTCACAGATGTAAGATTTCTGCAGTTCTCCTCTGTTCAGAACAGAAGGTTGCCTGAGTGTTCAATACTGGAATGTGGATGTGTTTAAGGGGACTGGGTATAATTTAGGAGAAGCCAAGCCAGTGCAAACAGGAAATAAGCAGGAAGTGGCAATAGTCTCTCGAGCATTGTGGGTTTTTGAGGAAATATTTTGAGAGACCTTCTGCAGGTGCCATAGAAAGTACTGGGACCATGGGACCATGTTGGCAACCCTACTCCAGGACCATCATGCAGAATTTCCCTAGGAAACTTCTACATGTAGAGTGTTGCTCTACTATAAATCTGCAAGTGAAGTCAGATGTTATGCTGAAGACATTGTCAGCAGGGACAAGATTTTTGGAGCAAGGCTAAATATGTGGTCCCACAGTCTGTTTCACCACACTAGTCTGCTGCATGCAAGTAACAGGTGAAGAGGACTATGCTGATTCTTCTGTATCAGTGATGTGTAATTTGAATCACCTGTCACAAAACATCACTCTTTCCCAGTTTATTCAACGCACCCTGCCACCACAACATTGATGTGAACTGGGGAGATAAACACAAATGCACCATGTTACAGATCACAGACTAGGTAAGTGAGATAATAATACAAGAATTCTGCAGAGTGCTGTTGTACTTCTGTTTTCTGGCTCTTGTTCTGTAGTCTTTTTCTCACAACCCAACCCAAATAAAATCATTTTTCAATATAGTTCTCTGCAGTGCATCAGATGGCGGCATTAATAGTTTATTAACACCTGTGTTTCTCTGGTAGATTCCCAGTGGTTCAGAGATTATGGAAGTCATAGCCCAACAACATTTAGAGGGCACCAGATTAAGGAAAACTTTGTCACAGGGAGGTAAGATGTAGTGCAATACGAAAAGGCTATACCTCTACTTTAGCCCTAAGATGACGGTGAAAATGTACCTTGAATTCTTGCTTCCCAGCTGGGAATCTAAGCAGGCTAGATTTCACCCTACATCTTATGTGCTGTTTTAAAACCTTTTAGAAAGTCCTCCCTCCGAAACAATGAACAAATGAGTGACTTTTCAGCTCCTAAATACCATTTATACGTGCATCTCCTGTTGTCTGTGGGCAGGTAGTAGGTGTTTTGAAGTTGGCTGGCCTGTGGTTTAAGTATCTATTAGAGGCTGCCCAAGTGCTCTTCACATTGCAATTTCCACCCTTGGAATCTTGGCCCTGCTTGCAAGTACAGTGGTACCTCGGGTTAAGAACTTAATTCGTGCTGGAGGTCCATTCTTAACCTGAAACTGTTCTTAACCTGAGGTACCACTTTAGCTAATGGGGCCTCCTACTGCCACTGCGCCACCACTGCGCAATTTCTGTTCTCACCCTGAAGCAAATTTCTTAATCCCAGGTACTATTTCTGGGTTAGCGGAGTCTGTAACCTGAAGTGTCTGTAACCCGAGGTACCACTGTACAAAAGTATCAAGACAGTTGTCATAGTGCACACCAACTGCTTTTATTTTCTTATTTTCCAGCTTGATGTGTCATAGCGCACAAGTTGTACATGGGTGTGCATTGTTTCTAAAATCATTTGGGAGGCAGGAATTTCCTAATGAAAGAAGGGTGGTTATGCAGAAGGGGGGGGGAACCATATTAGTATTAAATGGCATTGCTCATCTAATAGTGGGTCATCTCACTACAATCCCTCTAAACCATCTTTAGAATTTGAGGGGACTTTCCGGAGCAGATTTAGAAGAACACAGGAGGGAGGAGGTTCGCTGAAAAATGCTTCTCTTTTCATTCCATGAAGACTTTCCATCAGATCAGTTACATTACTGGATATAAACCATAGCTCAGAGTTATTAAAACCTCATAGCAGTCCAACCTTTGGAGGCACATTTTTAATCTGGAGAAACTGTGGCAAGCATCACTGAGATCCAGCGCCTAGGGCCTTCTGGCGGTTCCATCATTGCGAGAAGTAAGGTTACAGGGAACCAGGCAGAGGGCCTTCTCGGTAGTGGCGCCCACCCTGTGGAACACCCTCCCTTCAGATGTGAAGGAAATAAGTAGCTATCCTATCTTTAAAAGACATCTGAAGGCAGCCCTGTTCAGGGATGTTTTTAATATTTAACGCTGTATTGTTTTTAATACTTGATTGGGAGCTGCCCAGAGTGGCTGGGAAAACTCAGCCAGATGGGCGGGGTATAAATAATAATAATAATAATAATAATAATAATAATAATAATAATAATTATTATTATTATGCACACAAGGCAATCAAGTGCACACTCAACCTATTCTACTGGCTACATGAGGATGCTTCTTTCAAGCCTAATTTCAGGGAAGGAAGAGGACCCTGTAGGTACCAGGAAAATCCTCTGTGGTGGCAACACCTGAAATAAATGAAGTCCCAGATTGATCAGTCCCTTGCAGATTGGTTTGCCAGATACAGAAATGATTCAAATTCCATTCAATAATTTATTTCTGCGGGCAGTTCCTCCGCTATTTCTTGTGTAATGGTGATAAGAATGTGGGGGGGGGAGGGAGGGAGAGAGAGAGAGTCAGGTCAAATAGATGGTGGAGGTTTCATAGATTCCCTAACTGTAGGGAATGCATAACATTCGCATCGCGCATGTGCACGCACACACACACACACACACACACACACACACACACACTACCTAGAATTTTACATGTCTTATTTAAATGTTTTACTTCTCAGAATCCCTCAAATATTCTCAGTCCATCAGCCTCCTGGTTTCCCCTTAAGTGCAGTTTAAAAGCATGTGCAGTACCCCAATGAAAAATTCTACTAGCCTTATTAACGTTGGTTCTTGTTTCCAACTGATTAAATTTTTCTTTGCTTTAGGTGCAATCCCATATAAAATCTACTTGAGCAGCATAGCAGGTTTTTTTCTAGTAACATAGAGAATTGAGCGACCACTTGCGAACTTGGGAACCTGTATGTTGTGAAATGGAATCACATCACCAATCCCTTCCACGTGGTCTCTCCATTACATATATTGCCAGAGCAATGGGCAGAACAGCTGCAACTATTTTGCTCAGGCAATGTAGCAATGGGCTCTCTTTGATACAACGGTGATTACAAAAAGTGAGGAAAGGAAGAAACCAAGATACAGTGGTACCTTGGACTGGTTCTCAAACTTAATCACTTCTGGAAGTCCATTCCAAAACAAAGTGCTCCAAAACCAAGGCGCGCTTTCACATAGAATGTTATGAAAATTGGATTAATCCGTTCCAGACTTTTAAAAACAACCCCTAAAACAGCAATTTAACATGGATTTCACAATCTAATGGGACCATTGATCCATAAAATGAAAGCAATAAACAATGCGCTGCAGTCACACAATCAATCAATCAGTAGCTGGAATGGGTTCCACACAGTCACAAAAACAGAACGAAAAAGCCGCAAAAACAAAAATGCAAAGTAAATAGCAAAAACAGACAGACCTCAGCGTAACACTCAAAACAGAAAGGAAGTGTGGCACTCAAAGTGGAAGTGTAACACTCATAACGGAGCACTTTCGGCTTCTGAAAAAAGTTCGCAAACCGGAACACTTACTTCTGGGTTTGCAGTGTTTGGGTTCCAAGTTGTTTGAGTACTGAGGCATTTGAGAACCAAGGTACCACTGTACAACTAAGTCAACAAAGACCTTCTTGTAGTCTTTGCAACAGAAGAGAGAAATCTAGTAGCTGTTTCTGTTACGATTTTGTTCATGCTAGCCAAATATCATTCAAAAGCCCTCCCAGGTATTTAGTAGGATGGGTGTGTATCTATTTCATTTATTTCTGTAAAAGCTGCATACAAAAAAATACCCCTAACAAAACACATATTAATGTTTCTATTGCTCCATCCTCGCAGGGCCAGAGCCATTTGTTACACGCACTACTCAAAAAGTAATCATCCAGTACTGCAGAAAGAAAGCAATTAAATGTAGCCCTGGAAAAGATCAGTCAGTATTTTGGAATGCTCAGGTGACCCACATAATTGTCATGACCCTAAGGAAAAGTCCAAAGGCAAATCAAGATAAATTGGAAAACTTGCTGCAACAATGGCAAACATAAGAATGAGCGATGTTGCCATCTGGATGGTCTATAGTTTGCAGTAAGAACCTGAGCTGCATGACAGGGCCACATGGGAAGCTGAAGGAACTTGATCTATGAGAATTATGATCTTAACTGCACCTATCAGACTAATGTATTGATCAGAACACAGCTTTGCACTTTTCTGAACATTGCAACATAGTTCTCAGCTAAAAAAAGAAGGGGGGGAAGTCCTGCACAAAATTTGATTGCTGTGGTTTACAATAGCTATTTTATGCTGGCTGTTTTATATTTTAAAATTGTGTGGCTATATTTGAATTTTATAATTTTAAGAGTTTTCATAATTTTATGTTAATTCTGTTCTGTGGCTTGCATTATGGTACTCTGCCTTGAAATGACTTTGTCCAGAAAGGTGGCCTAAAATGCTTTAAATAAATACATGTTGTGTTGTGCTGTGTTGTGTGAGCTTCGTACACACAAATATGCAAGCAAAGCCATCACACTGCACTTTGTCATAGGTCAGGAAAGGAGGACCCATTTCCCTCCAGGTGTTGCTGAACTGCAACTCCCATCATCCCTGAACATTGGCCATACTTACTGGGGCTAATAAGGTCCGTATAGTTAAAGCTATTGTTTTCCCAGTAGTGATGTATGGAAGTGAGAGCTGGACCATAAAGAAGGCTGATCACCGAAGAATTGATGCTTTTGAATTATGGTGCTGGAGGAGACTCTTGAGAGTCCCATGGACTGCAAGAAGATCAAACCTCTCCATTCTTAAGGAAATCAGCCCTGAGTGCTCACTGGAAGGACAGATCCTGAAGCTGAGGCTCCAATACTTTGGCCACCTCATGAGAAGAGAAGACTCCCTGGAAAAGACCCTGATGTTGGGAAAGATTGAGGGCACAAGGAGAAGGGGACGACAGAGGATGAGATGGTTGGATAGTGTTCTTGAAGCTACCAGCATGAGTTGGACTAAACAGTGGGAGGCAGTGGAAGACAGGAGTGCCTGGCGTGCTCTGGTCCATGGGGTCACAAAGAGTCGGACACAACTAAACGACTAAACAACAACAACAACACTGGGGCTAATAGGAATTGGAGTTTTGGGGTACAGTTTTCCCATCCTTGCTATAAGGATGGCGGTCTTACTCAGCTGCTCCTCTGCTGCAATGGAACAGGGGCCAACCCAGCTGATTATATATCCTGGCCCTATCTTTACATTTTTTACCCATTATTCAAGAATGAAAATACTTTCTCCCTCTTATTACTCAGCCTGTCCAACTATTCTCTCTTATAGCCCTTTGGTAAAAGGCCAGTTGGATAGAGCTAGACTTTATGCTGCACCATTCTGATGATAATAACTTGCTATAAACATTTTAGATTGGTGCATCAAATGGAAATGGTTCTCAGGGGGTTATAAAACGGTATCTTGTACAAGGATTCATTTGTTTTCTGTTTATCTTAGCACAATGCCACTGTCGTGGAATGGTCAGAGATCCAGAATATAAACAATTTATGGTGTTCTTTTAGTTCTCTTTTGCGGGAGGAAAAGCTTCCACTTTCACATGTTTATTTTTTTTTTTTAATGATATTTTATTAAATTTAACAAGAGAAAGGAAAAAAACCATACAAAGAAGAACAATACATATTAAAAAGATTAACAGAAAAAAAGAAAAAAGAAAAAAAAGGAAAAAGGAAAAGAAAAAAGACCTCTTTTCAAATTCTTATCATTCATGACCTTATTTTCTTGACTTCCACCCGCCTCCCTTTCTTGTATTCCACTTTGAAGTTGATCAGCAAATTAATTCTGTTAGTTTTGTCCTTATATAATTTCCCTCCCATATTGTACTTCCCCAATCCTTGCTTACTGGAACCCCTTCTTTTCATTTCAATGTCATCAGCATTCAAAAATTTTACAGTGTTTTTGTAAATAGATTTTAAACTTCATCCAATCCTCCCCCATCCGCTCTTCTCCTTGGTCTCGTATTCTGCTGGTCATTTCTGCCATTTCCATGTAGTCCATTACTTGCATCTGCCATTCTTCCAGGGTGGGTAGATCTTGTGTCTTCCAATGCTTTGCTATAAGTATTCTTGCTGCTGCTGTGGCGTACATAAAGAAAGTCCTATCCTTCTTTAACACCGATTGGTCTACCATGCCCAGGAGTAAAGCCTCCGGTTTCTTCAGAAAGGTATACTTAAATATCTTTTTCATTTCATTGTAGATCATCTCCCAGAAGGCCTTAATCCTAGGGCATGTCCACCAAAGGTGAAAAAATGTACCTTCAGTTTCTTTACATTTCCAACATTTATTATCGGGCAAATGATAAATTTTTGCAAGCTTGACTGGGGTCATGTACCACCTGTACATCATTTTCATAATATTCTCTCTTAAGGCATTACATGCCGTGAATTTAATTCCAGTGGTCCATAACTGTTCCCAGTCAGCAAACATAATGTTATGTCCGACATCTTGTGCCCATTTTATCATAGCAGATTTTACTGTTTCATCCTCAGTATTCCATTTCAGCAACAAGTTATACATTCTTGACAGTATCTTGGCATTGGGTTCTAACAGTTCTGTTTCTAATTTTGATTTTTCCACCTGGAATCCGATTTTCTTGTCCAAGTTATAAGCCTCTCTAACTTGAAAGTAATGTAACCAATCTCGCACCTTATCTTTAAGTTTCTCATAACTCTGCAATTTCAGTTTATCACCCTCCTGCTCCAAAATTTCCCAATATTTTGGCCAATTTGTCTCCATGTTAAGTTTTTTCAGGGCCTTTGCTTCCATAGGCGATAACCACCTTGGCGTTTTATTCTCCAATAAATCTTTATATTTAATCCAGACATTGAATAATGCTTTTCTGACAATATGATTTTTAAATGCCTTGTGCGCTTTTACCTTACCATACCACAAGTATGCATGCCACCCAAATACATTATCATACCCTTCCAAATCTAGAATAAACTTTCACATGTTTATCACCGTGGTGTCATCAGGGTAGGACTTGAGGGTACAGGACCCGAAGCTTGCTACAATTTTAAGCAATTGAACTAATGCATGTTTTCATTTAAAGATGGTTTGTTCATAAGACCATAAGGTCCAGAGTCTAAAATTACATCACTTCACCACTCATTCAACAAGAGATATAAAGGGACAAAAGTAATATTTGAACAGCTTAAAAATAAAAAATACACTCTTGAAAACCAAGAGCTTTATATCTTGGTTTTACGTATTTCTTTTATTTCGTTCTCTATTGAGCCAATAAAATTGTAATGCTCCATGGAACTACAAATTCTGCTATAGATTTTGAAAACCTGGTATGGCATGAACGCAGCTAACCTTTTGGGATTCTCAATAGAATCTGGGTACTAAAACCATCTGTACCTTCAAAACTTGCTTTCTATATTTTATGTACCGGCAACTTCCTGAAACAATGGATTTGTTCCTCTGATTATGACTTGGCTGCTTCAGAACACTGAAGTGAAAATCTCCTCACCTACTTCCAACATTGAATTCACGAATTTAAAAGTCTACTCAATTCATTCAAAATATTTTATTTTACGTTGTTTGGATTGAAAGTGTGCTGCAAATAATCAACCTACCCTTATTATCCTTTTATTTGCAAGCACCATTACCATCTGTATATATGGAAGATCCTACTACACAGAGTTCAACAGCTTAGAGTTTCAAAACAAACAGGTTAGCAGTTTATTTTTAGCTTTACAAATTTACATTGCACAGCTAGAACTTCTTGTACAAACAGAACTGTTTAGCTGAATTCCCCCCTGAGTTTTCCTATAATAGAGAATCAACAAAGAGATTTGTTATAACCAAGTATTGCTTTTAATGATTATGGAGTAGTTAATGTGTAAAATATGGTTTGCATCTGGGACAAATCAGGAAAACCATTTTGTTAAGGTTTGGCAAAGTTTTTATTTTTCTATATAAATGATGCTAAAAACATCTAGACTGTTCCACCAAGCTATGCCAACATTTGGAATTAGTTATGCCTGTCAACTAACACTGATGACTGATGGTGAAACTTTGGATCCTGGACCCCCTACATAAAATCTAAAGAGGAAGATGAAAAAGTTCAAATTTATGATACAATCGTCTTTTTGTCTCTCTGACAGAGTAGTAATTGCTCTCTCTCTCTATCTCTGTCATTTTCTTTTGGTTATAAATGTGTGTGTGTGTGTGTGTGTGTGTGTGTGTGTGTGTGTGTAAAAACATATAAAAAGATTTTATATCTTTATCTATCATCTATGTATCTATCTATGTATCTATCATCTATCTATCATCTATCATCTATCTGTCTATCTATCTATCTATATCTATCTATCTATCTATCTATCTATCTATCTATCTATCTATCTATCTATCTCTATCTATCTATCTATCTATCTATCTATCTATCTATCTATCTACCATCTATCTATCTATCATCTATCATCTATCTATCTATCTATCTATCTATCTATCATCTATCTATCTATCATCTATCATCTATCATCTATCATCTATCATCTATCTATCTATCTATCTATCATCTATCTATCTATCTATATCTATCTATCTATCTATCTATCTATCTATCTATATCTATCTATCTATCTATCTATCTATCTATCTATCTATCATCTATCTATCTATCTATCTATCTCTATCATCATCATCTATCTATTTTTTCTATCTATTATATTCCAGGACCGATGAGAGTTTTAGTCTGAATCATCTGGAGGATGTTTATGAATTCCCCATGATGGCGAATGCAGCTATAGGTAGATTCATAGGTTTCAGATGTAGAGCACATAGTAGAATGCAAATTATGCATTGTATAGAGAAGTTCTTCAAACAGGTAAATCTTTAATCCAGCTTCTTAGATCTAGGAACAAAGCTGCTTTACTCATTCCAATCTAGAGAACAACTGAAGTTCCACCCACTCATTATTGATGTCTCTTAAGATTTCCAGTTTTGTTTTCAGCAATAGTTATACAGAGCACCTCCGAGGTTATCTAACAGAACATATTTTAACTGTGTTTCCTGAAGGGCTAACCCACCTGGAAAGCTGTGTGAGGGCTCACTGTTCTTTCTTCTCCTTCAACCTCTCTCCATTTGCTCCCCTGCTTTCTGAAGGCAGGCATGCTGCAGTAGTGCCTCACTCATGACTGTATTTTCCTGAGCTACAAAATGTATATGTAAAGCCAATGTGGTCCCTCTGAGATGTCTTGGCCTCTAACTCCCATCATTCCTGGGCATTTACCATGATGACTGATTCACACACCCCTCCTTACAATGGAACTGAAATCCAACAATTTATGGGGGCACCAAATTGGCTATCACTGATCTATGTACTTTATCTGGTCAGAACTGTCCTGAAGTAAGGGCAGCATGTTTGGATGGCTGCTCTTGCACCTTAACAGGACACCCACAATGGCAGTCCACCCTACAGTTTGGGAGGCTGGGCAGGACCTGGGTGAATGTGATCCAGTAGATGTTGATTGAAAGGTGATTTTTTTTTATCAAATCACAGAGCAACTATGGCCAATACATGGATTTGATGGGAAAATGCCTTTGGAACTAACATGCAAATAGGGCTGAAGAGTTGTGACACACAAACTGCATTCTCACAATACTGTACTCCATTCCCCCAGTGTTTTCTTACCTGTTAATTTTCACATGTTACGTGATTTCCACACAATGTAAAAGCCACTGTGGGAAATCTAGTGGAATCTTGCAGAAGTCGAGAGTTCATTTCTGTGGTAATAGTTTTGAGGACTGTTAACCCCATTAATTCAGAGAATCACAGTTTAGCACTGTCAGTTTCCAGCTGTTTTCTTCATCATGCTCACAGGACGAAATATGGGGTGGTATTCCAGAATACAGTTCTTTCCTGCCAGTTAAAATTGAGTGTATCATAGTGGTATAAAAAGGCGAAGGGTAAAGGACTCCTGGACAGTTAAGTCCAGTCAAAGGAGACTATGGGGTGTGGCACTCATCTTGCTTTTCAGGCTGAGGGAGCCAGTG
Source organism: Podarcis raffonei (assembly GCF_027172205.1). Taxonomy (NCBI): domain Eukaryota; kingdom Metazoa; phylum Chordata; class Lepidosauria; order Squamata; family Lacertidae; genus Podarcis; species Podarcis raffonei. The sequence continues at coordinate 89,584,664 of NC_070605.1, read as the reverse complement.
TTTGTCCACAGACAGCTTTCTGGGTCATGTGACCAGCATGATTAAACTGCTACTGGTGCATGGAGGACCGTGATGAGTGCCAGAGCACATGGAGACTCCGTTTACCTTCCCACCACAGCGGTACCTATTTATCTACTTTCACTGGTATGCTTTCAAACTGCTTGGCTGGTAGGAACTGGGACAAAGCAATGGGAGCTCACCCGCTTGCACAAATTCAAATTGCCTGCCTTCTGATGGGTAACCCCAAGAGGCTCAGTGGTTTAGACCACAGTGCCACTCGCCACCTGTAGGGCAAAAGGTATGCTAGACATTGGGGCAAAAGTTTTAGCATTAAAACCAGTAAAACTAGCTCAATAAACTCCGCATCTGAATGCAGAATACTCAATTTCAATACGTCTGAATTTTGGAAGTGTTGTTCCACTAGTTTTGATAGGTAGCAGGAATTTGAATTTCCGGTACTTTTAAGAGTCCTAAAAGCTCGTCACTTTGCTTTTCTTTTTTTAAAAATGCAGGCTTCCAGTTCTTGAGACAATCTTAACATTTCTGATAAAGAACTGCATCTTGCTGAACATGAGGGATAACACAGAGATAAGTTTGCTGCTCATGCCTGTGGTCAAGAGACGATGGCATTGTGCCTGCTGCCAAGAGCTACCAAACAAAATAAAGTTAAGTTCTCTTGAAAACTCAAACCCCAGGGGAGATTTGCATTCTTACACAAAATCTGTGGTGGGGCAATTAATGGGATGGCCAGAGGCAAACTTTGAGCATTTGTGAGGGAGTTTGTGAGATTGGCAAAGCCAGACGTATTATGATGTATCCAGGTGAAAGCGGACATGTTGAAACTCTTGCCAAACAATTAGGGTTTGAGACATTCTGAGCTGAGTGGATTTTCTGCTTTGGGGGTTGTTCTTGCCGTAATAACATGGCACCGTTTCTGGGGACAAAACACCTGCTGTCCAAGGCACTTGTTTTCTCTTGAGCAGATGGTTCTGTGTATACAACATGCATATGCTGGCACCAGCACTACCCTAATAAGCAGTACGAAAAATATCCACCACTTTCCTGTCTTGTTAATGCCACGGGATGTTGAATTGAGAGGAATAATGCAGCACACCGAAGGGAAGAAAAGCAATTGAGCCGTTGGGAATACAATAAATTGACAATGTGATCATTTCCAGCATATTCAACACCTTCCCATTGTCGCTGGTGGAAGATCTAAGGCTCTGTTTTTCTTTTCCCCGGTATATCATTTTGTTCAGGGTACCGTTCTTGTTTATGTACATCTAAGGAAATAAAATAAGAGCTTTGTTGTTGTACAGCTTACATCCAGGGTACAGAGAAATTCAGCCTAATTGTACGACTGTTTACTCTGAAATAAGTCTCACTGAAATCAGTGGTATTTACTGCCAGCAAAGTGCACAGGATTTCAGCCTAAGTCACTTATCCTGAAAGCATTTGACAATTCAGTTGTGTTTTATAGAGGTGTGTGGTTTATCACTGCCGCATAAAAACAGGGTTATTCAATGAAGATAAATGTGGGGAGAAGGTAATAAAGCTTCACATAATGCAAAGTTAAACTGTGGAGTACGTCTTGATGGTCACCAATTGAAATGGTTTTAAAGACAAATTCATGGAGGATAAGGCTGCCAGTGGCTGGAACTATATCTTCAAACTGCCTGCAACATGGGGAAAACATCATCCTAAATACCAGCTGATGGAAAACAACAGCAGGAAAGGGCTAGATCCAGCCTGCTGCCCAAATCTAGTACCCCACCAGTGCTATATTGGAATTTTCCAGAAGAGGCTGGGAAATGATCAAAATGCTGAAGGAACTGCACCTTTCAGATTTGTATTGTGCTTTGTTTTGCTCATATGATAATTCCCCTAATGTATAAATTCATCAATTTATGCATTTATGTATTCCAATAAATCAGTGTCAATAAGCATTCACTGCAATTGGAGAATTCCCTACAGAATCAAGAAGTGAAATGAACTGATGAAGTATTCCCTTTCTTGCTGGAAAGAAAGGCCATTTTTGCCTTCTTTGTTTTATCTGACGTAGGCTGAAATCCTATACCCACTTTGTGGGGATTACTTCGGAGTAAATGTGTATAGAAAGGCACTGTTAGGGATACAAATGAATGGAACCATTGATTTTCCTGCATGACCACGATAGCAAGGAAAGCAATGTCAGTCTTTAGAATGACAGCAGCAACCCAGTGAACTTCAACACCAGTCCAGTGGAGATTGGACCCCATCTCCAGAGCTATTAGCTATCTTCCCATACCATCAGTTTCTGTTGACCCCACAGCTGGAAGAAAGTTGTTGTTGTTGTTTTAATGAGGATAAGATACTCCTAAGTGCTCCAGAATGCTACCACCTCCTGGCAGCTAAGGAACTGAGAAGCTTTCCAGGCATAACACCAGCCTTGCCCCTTGCTGTGCTTTTATTTATATTTGTCCATCACTACCTCTCATCATAGCTGTCAACTTTTCCCTTTTCTTGCGAGGAATCCTATTTGGAATAAGGGAATTTCCCTTAAAGAAAAGGGATACATTGACAGCTATGCCTCTCATTTACATGTCTCTGCTCCTGTGTACTCAAGTGAACATAAGGGTTTAATCAGGGGGAGGGAACGTGCACAGAAAGTACAGTGGTACCTCAGGTTACATACGCTTCAGGTTACAGACTCTGCTAACCCAGAAATAGTACCTCGGGTTAAGAACTTTGCTTCAGGATGAGAACAGAAATCATGCAGTGGCAGCACAGTGGCAGCAGGAGGCCCCATTGGCTAAAGTGGTGTTTCAGGTTAAGAACAGTTTCAGGTTAAGAACGGACCTCCAGAACGAATTAAGTTCTTAACCTGAGGTACCACTGTACTCCCAATTTCCCCATGCATGCTTAGGCCACTTCAGACCTTCAAGAATTTAGGAGGGTCCTAAATGGACTTCAAACTCCCATGAATCTGATGTGGTGGAACCAGTATGTACATATTAGGGATAAGGCTTTCATGCACAACTTCTTCCCAATTTAAACTCTTTAATGACTGCATGAACACACACACACACGTCTAAGAACAATTAGGATTCCAAATGCTCTCCCAAACAAAGGCAGAATTTCAGAGTTCAATAGCAGAGCAAAAAGTGTGGTGGGGGTTCGGTTCTCAGCAAGCTCCAAAGGTCCCCAGCCCAGTGTGTGTTTGAGAACATCTGTTTGGTTTACTTTTATGCTGTGAAATAGCTTTAAAAATGTCTGTGCTCTTAGGGAATGAGCACATGTGGCATAAAGCGTCCTGGTGGGGGTTTCTCACCATGCACCCTAAATGGCTGGCAGTTATTCCACAGGATGGACCAATCTCTACATCTCTCTCTCTCTCACACACACACACATGCATATGTAGCACAGGGATGAACCTTCCTCGGTGCAAGCTCTTCTGAGCAAAAGGCAAGCTGAAAGTTTTCCTAGACCAATTAAGCCTTCAAAGTGAAATGGATGTGGCACATAAGGTGCTTGCTGTACTCTTCTGAACAAAAGGAACTCCTTGTTAGCCATATTCCCTTTATGGTGATATCAGAGCACTAAGAGAGCAGCTCAATGTGAGTTTTTTTATGCTCTCTCGGTAAGTATGTTGCAGGCTGTGTAAATAGTGCTTTCCCCTGATTGCTCCTTTAATTATATTATGTCAAATTAGAGATAATAGAAAGAGTCAGATCTGGAAGGCCTGTAGGCTGCAGTTCCCCGTTGAACTAAAGAATAGGTAGTGCAGAGCTTTTGGTTCTGAATAGCTTCCTGACAGTACGCTGTCAATGCCTCTCTGCCCTGAAGGATAACCGTGTTAGATCTACTGTCTGATTTAGACTGTGTTTCTGTGAGCTTTCTCCCCCATCTTCTTTTAAATTTCTTTTTTCATTCTTCTTCTCCCCAGGATGCTGTAGCCACAAGACACTTGTAGAAGCCTGCACACCCTCCAGGATATCCCTTGCCCCTTCTCTGAATTTTCAGCTTTCAGTAAAGAGTAAGTCCCCCAGCCCTTTTGCTTTTAAGGAGTTATAAGGAAAAGCATTCAGGCAGCACATAGAAGCAGACTTCACTCCTTTTGGGGGGCTGTTCTGAAACGCTACCCTGCCACCTTAGCACAAAGCTCCTGGCTATAGTCCAGCTTCTCCTATTGACAAGGAGTGTTGGCGGTGTCACCAGCGACTCGAATGTTCTGACACAGCTTCAGCAAATGTTCTGACACAGCGTTCAAAGTCATTGGCTCATTGTCTGGCAATCCGCTAAGCATTGCTCCTTGCCTTTCTCAGTGCAGCAAGCATCTTCTTGTGGGGTGCTCACTTCTAGTTCACAAGAGCCTTGCACTTTGCAGTGATAACAGACACCGTGTCCTTAATGCTGGCCTCAAACCAGTCAGGGCTCTGTTGCTCTCTTTTCCCAAATGAGGACATAGCAGTGCTTCTAGAGTGACACGGGTGGCGCTGTGGTCTAAACCACAGAGCCTAGGGCTTGCCGATCAGAAGGTCGGTGGTTCGAATCCCAGCCACGGGATGAGCTCCCGTTGCTCGGTCCCAGCTCCTGCCAACCTAGCAGTTCGAAAGCATGTCAGAGTACAAGTAGATAAATAGGTACCGCTCCGGCGGGAAGGTAAACGGCATTTCCATGCGCTGCTCTGGTTCGCCAGAAGCAGCTTATTCATGCTGGCCACATGCCCCGGAAGCTGTACGTCGGCTCCCTCGGCCAATAAAGCGAGATGAGCGCCGCAACCCCAGAGTTGGTCACGACTGGACCTAATGGTCAGGGGTCCCTTTACCTTTACCTTAGTGCTTCTAGGTTGCCTCTTTGATGCAGTTCCACCTTGCTTCGACACTATCTCTGGGGCAGTTCAGTAGAGCTCGTTTGATGGAATCAGAGAAGCATTCACAAAGTTCAGGTATAGGCATATATGGCAGTGTTGATTCATGGTCACACCACAGGGATGGGCCACTTCTGTATGTAGCTTTCCATCCAGAGGAATATAGGTTTGGGGGCTTCTTACACCTCTTTCTTTCTCTCTCCTCTCTCCTTCCCTCCTTCCATCTCCTAACCCGCTGCTGGAAACAAAGTGCACTGGCTGGGGAGCAGTGGACTATTCATTGGACAAAAAAGTTTTCTAGTGGCATTCAAAGCATTTTGAGAAGGACTCATTAATGGAAAGCATTCTGCCTGCGTTAATGTTAAAAGTTTTCAAGTGATTTGCACCCGCAGGGTACAGTACTTTCCATATGAGCACCATTGTACTTCAATAGTAATGGGCAAAATGCTTAAATGAGCTATTTCCAACTGTGGTTCCCTATCTACTGTAAGGGGTTTGTGAAATAATATATACAAGGCACTTTGAAGAGTCTAGCTTTAAAAAATCCTAAGTCCCAAAATGAGTTGGGTTGTCTTGAGTACTACAGTGGTACCTCGGGTTACAGACGCTTCAGATTACAGACGCTTCAGTTTACAGACTCCGCTAACCCAGAAATAGTACCTCGGGTTAAGAACTTTGCTTTAGGATGAGAACAGAAATTGTGTAGCGGCGGCACTGCAGCAGTGGGAGGCCCCATTAGCTAAAGTGGTGCTTCAGGTTATGAACAGTTTCAGGTTAATAACGGACCTCCAGAACTAATTAAGTTCTTAACCCGAGGTACCACTGTATGAACATCATAAAGGCAGCCCTGTTTAGGAAAGTTTTTAATATTTAATGCTGTATTGTTTTTAACACTTGATTGGGAGCCGCCCAGAGTGTCAGGGGAGGCTCAGCCAGATGAGTGGGGTATAAATAATAACATCATCATCATCATCATCATCATCATTATTATTATTATTACAGACCTAGCAACTATAGTTGATCAGTGGTTTTATTAAAGGACTGAAGGTTCCTTAAAGACTTAAAAATATATATTCTCCCCTGCCTTTGGAAGATGATAACTTTCAGCTACTAGGTAGGATTAAAAAAAACACCCAGTCAATTTAATTTGGAAAAGAGACAGAAGTTTAGCTAAAAACTGAAATGCAGTTTTGGGAGGCAATAGCAGTGGCTCTCCGGAATCCAATACAGAATTGGTGGTTATGCTGCCTGATGTGGAAGTTTATTTATTTCCATTATGCTCTGTTTCTCCTGGCTACTACTATCTCTGAAGTTCCAGCCACCTGGGGGGAGTGTGGCATATGTAATAGTATTAGAAAAAAAAAATGTTTTATATAGAGTCACTCCATTGCTCTGTCTAGCCCAGTATTGTCAACTCTGAATGGTAGCCTCTTTCTGGGATGAAGATGACAGTATCTCCCTAGGCTTATCTGGGAGATGCTGGTAATGGAATCTAGTCCCTAGGTATTAAGTCCCACTGAATACCTAGGGACTAGGGATGTGAGATAATTCCAGAGGAAACAGGAACAGAAATTAAAGGTGTTTGCTTATTAATCTCATGTTCAGAATGGGAATCAATCGAGCATACATAATTGGTGTTTGTTGTTGTTTTATACAATCTACAAATGACACCCTCCCCTTTTGCATTGCATTTCCTTTGGATTGAAGTGAATGGTGAGCAATAATGTAATAATAACACAGTTAATTACATAGCATTCAGCCACAGTGGACAACAAGACAGATAATGTAGGTTTTGTTGGAAGCTGAACTGCAGTGGAACAGAAACACGGCTGCATGCATTGAACATGGGTCAGAACAGAAACGGATGCCTTATTGCATTCCTACTAGGGTGTAAACCTCATGTAATACAGAATGGTTTACTTCTGAGTAAATAGGCCAAGGATTGTGCTGCTATATTATTATTATTATTATTATTATTATTATTATTATTATTATTACTGCTTTGCAGGGAGTTAGAGTAGATGGCCCTTGGGGACCCTTCCAACTCAACAATTCTATGATCATTATTGTTTTAATTTTATCATTATTATTACCTTCATGAGATCAAGGAGCAATATACTTGTGAAAATGATGAGCTACTTACTTTCCATTGCATTGTTCTTATTATACAGGTGATGGGTGAATCAGTCTATTAGGGATGGACAAATAATTGATTTCAGGTTCATATCACTTGACATGTGTTCACTCAAAAGATAGGTCTGTGTTGTTACTGTTTTTTTAAACACACACACAAAACCAAAACTCTACAATAAAAGCTACATTTCAATTTCAATGTATTTTCTATGTGAATATATATTTTATTATTTTTTCTGAGCTGAGGATTGTATCAGAATATTCAGAAAGTGTGAAAGCCAATAGATTACTAAATTCTATTAAACACAATAGTTCAGGAGGTGCAGATCTAATTGTATCAAACTTCACAAAGATCTATTTCCTCAGGCATTCCTAAATGTGAGAGGAATTTGGCTGTACATCACAAGACTTATTTATCAGTATTTACCCATCAAAGTGATTAATGAATGTTAAGATTGAGCTGGAAGATGGAGATAGCTTTCCCTTCTCTCGCATACCCCCTGCAAATCATTGCAGTAAATAAAAAAATCATTGTAGTAAAAGTATGGGTTGCCACTTGCGATCCATCTGGCCTCGACTATCTGGTTAGATAGAGGGAGTACTGTCAGTTCTTGGTCCAAAATGACAGGTCAGTGTGAAATGCCGGGAAGGAATTTCACACCATTCCTCTCAGTCGTTCGGTAAACGAAGGAGACTGAACAGAACTGCCAACACTGCTGTCACTTTTTGCCTAACTAAATGATAGGGAAAGGAATAAAATAAAAATAAAAAATAGTACATGCAGAGAATGTATAAATGCACTGCAGACAGAAACCTTGGATTTTGGAAGACTGCACATTGTTATCCTGATTGCTAAAGACGATGTTTCATTGTATTTGTGTATGCATTTTCCGTCAGATCTAAGCAATGACTCTCATAGGATGTAGCTGGCTAGGCTTTCGTTTTGTAAGTACTAGCGAAAGGATGCTGCTGGGATGCTGCTGATGTAAATACTCAAATCCCTCCCCTCCTCGTACTTGCACACAGCACAGACTTTCCTATTTGCTGCAGTGTATGAATAAAGAAGGCAATGTTTCAGTCCCTTCAAGCACGCAGTTGAAAATTACCAGCACAGATAACTACTGAGATTTCTTCACATAATGAAATGCAAAGAATAAAAAAGCTACTGAGCCTTGATTTATATAAGTTGCAATGATTTAAGTAAATGTGCCAGTATTCCTGTTTCCTCTCATTTGTCCAGATACTTTCTGTATATTGACTGTGTGAGGATCACGCTGTGTCATCTCTCATAACACATTGATATGATTTGCTTCTAACCTGCTGCCATCACATTAGAAACGCCTAAACAGTTAAGATGTTCTTTATTTCAAATAGTAGCCATGCAATCCTATGCACATTTACTTTCAAATAGGTTTACGTTTTATTTAGCGAGGCTTATTCCATAGTAATGATGTGTAGCATTGTAGCCTTAGGGTGTCTTCTGACATTTGCAGTGTTGGAGCACCTTGCAGCACGCACTCATCCAGAAGGCTCTCCTCAACTTCTTTGTCTGAAGAGTATAGTATATTTTATTCACTCTTCTTGTGCAGTGTTACACTGTGTAGAGATGATGGTGGAATCTGGTGAGTCCCAAGTGGACTTATCTAATCTTATCCACCTGGGTTACTGTGTGGGTCAGATCAGGAACCCCAAGGTATCACATGAAACTGACAATTCACATCCCTTTGGGGGCGTATTTGTAATGGCACATGGAAAAAATGACACAATCATTACAGTAAGCCACTGTGCAAAAATTGCTAATTCAAAATAGCTGCAGTGTGAAGGGATCTGGGGGAATGCACCATGGGTTGGTTGAATATTAAAACGTTAACAGATGTGTCTGTTAATGGGAAGCTCTGTCCACTGGGTTCTGCTCATGAGGAGATTCTGTTTGCGGGAAGAGTTGTGCTCTTCTCTTTGGCAATCACATGTAGCCCAGTAAGATCGTCTTCCATGAATATAGTCTTAGCAGTGTGTCCGTAAGTGGCTGTGGAGGCCAATTCTGGATCCATAAGTCTTTCCACAGTAGAGACATACATTTCCAGGTGGGAGTTGATCACAGTGAGGGTTTGCCAAATGTGCCTTCCTCTTAGCTCTTTTCTCCCTTTCATCTTGAGTTTGTGCTTCTTCAAAGCCTTCACCCAAGACATCTTCATGATGTCTTGGGTGAAGGCTGTTCTCCAGTTGGAGCACTTGCAGGCCAGTGATTCCCAGTTGCCGGTGTTTAAACTACATTTTTTTAGATTTGCCTTGAGAGTGTCTATAAACCTCATTTGTTGTCCACCGGCATTACACTTACCATTTTTAAATTTGGAATAGAGTAGCTGCTTCAGAAGGTGATAATCAGGCATCCAAACATGACCAGCCCAATGACGTTGATGTTGACGAATCATTGCTTTGCCACTGGTGATCTTTGCTTCTTCCAGCACACTGACATTAGTTTGCATGTCTTCCCAACTGATTGACATATATGTGACTGCCACACTTTCCTTGATGGCAAGAGTACTTACTGAGTTGTCTCCTATGAAGAAATAATGATGGCAATGTATGTTGCACCCCTGTAATGCCTCTGGTTCACACATACTGTATGGCATGGTCATATAAACCTGACCTGGCCACTTTGCATGTCTGAGTTGAAGGATCACCAACATAGATGAAGGAATCCCATGAAGAGGCTAGAATGCCCTTGGTAGTTTGCAAGGTTGTGTGAAGCTGAGAAAACATTGGAATTCCTTGCCAATTCAGGCAAGGGCTGCTGTCTTATTTCTCACTGCAGTAGTAAAACAGCCTCTTACTCCTTTATTTTTCTCATCCATGCTTTATTGGGGTTTTCACAATATTATCCTTTTTATAAACCTATCAGTCTATGAGCTCGATATACTATGAGCAATATCACTCTCGGCCCCCTTCACCAAGGCGAGAAGAATGTGAAATGCCTCTTCAAAGAGAGCCTTGGGGTTGGATTGGGGGAAACATATTGTGAAAGTTAACAGAAGCAAAAGTAGAGAAGTTTAAGAGGGCAAGGAATAGGGAAAAGGCAGCTGTTGTTGGCCTACTTTTGCATTCTGAACCTGACTTGCCCACATTAGTAAGTTCGTTCTAAGTGGGTATTTAGCACTGCAGCTGGCATTGTTGCTGATTAAAGAACCCTCCTCATGGTCATGAGTGCCTAATTTTCCTGAACATGTATCTGAAAGCTTCCTACTTGAGACATCCCTCCTCCACACAAATACAAGTTTCTTCTTTAGCTTACCATTTTTATTATTCCTAAGGCGGCAGTGGTAAGATATTGAACATTCGGAATTCGACAACACCTCTTGTTTCAGCATTTTTTCAAAAAAATATTTCACAAGCTTTTTATCCGGCTTGATGGGGAGAGAGAAACAACTCTCAAACTGTTTTGCAAGAAGAGTAAAATGATCAGCAAAAATAAAAGTTTGAAATAACTATGGGAAACATAGAAAACTAATTGGAAATCAGTGATGAGCTTAAAACCAGATTAAGACACACGACAACATTCTGCATGGCTGGGTAGGCTTGTCTAAACAAATAATGATTTTAGCCAGTGTCAAAAAGAGTATAGTGAAGGCACCTACCTCATGTCAGTGGCAATGGAGTTTCAAAGTTTGGATGCTGCTGCACTAAAAGATTGCATACCTTCCAAGTGTCTTGATTTTGTAAGGACAGTCCCAGAATTACAATAGCCATCCTGGAAAATGTATGAATGCTGATGACATTGAATTAAAATGAAGGGGTTCTAGTAATAAGAGATAAAAATTTGAAATTTGGGAGGTAAAATAAATAAGGATAAAGTAGTAGGATACGAATTTGCTGAACTAATTGTTAAAAAGGGATATAAAAAAGGGAGGCGTGAGGAAGTCAGGAAAATAAGTTAATTGAAGATGAATAATTGGAAAAGAGTGATTTGTGTTTTTCTTATTCTACTTTTTGAGTGTTGATTGTCTTTTTTGTTTTCTTGTTAAATGTTTGTATTTTATGTATCGTGAAAGTTTGTATTGTTGTGTTTTATATTTTCTTTGTGTTTTTATTGTTCTACTTTTCTATTGTTAAACTTAATAAAATATTATTTAAAAAATAATAATACAAAAGCCATCCTGGTTTCTGATTTGATCCCAGAATGTCCCTATTTTCCTCGCCGCCGCCACTGCCACCAAGCATGGGGAGAAAGATGAACCGACACCTCTCCCAGCAACAAGGCTGTGGCAGTGAGGGAGCATCCCTTTGCCTCTGCATGGCCGCTGCTGCTGGCCTCCTCCCTTGGGCAGCTTGTAGCAGCTGCTGGAGTTCAGAGGAGGAAGAGGAGAGGTTGCAGCCAATGAGGCTCAGCCTTGTATGATGCGCCAACTGTGAGGTGCAGGAAGAGGGCAAGGCTGTCCTGGGCGGGAAGAAAGGGGGAGTGGAGTGGAGTGGAACGTGAGAAGTCTTATTTTATTTTTAAATTATTTGTGCATCTGCATCTAACCTTGCCCCTTTCTGAAATTTATTTATTGCTGTGTGTTTTTTCTTTTTGTAAATCTACCACCACATTCAGGAGTAAGGGTTTTTCTCAGGATGGCTGTGTCCTGTTAGTTTAGTGGCGCTATGGTCTAAACCACTGAGCCTCTTGGGCTTTCCGATCAGAAGGTTGGCGGTTCAAATCTGCACGATGGGGTGAGCTCCCATTGTTCTGTCCCAGCTCCTGCCAACCTAGCAGTTCGAAAGCACACCAGTGCAAGTAGATAAATAGGTACCGCTGTGCCGGGAAGGTAAACAATGTTTCTGTGTGCTCTGATTTCCGTTACGGTGTTCCATTGCACCAGAAGCTGTTTAGTCATGCTGGCCACAGGACCCGGAAAGCTGTCTGTGGACAAATGCCAGCTCCCTTGACCTGAAAGCAAGATGAGTGCTGCAACCCCATAGTTGCCTCTGACTGGACTTAACCATCCAGGGGTCCTTTACCCTTTTTACCTAGTATTGGTGGCACTCACGCTTCTTCAGGTAGGAAATGCTGTGGGGGGGATGACACCAGAAACGGAGTGTCCAGGAGGGTCAGTTGTAGGATACTGAGAAATGTCACTATTTCCATCTGAGGAATGCTGGAGGCTAAGGGTTTGTTTTCTCACAAATCAGAACAAGTATTGTGTAACACCTGTAACTGTTGTGCCGGTGGACATGCATGGAGTAAGGATATCTTACCCCAGGTAAGCAGGTCCCAAGCTGTTAAGGGCTTTATATACCAACAGTAACACCTTGAACATGGCCCAATAGCAAATCAGTAACCCGTGCAGATCTCTGAGCAGAGGTGTTATGTGGTGACAGGGTCTCACACCTGTCCACCATCGTGCTGCATGATTCTACACTAACTGCTGTTTCCTGGTCAAGTTTAAGGGAAGCCCCACATAAAGTGCATTGCTGCAATCCAGTATTGAAGGAGCGAATTACTACTGTGGCCAAGTTTTCCAGGTCCAAGATTGGCCATAGCCGTAATATCAGTTGCAGCTGCTAAAAGCTGCTTTCAGCCACTGAGGTTACCTGAGCTTCCAGTAAAGCCTCTCCTCCTCCAGGCCCCTGCCCTGCTTTGTCGCTGGCGCGCCACGCCTCCCAGAAGAGCACCCAATTGGGTGGCGTGGTTTAGCCGCTCAAATGTGGCCGCGTCAGCTCTCCCTGCCATTGCGCTGCCGATCTCTCCAAGTCACCCACCCACCACTCCCTTTAGGGCTTAGCTGCTCGCTTGACCTTGCTATGGACCTGTGGTTGGTCGCCCTGGTTGCCTAGAGGGCCTGGTAGGAGTTTTTTCCAATTGGCAAATTGGCACCGGCCTCTTGGTTTTTTTCGCCTGCCTCGTAGCAATCGTCACAACTTCCTCAGTATTTGGATAGGTTGTTGGTGTATGGATGGGCAAGGTGTGGCCATCGCCTACCCCTTCACTTTTGGGTATTCCGTTAAAGGAATCTGGCGGTCGTCGATCCTGTCTGATGCCCTGTGCGGCTGGAGGCCATGGCACGACCCACGGTGACATCAGGGGAGAGCTTATAGTTGTATTTGCATCAACAGGCTCCCCCTACTGGTGGTTAACCCTCATCTGACTCACCCCTCTCTGAGTGGGTGGAGTCAAATTTGCTGTTGTCCAATGCCTAAGCCAATACCTCTCACATGCTGTAATCAATAAAGTTGTGGCCTTTTCTTGCCCATTAACCTAATATGCTGTGTCCACGTGTCTTTATTATTCCCAAGCGGGAGACGGGTCCTCGAATCACAACTATGCTGAATTCAGAAACACACCAGCCTGTGAACGTCACACAGAATAGTCATTTTCTTGGGCACAGAAATCACTCATTCACAGTGCCTCTGTCCTTCCAGGAGTCAAGCTCTACTTGCTTTCTGTCAACTATCCTTCTACTGCATCCAGGTATTGGTCCAAGAACTACACAGCCTCTCCTGATTCAGATGTTATGAAGCATTAGAACTGCATTCAGTGCCGTAATTACACAGCTGAGGAATTGCATAGTATTCTGCCACGTTGTCTATAAGTCATGGCCTTGGATAGTTTTAAAAAATAAATCAATAAATTAAATAGTTATAACTATAGCTTCTTCTGAAATATATGTTAAAGTGAGACTCTGAAAGGTGAATATTTTGAAATTCAAAACTTTCCACACTCTCTTGAAATACCCAGCACATGAATTTCTTTCCAATACTTGAATATGAAATCCATTCTATGATTCCCAGTGTCCTGAAGGTTGAAAATACATACTTCTGAGGAAGGAGAATACCTATGGGAACCTAGACATCCTTTGGAAACACTGTTCACAAAATGGATTTTTTACAATTGATCTTTTTCAACTCTCAGGTTTTCGAAATGACTGAAATGCAAATCTTGTCAGTATTCTCTCATACCTTTTTTTTGGGGGGGGGTTATGTTGCGTGTTGAGTCCCACAATGCCACCCCCAAAAAAATTCACACTTCACACACCAATTTTTGTTTAAGGTTTTTGGCATAATTTTGGCCACAACTTTATTCAAAATACAAAAAATGTGAGTGGTTGCTTAGGCATTGGTTATGACTATCTGTCCTTGCCCTCAAGGACAGAGCTGGCCCTTCCGGACACCAGCGGAAGCCAGCGTGGGAAACAAGTATTGGGTGAGAAAATGAAGCTGGGCAACAGTCCCTCACTTCTCACCCTCATGTTCCTGTGGGGCTTGCACGGCCCAAGTCCGACTCCGGGGACAAGGACGAAAAGAATGGCAAGCCCCTGGATTCCTTTAATGGAATTCCCTTTCTGCATCATTTGAAGTGTATCTGAAGAAGTGTGCATGCACACGAAAGCTCATACCAAGAACTAACTTAGTTGGTCTTTAAGGTGCTACTGGAAAGAAACTTGTTTGTTTGTTTGTTTTGAGTATGGCAGACCAACACGGCTACCTTTCTGTATTTGGAGGGATAGGCACTTACCCCTCCAAGCACCAATTTAACCAATGCCTAACCGCCAACCTTACAAGTTGTGACGATTTGCTACGCAGTAGGCAAAAACCAAATGGCACCAGCCAATCAGCCAAATGGCAAAATTCCTACCAGGCCCCCGCTCCAAGGCAGACGACCACATGACAGGCATAGCAAGGTCAAGCGATCAAGAAAAAACCACCCTATAAAAGTGAGGGAGGGCGGGTGATCCGATGCAAAACGGCCAAGAGGACGTCCAACGTCTGGCCCCTGTATTTAAAGACTCTGACCCCTCCTCCAAATTGGCTACAATCAAAACTCCCCAGCAACCCAATTTTAACCACTTAAAGGCTTGGGTTCCTTACCAAATTTGCCTAGTCACTGCAGGGTGGCCTGTTCCCCCAACCGCAACACGTGCTCTCTGTTAGGGAGAACACGCTTTTTGATTTATATTCTTTTTATGATTTTTATGATGGGTCTTCATTTGTATTTTTGTTGTGAAATGCCCTGTGATCTTTAGATGACAAATTTAATTAATAACAATAATTACAACAATAACAATATGAAATCCATGTTTTGCTAAGATCATCCAAGAAGCTGACTTCTTAAGAAGACCCACTGAAGCCACAGGAGCTTACTCTGAAATATATGTTTTTAACCTCATTCTTGGTTCAACGCTATCTTTACTGTTTGTGAAAACACAGGATCTTCAGCTGCTTTCAGTAAGCTGCCAGAGTGGCTGGGGAAACCCAGCCAGATGGGCAGGGTATAAATAATAAAATTATTATTATTATTATAGCTCATCCAGCAGAGCTGAAGAATGAAATGTACAGCCCACTGAACCACTCAAAGCTATAATATAATTCTCTCGGTATCATCAGTACTATGAGGGGTAAATTAAGGCATTAAAAATAAAACATATTCATTCATAGATGCATTAATGAACCAAAAATAAGAATAAAGTAGCATGAGTTGTGTGTTTTCCTGACTGCTTTTCATATTAGCGATTATGATTTCCTTGGAGGTTTAGAAGCAGAGGATGGGGGGGCATCTGTCATGTATGATGCAGTTGCAATTCCTGCATTGATCTAGATGACCCTTCTATGAAACAATGAGAAAATAATTTTGCTAACCATTTGAAGGTGTGACAGCTCATCTAACATCTATGTATTCTATCTATGAAGCAATAATGCCTCCAGAGATCTATGAATATCTGTAAAGATCTTTATTAATAATGAAAAGGTAAAATTGTGATGACTCTGACATGGAAGCTTTAAATTTCATCTGTAATAACCTAGTGATAAAAAATGTATACTGCTACATATAGCAGCTTTATTAAGTGAAGACTGTGGCCAATTTTCACTGATCTTAACATACTACAAAAATGCACAATGACACAATATAAACAAATTATTTATTATTACTTCAAGTCTAAGGACAATTTTGACTTTGGTTTTCAATACTGTATGTGATATGCAACTTGCTTACACTTCCGTTCTATAAATATTATCTCTAAATAGCTATCAAAGGCATACATCTGTATATATGTGTGTGTATCTATCTATCATCTATCTATCTATCTATCTATCTATCTATCTATCTATCATCATCATCTATCATCTATCTATCATCTATCTATATCTATCTATCTATCATCTATCTATCATCTATCTATCTATCATCTATCTATCTATCTATCTATCTATCTATCTATCTATCTATCATCTATCTATCATCTATCATCTATCTATCTATCATCTGTCTATCTATCATCTATCATCTATCTATCTATCTATCTATCATCTATCTATCTATCTATCATCTATCTATCTATCTATCTATCTATCTATCTATCTGTCTGCCTATCTATCTGCCTATCTGCCTATCTTATTTTTTATCTGTGCCAAAACAGAAGCAGTAGAAATCTATCCCATACCAAAAGCAGCTTCACATTCTGAGATGAAATCAGACAGCACAAAATTATTGGATGTGTTTGGGATTGTATTGTACATTCAGGACAAATTGTCATTCACCCATTATGGGGAATAATAGACTAAGCTCCAGTTTTGTTTTCACTCCTATATAATGCTAATATCTAGGATGCTTGCACACAAAATATTTATTGCTCATGTATTGCAAAGTGAACATAAAAAGAGGATCTCATTCCAAAACAATTTAATTTGTCCAATCTTTTTCTAGAAGTTATTGCTACACTTCTGTTCCCATAACAAGGATCTGTGAGGAAGACCATCTGACGGTTCATATCTTTTGCCTCGCATTTTGTCATGAATAGATTAATTCTAGATTTGAGGCAACAGAACTATTTTTTAAAAATGGAGAGAGAGAGAGAGAGAGAGAGAGAGAGAGAGATTGGCAGACAGCACATCATATTCTGCAAAGATTTTAGTTGGCAAGGAGCATTTGTACTTAATATGATTGCAAAGTAAGGGCATATATGTTAATTCTGGAGTGGACTGTTTGGCTTTGTTAACTGTAGTAAGTATGGAATGGCAAATATGAAAGAAAAATGAGGCTAGTGATAAAATGGTTAGTGTTCTGGCCAGCCAACTGATCTGTGTTTCAGGATACTTAGTTATTTTCTGCATTCTTTTGTGAGGAAGTGTGGGGTACAGTGGAACCTCGGATTGCGAACATGATCCGTGCGGGAGGCACGTTCGCAACCCACAGTGTTTGCAATCCGCAGCGTCGCGTCTGTGCATGCACGGGTCACGATTCAGCACTTCTGTGCATGCACAAAGCGTGATTTAGTGTTTCTGCGCATGTGCGGGCGACGAAACCCGGAAGTAACCTGTTCCGGTACTTCCGGGTTCGGCATGGTGCGTAACCCGAAAACATAACCTGAAGCGTCTGTAACCTGAGGTACCACTGTATACATTTAATAAATAACTAAACAAATAAGGAAATTTCCATGGCTTTCTGTCACCCAGCTGGGCTTATGGCAGCTAGCCTATATTCTGCAATCACTGACTATTTAGCTGGCTTTCTTACTGCAGTTGTTCCCCATCCTTAGGTTTTAAATAAATAAATAAATATTCAGAACCAGAGGTTCTCCCCAAGCTTTCTGATACCCCCCTCTTGCTAATAGATTTAGAGCTCTGAGTTTCTCCTTCACATCTGCAGGTGTGGATGTGCTAGATGGACCTCTCGCTGTGATGCTAGACAGGATGCGAGCCAATTAATTTGAACTCGATCCAGATAAGATTGAGGCACTGTTTGTGAGTGGTTGTCTAGACCAGATGGGTGGGATTTGACCCGTTCAGGAAGGATTTGCCCTTCCAACTCTACAATTCTACAATTTTATGATTGAAATAAATTTTTTTTTGGGGGGGGAGACTGTGTTTTGGAGTTCTAGTAAGATATAGGCTGGACGCGGTGCAAACTTTGTATGAGAACTCAGGTAAGCAAAAACGGAACTCCACATCGCCATCTGGTGTCACAGTGTTAGAATGCATAAACAATACATATAAAGCGAGATTCAGGTAGGTGGCCGTGTTGGTATTACACAGTCGGAATTAAAAAATTGTCCAGTAGCACCTTAGAGATTAAGTAAGTTTGTTCTGGGTATAAGCTTCCGTGTGCATGCACACTTCTTGAAATATAAAGTGTTTTTTTCATTCCCAGTGTAACTGGGTTCATGGTGGCCATTACTTAGCCGCTAATCAAATTCTAAAATCTTTAGATGCTTTGGGGGATTGTCCGTCTGCTTCTATGACTCTTAAAGGAATTCAACTGTTGAGCCATCCTGCTGCTCGCAGTAAAATAAAAAGAAAAGGGAAACCTAGAAGGTTAAGGAAGAATGAATTGTTCTGTTGCTCCAGTGCTTTTAGAACATGGCCTTCCCATTAGAGCACCCTGTGTTTCTGATGTGCCTGAATCAAGCAATAAAAATGGAAGGGGGCTGACAGTGAGACATGCAGAATTAATGCTGGGTAGAGAAGGGACATCATTTTGTGGTTGTTCTTGTGCCCCTGCAGAGTCACTGATATTGGCAACCATCTAATTAGTCTAATTGATAGGTTGGTCTTGCTCTGGTATTAAAGGCAGCGCGTCCAGTAACGAATGAGCATTTGCATTTAATTACAGGAAATCCTGGTTTTGTGTGTGTGGTGGGACTTGATGTTCTTTCCAGCCTCGTGGATCGATGACTTATTCAGACACCCTGTACAATATGAATGAGCGAGTGCAGGTGACAAGTCCACTGGCTTGGATTCAGTTCTTGAAACGAGCACTGTTAGAATTCCCTGCAGCCTTGCGGCTTTTTCAAGTCTGAAAGAACTCCAGACACCAAAGGATCTTCCTTGACATGAGATGAAATAAATGATCGTGACACGAGGCAGACTTCAAAAATAGCGGGTGTCGGTATGGTGTCTTCATTAGGTATGAATGGCATCCATGCAGTGTAACCCATTGGAACTCTGGGGAAAAAGTTTGAAAAAGACAAGTATCATTGAATTGTACCCCACCCAAATTCCAAAGTGACTTGTTGACTCCTGCTACTAGTATATGTGTATGTAAGTCAGCACGTAAGTGTGTAAATACATATCATAGCCATAATTGCTTATACAGTGGTACCTCTGGTTATGAACTAAAACGTTCTCGTGGTCCGTTCGTAACCGGAAACGGTTCTTATCCTGAAGTGCGGTTTCATGAATGGGGGCTCCTTCTGCCTCTGGTGCGTGATTTTCACTCGCATCCTGGAGCAAAGTTCGCAACCAGGAGCAGCTACTTCCGGGTTAGTGGAGCTCGTAACCCAAAGCATGCATCACCAGAAGCATTCATAACCAGAGGTACGATTGCATGGATGAAACTACTCTTTCCCATTGATTTCCATCAGCTCAGAATAATATCTCAACATCCCTGATGGGCAAAGGGTAGTTCCTTTGCCTTTTCTCTTTCCTAATTAACTGAGGGTCAATAAAGTATAGGGTCAATACAAAAAGGTCAATACAAGCATAGGTAGTTCAAAGTAAATGAGGAAATTATGCGGGAAGAGCAATGTTGTGATCATGTCCTGCTTGAGTGCTTTCCATAAAAAGGTAAAGGGACCCCTGACCATTAGGTCCAGTCGTGGCTGACTCTGGGGTTGCGGCGCTCATCTCGCTTTATTGGCCGAGGGAGCCGGTGGCCAGCATGACTAAGCCGCTTATGGCGAACCAGAGCAGCACATGGAAACATCGTTTACCTTCCCACTGGAGTGGTACCTATTTATCTACTTGCACTTTGATGTGCTTTCAAACTGCTAGGTTGGCAGGAGCAGGGACTGAGCAATGGGAGCTCACCCTGTCGCGGGGATTCGAACCGCCGACCTTCTGATTGGCAAGTCCTAGGATCTGTGGTTCAACCCACAGCGCCACCCGCATCCCGTGCTTTCCATAGGCCTCTGCTTATCCAGTGTAGTAATAGGGTGCTGGACTGGGTGGGGCTTTCATATTATTTCACTGCTCACCACAAACAAGAGACAATTCCAATAAATCAAATAGTTAAAATATTTCCTTGGGTCTCAGTGACATCTGCTGTTCACTCTATTCAAATCTCTGCCATTTTTTTTAAATCACCACTTTCCACCTCTCAGGTTCTCTCCATCTCTGCTTTATTCAAACTGCTGCTATGGCTTTAAACCAATCCCCCCCACACACTGTGTCCCTCCATCCCTTTACTCATATTTCTTCCATTGTTTCAAACCACCACTTTCCCTCTGTCAGTGTCTCCCAATGACATTTCATGGACGCTGGGGTTGTGCAGTAATGTGGTGGCAAGCTCCGAAGCACAGGGTCCCTTCATGAAAGTCACAGCCATACCCCTTCAGAGCCATGCCCACCCAGTCTTAATTATCTTAATAATTAATAATTATTAATAATCTTAATTATACAACCTAACCAATAGTGACAATTAGGGATGCATTGCAAGGATCAATGCTGGCCTCCTTTCAGCCTTTGTGCTAGATCTACTATTTTCTGTGCATGTACATCAGCAAAAGATTTGGAGTGCACAATATCTTATTTTGCAATGATTCGAGTTGTGTTTTCCTTGAAGTTCCATTGCACACAACAGAGCTTGGGCATCCTTTTCCTGAAACTGAAGCACTGTGTTTTTTCAGTGCTCCTAAATGATTGGCTTTAGAGCATACAGAACAGCAGCTCATTGGTGCTCTCCCAATACACCTTCCCTAGACAGCATCTTAAAAAGCAGAGACATCACCTTGCCAACAAAGGTCCATATAGTAAAAGCTATTGTTTTCCCAGTAGTGATGTATGGAAGTGAGAGCTGGACCATAAAGAAGGCTGATCGCCGAAGATGCTTTTGAATTATGGTGCTGGAGGAGACTCTTGAGAGTCCCATGGACTGCAAGAAGATCAAATCTCTCCATTCTTAAGGAAATCAGTCCTGAGTGCTCACTGGAAGGACAGGTTGTGAAGCTGAGGCTCCAATACTTTGGCCACCTCACGAGAAGGGAAGACTCCCTGCAAGAGACTTTGATGTTGGGAAATATTGAGGGCACAAGGAGACGGTGACAACAGAGGACGAGATGGTTGGACCGTGTTCTCGAAGCTACCAACATGAGTTTGACCAAACTGCGGGAGGCAGTGGAAGACAGAAGTGCCTGGTGTGCTCTGGTCCAGGGGGTCACAAAGAGTCGGACATGACTAAACGACTAAACAACACAGAGTGACACTAGGAGCCAATCCTCAGTGGCTGACTCACCTCCTTTCACTTTGATTGGCTCCAGTCACCTTCTTCTTCCCTTTCATGGTGACTGTACAATTATAGGATGCTGAAGAAGGCAACTTGATGCAAACTAGCTGCAGAAATAGTAATGGGTCCTTGACCTCCATGACCCTGGACCACTGCACTGCTGGTGTTGGGCAACCTGCTTTGTCTTTTGTTCCCTTTTCCCACCCTTACCAGGCAAATACAGAATTGTGTCCGGTGCTACAAATCCCCAAAAGAGAGCTGTGTGATGACAAGCCTTAGTTTTTGATATTTATTGGGGGGGGATGCAAAATTATGCTGAATAGGGAAATGTTGTGAAGTCAAGTGGGGAGGCGGTGGAGGAGTGTTGGGATCTCTTGTCTAGAGGTTAATCACGGCAAATTATTTTCCCAGGGCATTCCAATGATAGCAACTTGGGGTAGAGATTTCTGCAAACTTTTAGGAGAGCTCGGTCAGGTTCCTCTCAGTTCTGCTGAAAGTTTTTTCATGTGATTAATTAGTCCCTTTCTATTCTAATTCCTTTCTGTTTTCCAGCAAGCAACACCGACTTTGATAATTGCATTTTTCATTGCATTTGTTTTCTCTCCACCCCCTTACATTTATGTAAACTTCTGTTAGAGTCTTCCCTCCTCCCCACTGTTTGTGTTGCTTTCTATTCATTTTCACACACACCCTGCCATTTTTAGTTTGCTTGTTTAATGTTTCATCCCTCTCTCTTCAGTCTTAGGGTACCTGTGATTTCACTGCATTGAGTTCTTTCTGTCCAGTACTATTAGTAATTTTATTAAAGTTTTCTCCCTTGAGCACCTCTAGGTTTGCTAATTTCCCCCCTGCCACTCAACTAAGCCCTCTTGTCCCTCAAGTCAGCTTCCAGTTGTGCTGCTCATTGCCGGCCTATTATTACCGACTTACTGAGGGGCACCACCCTCATGTCAAACTGATTGCCCACAAAATGCAATGGGAGGTTTAGCAATTTGTATTTCACCCACCTCAAAAAGGTAATCATTCTGAAAGTTGGCAGGCTTCATTCCCCAAGAAGAGACAGTTTTGACAGTAAATTGCAACCAATTCTGGCAGAAAATAAAAATGTTATAGACTTTTACTTTACTTTCTTTTTCTAAAGAAATTAAACCCTGTTCAGGGAAGTTTTTAACGTGTGATATTTTACTGTATTTTTGGTTTCTATGGAAGCCGTCCAGAGTGGCTGGGGAGGCCCAGCCAGATGGGCGGGGTATAAATAAATAATAATAATAATAATAATAATAATAATAATAATAATAATTAACTTGAAAGTTTCCCTTCATGAAAACCCCTACATGGATCTGTTTGAAAATTGGCAGGCTTAATCCACTGGGCCCACAAACTTTATCCACTTCTGTGAAATGGCTTGGGGGGGGGGGGACGAACATCAGGAAGAGCTTTCTGAGACAGCAAGAGCTGTTAGTGGAATGGATTCCCTTGAGGGTGGGTAAGTTGTGGACTCTCTTTCACTGGAGGTTTTAAAGCAGACATTGGATGGCCATCTGTCATGGATGCTTTAGTTGAGATTCCTGCATTGCAAGGGGTTGGACTAGATGGTACCCCTTCGAACTCTACAATTCTATGAACTGAATGCGCATACATTGGTGAGTGTCTAAATCTGGTCAGAGAGTGAGTTATTTCCTTTAGGGAACCATAAGAACTGGGGTCTACTTTAATAAGAACAAATAGGTTACATTTTCCAATATGTGCTTCAGGGGTCACACAAAGACCATTGATGACTATGCAATGAGTGATACATATCATTGTCAAAGGTGGGGAATTATAGCCACTTTCTGATTTCCTACTAGTGATACGATACAATGCAATACGATAATCCTTATTGTCATTGTCCCATACAGAACAACAAAATTGAAAAATCTACACCAGACATTCAAAAACCAACAAGCCTGCTATCCCAACTATCCCAGCCTGGTTAGCCCCTAAAAACTCTGATTCCCCATAATTGAATACAATATACTCACATAGAGACTACCTTACACTGCGTTTAAAACCAAAATCGCATTTGGATAGAAACTGTTTCTCAGACGGCTAGTCCTAGTCTTTATAACCCTGTACCTTCTTCCAGAAGGCAGAAACTGAAAGAGATCATTTCCGGAGTGCGCACTATCCTGCACTATGTCTGCAGCTTTCATATGGCACCTGGAAGCATAGATTTGATCCAAGGAGGGAAGAATGCCCCCAATTATTCTCTCCGCAGTCTTTACAACCTTGGACAGCATTGTGAGTGCAGTGGGGGGAACAAAGACAGCCTCAGACTGGTTCAAGCAGAATAGGGCTGTTTTACAAAATGCCAAATTGGGATCTGAACCGGATCTTCTTATTGGCAAACACCCCTAAATTCAGCCATGTTGAGAGCAATGGTGGGGAACTTCCAAACTGTAGGCCTCTGAGGTTGATCTCCCAAACACCCACCTTCCCTGCATCTGACGTCATATGATGCAGGCACAGTTCAAACCAGGAAAACTAAAAAAAAAAGAATTTAAGCCAGGACAGGAAAAAGAGAATCTGCAGTTGGGAATTTTCATCACCTGTCAAAAAATCATAGAGTTGGAAGGGACCACAAGGGTCATCGAGTCCACCCCTGTGCAAGGCAGGAATCTTTTGCCCAACATCGGGCTCAAACTCACAACCCTTAGATTAAGAGTCTCATGCTTTACTGATTGAGCTATCCCTGAGTGGAGGGCTGGCCATTTCTAGATCTGACCCTCCCTGGTTTGGAATAACGTTATATCGCCTGTGATTAAGGAACCGCTACATCACTGCAAAAATGTTATTTTGATGCTTCTTTCACCCACTCCTGTTTTTGGCACTTATACATTACACAGCCTTAGCCTTAGTTTGTAAGAATATGAGATTGCCCACACACTTGTAGGAATGACTTTTCAGGGCAAGACGATGACAAGGCACTAGGAGAAAGGATGTTTTTCACTGCCAGAATCTTCAGCGAACATCACCACCCACCCACTTCCTCCTGGAGGACATTTTGATACTTGTTTATGAATGTATATGCCAGTACCGTCTAGTGAGTAGACTGTTGCAAACCATTAATCTTTGGATAATGCATATTCTCCATAATCGGAAGAATGAAATAAAAATGACCTGGCACACACACACACACACACACACACACACACACACACACACATATATATATATATTTGCAATGCAGAAACTATAAAGCATGCATTCACTTATGCATGTTATGCAAGCAAATATTAATGCATATTGTTATCTCTTTCTCTATCCCTCTCACACACATACTACAGTAATCAAGACTGCATTATTCATTATTTGTATAACATCTATGAGTGACGGGTAAGAGACAGGGAGCTTTCATGTTGCTTGGTGCGTAAGTGGCTTGTGTGTTTGGCCAAACTGGACTTTGAAAAGGTTTAGGAATCTCCTTTCAGCATTTTGTTATGTAGTTAGTTGTGGCCCTGTTTATTGTTTGATGTTTAGTGCTTCATTTAGCCATTTAGTAAATGGCTTTTGTTGTCATCCATTTCTTCTGACTTAGAGCTACAGGTTGTAGAATCTGTATATCCTTTGCATGAGGGCAGACTGTGTCCAACCTCTGCAGTTCATACCTGCAATATCGAAGTGAGTACAATTTTCCCCTCTGCTCTTCAGACCCAATTTAACTTCCCTCTCTGTCTGTTCACTGGAAAGCCTAATCATTACACGAGAGACCTCATAATGGCCACCACACATTTTATTTGTCCAGAGCAGACAGAGAATGAGTGCATCAAAATCAGCATTTCCATGGGCGCCAGCATCAGTTACCATCAACTGTTACCTTACTTGTCAGAGAAGTGATACTTGTCTGTTTTACATGCCAGTGTAGACAAAGCCACTATCTTTTCTAGGATAAAAATATCCCAACAACCATGAAAATAAAAGTTACAACATAACCCACGGTCATCTATGGACAACTGTTACTATATGTTCCTCGTTTTGCACTAGACACGGGAGAGAATGTTATTCGGCTCACATATAAAGGCAAGCCTACATAATTTGCGTTTTCCAAAACAATATGTGAATTTGAAGCACAGCGTTCCTTTGAAATTCACACTCCTCTGAATTTTGCAATGCGGTTCTCCAGCCAAGTAATGTATACAAAGTTGCATTTTCAGGTTGAGGGGTGCATTGTAATGCATACATGAGTGAAAATAACACACAAAAATGAATATCTAGCAAAAAGGTGTATATTAGGAAATTTTCATGAGAAAATGCATGTATTAGAAGAAATACACACTAAAATTTTATTAGGCCTTTTTTATATAGGAAAAAGGTTAGCAAAATGATGTGTAAATGTGGAGACCTGAACCTATATTGAAATATAAATATAAACAATCCCTGGAGATGTATTGTTTTCCTTGTAATATCTTTTGGTTTGTAAGTTTCCATTTTCAGCATGGAGGATCATGTAGATACCCTGGGGGACAGTGCTAAATTATAAAGCTTTATTTGTTCCCCAGAGCTACAAGCATGTCTGCATGGCTCCCCTGGACCAGGTAGCTGCAAACAAAACAAAACCAGACATGTCTCCTTTTGCTGCCCACACTCTGGCCTACACTGTTTTTTCCTGGGTCAGGACTACGAATCCCATCATTCATGACTATTGGCTAAGTTGGCAGCGATGATGAGAGCTGCAGGCCAATAATGTCTGGAAGCCCAATGTTGAAGGACTGTGACCTACTCTATTTTTCTGCTTATGCTGGCTGGAGCTGACATCTGCCCTGGGTATCTTTAGCAGGAGGGTTGAGATATAAGCTTAATAAATAAACAAACCAGGTTTGAGAAGGCTTAGTAAAGGACGGCTGCAGAGGAGTTGATTTGAGATGATTTGAGATGTTGAGATGATTTGTAGAATGACAAAAAGGACATTCACAAATATCCACCAGCCACCTTCAAAAGTAAGGTAAAAGGGACGAATTCCTACACATGAAAAGTTCACCAAAATTTTCTTTCTCCTCCCTTTGATAATTTTAAAATGCAATTTCATTAATCGATGGAGAACGGTTGGCAGGGGAAAGACACAGGAGATTTTTTTTGGAGGGGCACAACAGTAATTTATAATGTGCTAGGTGATTTTAAGGCATTTTAAGTAAATAATGTGTGGTATGAGAAATGCTAGAGTGGCCTAATTGCAAGACAGCTGTGCCAATCTGCCATGAAGGTTCCCAATTTCAAAACCTAAATAGAAATCCGTTTTTCAATTATTTTTAGTAATTACCGTGCATGTGCATACACCTCCATAAACATAGACAACTATTTAAATCTCCACACGAAAGCTCAGAAGTGAATAGCAAATACTACTATATATGATTTGGAGCAAAAAAAGCTGTTTCCTAAAGCTCAAGTGAGATGGAAACATCCTTACGCAGGGGAAACAAGTAGATGCTGCAACAAGAATGAGTCATTTATGTGTTTTATTTGGTTCTGGAAACTGCTCTGGAAACTTTGTAGTAGGACATATATAAATCTTCGAAATACAGTGGTACCTCGGGTTACATACGCTTCAGGTTACATACGCTTCACGTTACATACGCTTCAGGTTACAGACTCCGCTAACCCAGAAATAGTGCTTTAGGTTAAGAACTTTGCTTCAGGATGAGAACAGAAATCGCGCAGCTGCAGCGTGGTGGCAGCGGGAGGCCCCATTAGCTAAAGTGGTACCTCAGATTAAGAACAGTTTCAGGTTAAGAACGGACCTCCGGAACGAATTAAGTACTTAACCTGAGGTACCACTGTAAACAAATAAATGAAATGAAAGCACTGGCATCAGTATTAATTGAAGTAGAAATTCTCTCTCTCTCTCTCTCTCTCTCTCTCTCTCTCTCTCTCTCTCGTGTGTGTGTGTGTGTGTGTGTGTGTGTTTGCTAGTTTTTCCAAATACCCGGCCACAAAAGAGGATCTGGTCTTCAAACTGAAGACTAGCTGTATGGGGAAACTGCAAAGGAAACAAGGTTAAATATGCTCTGGGCCCCCATTTCTGCATTTTCCACCTATGGCCTCCTTGGAATATCCCAGGGCTTCCCAGGGGGCAATATGGCCTAAGGTTGGGAAATACTGATCTAGACGACACTGTATTTCTTTTTTGAACCTATACCATCCAAATTATTAGCATCCCCAAAGCCAGTATGAACAGAATGTGTTGCACCCTATTCACAGAAAATACACGTGGCCAGCTTACCATTTGGTAGGGTTTTCTATCGCATGGCTCTTTGGGCATTGGCATTACTCTGTGTGTGGTGTAGCGATTTTCTGTTCATGCTTGGTGAATTATGTAGCCTTTACATCAGGTAAGACTTCCCCGGTTGGATGGTGCTGCTGAGTAGGGAAGGTATTTCTCTGAGCAACAGAGGTTCATGCCTAGAGTCATTCTTCTAGGACCAGTTTGCCTCGCTTGTTTTTCATCCATGGTTTTCAGACATCACGCTCCAAGAATTCCTTTTATGCATTGGTATTGATTTAAAATGCTCACAGATTTTTTGTGGCATTCGACTTCTCCATTTGATTTGTTTTCTTTTGGTGTGGGAGCTATCTTCCCCTGACTCTAATATCTCTGAAGTTACATTTGTATATGCTTATATGTGTATCAAATGTACCAGACATGAAGGAAAAGAAAAGAAAAAAGTATAGTCTAGGCTTCTGAAATCTAAGGTAAATCTAAAATAGCAGTTTAACCATTGTGTCTCGCAGAATGCCGTGGCAAAGCTCCTTATGGGGTCCTTACCGCAGGATCATATTCATCCAGTGCTTTACCAGCTGCACTGGCTCCCGGTGGAGTACAGGGTCAGGTTTAAGGTGCTGGTTTTGACCTTTAAAGCCCTATGCGGCCTAGGACCCTCGTACCTACGGGACCGCCTCTCCCGATATGCCCCGCGGAGGACCTTAAGGTCCACAAATGACAACATTTTGGAGGTCCCAAGTCACATGGTGGTTAGATTGGTCTCAACTAGGGCCAGGGCCTTTTCAGTACTGGCCCCGACTTGGTGGAACGCTCTGCCACAAGAAACTAGGGCCCTGTGGGACTTGACATCTTTCTGCAGGGCCTGCAAGACAGAGCTGTTCCGCCTGGGCTTTGGTTTGGACTCAGTCTGACCCTTATGTTTCCCTCCCCTTATGGTTTTGATCTATGGGCTACTTTTAAAATGAGGCTGCATTTAAAATTTCATTTTAATCTATATTTTAAATTGGTTTCCCCCCCCCATTATTTTTTTACTGAAATTTTATTGGTGTTAGCTGCCCTGAGCCCGGCTCTAGCCGGGGAGGGCGGGGTATAAATAAAATTTATTATCATTGTTATTATTGTTGTTGTTATTATTATTCCCAGTTCCTGTGAATTGTGCTTAGAATTTTTAGTTCCCTTCAAAGACTTATAGTTCCCAGGGTTTTAGGATGAGAGAAAATTGTTCCACTAGTTTACTGTAGATATAACCGTAGAATCTGACTAGCACTACAAGAGGGAGAAAAAGATGACTATTACATAGAATGTCAGATTTGCTACAATTAGTACTGAACAGAAATCTTCAGTGTATTTTATTGCCGTGAAAGTTTGTGTGGGCAAAGTTTTGGGATGAGTTTTTTCTGTTTTGCTTTGGAAATAAGCCATGGAATCCAGCTGCTTACTGAATCTCAACAGCTGTCCATAGGGTAAAGTTGTTTTCTGTGCATGGAAGAAGTGTGAAACTCATCTTTTTGGAGTTTAGGTAATGCCAGTGCATGTAAACTTGTAGGTGAGAGTAAGACTCTAGGGAATGTCATTCCATTTTTAATCTGTGAGTTGGACTTCTGGTCAGCCAGATGAGGTGTGATCATAGTTTACCCTTCATGGCAGGTGTTGGTCAGTCTTTGGAAGGAACAGGAACTACTAATATGACAGCCATTTTCTGAAGTGGTAGATGCAAGTTGACACAAAATCTGGGGGGAAGAAAATACGTTGGTTAAGGGATGAAAAACGTTGGATACTTTACTTTCCATAAGCAGCAGTTTTGAAAAATAAATAAATAAAATACAGCCATCGGAGATAACCATATCTCCTCAGTATGTCATTATGATCATTATGTAAAATTAATCAAATGCAAAACCAAAACAAAGTAATGACGAACAAGGCTTGGTTTTGCTCTGAAAGAGCAGCCAATTGCTTCTGGATATATTAGTGTTTTTTGGTATTGTGCAGATGTGTATAATCACTCCTTTGCCCTGCTTGAATGGGAGCCATCTGTTTATCTTCAGATGATTGCAACGTTTAATAAATGCACCAGTAGCGCTTAGAATCAGACCTCTGACAAAAGCCAGCTTCTGGCAGGATGTGATATTGTTAGAAGTCTCTGGAGATCTGTGGAACCCACACTCTTAACCATGGGCCTTTTGTTCTCTCTGACACAGCAAAAAATTTTATTATGTGGTAACTTCTACAATGGAGCTTGTCTCTGTGTCAGCAGGGCAATTCCTGCACTGTCGGGGGATCCCAAAATGGCAGCAGCTGCCCGGAGCAAGAAAACTGCACCAGCTGACATTACAAATCCCCAGTAGGATGACTTGGAAAGTTGATAGAACAGAGCATATGGTAACACAAAGGAAATGGAATGGTGAGGATTGGGAATGGTACGTTGGTCTAAAATGTCCGGATTCTAGACAATGAGAAACTATAAAGCTTGGTTTTAAATATACTGCAATCCACTCTGAGAACCAATAGCCCTTGATGCTAAACAAGGGCACCCTTCAAGCGACCTGTTTGAACGAAGGTACATTGCACAGTCTGACACAACCACAAACCCTATGGGAACTCAAGTTGCAGTTAAATGTAAGACTAGGGGTTGCAACTCAAAACAGAAACCTGCTATTTCAATGAATCCGTAAGGGTCAAAAGGAAGAACAAGATGTTCCTCACCTATTGCACAGGGGGCATCCAAAAATAAAATAAAAAATACACTAAGTGTGCAATCCAACACACACACACACACACAGCCTTGGTGGGACTTCACAAAGTAGAAGGGCAATAACGGCATTTGCAGGCCAGCTGCTCACAGTGGCATTGGTGGAAGGTGGGGAACAGGGTAATAGAGTCTGACCTGGGCCCCATGCCATTGCAAGATGGCAGTGAGACCGGCTGAGGATCCAGCTGGTCCTGGGCTAACTCAGCTCCACCCTCTCTCAACCTTGGAACGTACCATTTGGGGACTCACCAGAGGACCTCCTGCCCACTCGCATGTTTAATGGGTGGAAGGAAGAGTTCCCAAGCCGTGGTGCTTGCTTGAATCACTCCATCGGTGGTGGTCAGTGGGAGGCTGTCTGAGCTAAGGGAGATGGGTAGATAGAACCTCTACCTCATAATCCACATACTGCTTTCCATCGCAATGTAAATGGGTCTTTGCTCTGCCCACATCCATCAACATGAAAAGGTGTACTTGACTTTGCATTGAGCTGGGGACATTGCTACAGTCTAATGTGTTGCATAGCCTGTAACAGTACCACATGGTCTTAGGTTACAGAAATGTAATGGCATTATAGTGTGTTTATGCATGGAAGAGAAGCAGGAATTGTTATGGTGGGTGTTCTGTGTGGCCACATCTGTGTTCATAGACCATTCACATCATCATCATTAATACCCCACCTTTTTCCCTCACAAGGACTTAGTGTGACTCAAACATGTGCAGTAGCTTCTCGGAATGCAGCCAACATGCACAAATTTTATTCCATTATTATGACTCTTAACTGCTCAGATTCTTAA
The DNA here is from genome assembly GCF_027172205.1 of Podarcis raffonei. Classification (NCBI taxonomy): domain Eukaryota; kingdom Metazoa; phylum Chordata; class Lepidosauria; order Squamata; family Lacertidae; genus Podarcis; species Podarcis raffonei. Next base: position 89,553,689 of record NC_070605.1, on the reverse strand, counting down.
TGCTAAATAATGCTTCATAAGCATGAGTAAGACTAACCCCTGGTGAAAAATGTATTGAAGAGGCAATAGAAAGGGCATGTAATCCTTAACGATTCTTCTTGAAGGAAGAAGTCTATATGGATGAGAAAACGTCTGCCTACATGATTCCCTCTGATTTCCCCTGCAATGCGAAAGTGCAGGAATTGACAAGCATAATTGGTGTGAGACATCAGACTATCATTTGAAAAGTTTGCTGGGTCAACAGGGAAACAGTGGGAGAGAATTCCATTTGAATTAATTTGAGGGGGGAATCTGGAGGACTGTGAGTGCTGCAAATTAGTTCTTTTAAAATATATGATATATTGTAGCCAATAGCCTGCAATGCATGCCTAGTTGCAGTGTGTTTGTGTGTATGTGCATAGTACCCAAACAGCTGCTCCTGTTTGCAAATGTGTCCTTACGCCCCAAAAGTTTGGCAACCCCTGTGCCAAGCCCTGCCATTGCTTAGGTTAGTGATGTCCAGCAGCGAAATGACCAGGGAGGAGCAAAGCAGCCACAATTTTCTGGAGACCCTGCACACTCAACACTAAGCCATGGTTTGGTCCAGTGTGAAAGATGAACCAGACTGTAGAGTGTAAGATTAGAACCATCCAAGCTGACCAGAAGTCACACTCATCTAGACCACGACTTGAACATTGAAGTCTAATACTAACTGCAACTGCCAATTCAGAATACAGTGGTACCTCGGGTTACATACGCTTCAGGTTACATACGCTTCAGGTTACAGACTCCTCTAACCCAGAAATATTACCTCGGGTTAAGAACTTTGCTTCAGAATGAGAACAAAAATCATGCTCCGGCGGTGCGGCAGCAGCAGGAGGCCCCATTAGCTAAAGTGGTGCTTCAGGTTAAGTACAGTTTCAGGTTAAGAACAGACCTACGGAACAAATTAAGTACTTAACCCGAGGTACCACTGTATTCTTCTGATCTCCTTGTGGCCATGCCCAGTGGAAAGGTAGGCAGGTTTTTCCATGCCACATTAAACTATGGTTTGTCTGATCTCCTTGTGGTCATGCCCAGTGGAGGAGTAATGTCAGGAGCTGTCAACAAGCCAGGTCCTCCACAGGGCAGGCACATACACAGAAGGCACAGGATGCAATTAGCTTTTTATTAGCAGAAAACAACAACATAGCAATGTCCCTGGTTCATCTAGTCTTTCACTCTGGATCCCTACCAAGCGGACAAAGGATGTGTCAAGGAGGTGAGCTCCGCTTCTGGACCTGTCTGGCACGTTGCTCAACAATATGCAGGATGTTCCTTGAGCTGGGAGATAAGGGGAAGGAGAATCAACAGGACTCGGATTGTTTCCATGCACCCTGTGACTCTCAGCTTCTAATCCTGTCCTGAAAAGCCCTCCTTCTCCTGACACCCCACCCCTTGATCACTCAAGTCTCTTGCTTCTATTAGCTCCCAGCTCATCCCTTCAGCTGACTGCTCCTCAGTGTCCCACCACAGACTCTGGGACCTAAGGTGTCATTTTCAGAGCCCTCCCTGGGGGATTCTTGGGAGGAAGGCTCATACTACTCTTCTTCATCCAGCCAGTCTGAGCCCTTCCTGGGGGGCTCATGGACTTCTGGCTCCCAGCTCTCCTCCTCATCCAACCAGGCCCTGACAGGTGAGCAGGTTTATCCATTAAACACTAAACTGTTCAAATTGAGCAAATTGAGCCCCTCAGAGAAAACAAAACCACTGCAGGAGAGTCCTGCCAAAGAGAGTCAGGTCAGCTCAACCTAGGATCACTTTATGTGACCAGTGAAGCTTTAGTTACTGATGTTAAAAGCATGATAATTCCACAGCATTGAATCAGGGGTGTACGCATTTTGCCCATTAGTCACTTGGAAGAAGTGGGAAGGCTTCAATTTTGAAATGAATTGCAATTGTTGATGTGAGTCCAGCTGTGAAGGAGCAAAAGTGCGGAGAAGTATAATATCCTGGCCTATTTCAGAGGACAGTTCAGAAATCTGTGTACAGCAGAGCCTTCTTAGACCATATATGATTGTAGCAGGCACTCATTCTCGGTGGTCAAAATCCAAAACGGGTTTAAATGAAATCTAGTAACAAGTGTGGATGATATTACAGGCAGACAATCTTTCACTTAAAGTTGTTGTAATGTGATAGTTTCCATGGTTTTTAAAAAATATGCACGATTGTGTATGTGTGTATTAACATTTGGCCAAGTTACAGGTAGGTAGCTGTGTTGGTCTGCCATGGTCGAAACAAAATAAAAAAAAATTCCTTCCAGTAGCACCTTTGAGACCAACTAAGTTTGTTATTGGTATGAGCTTTCGTGTGCATGCACACTTCTTCAGATACACTGAAACAGAAGAAGAAGAAGAAGAAGAGAAGAGTTTGGATTTGATATCCCGCCTTTCACTCCCCTTCAGGAGTCTCAAAGCGGCCAACAATCTCCTTTCCCTTCCTCCCCCACAACAAACACTCTGTGAGGTGAGTGGGGCTGAGAGACTTCAAAGAAGTGTGACTGGCCCAAGGTCACCCAGCAGCTGCATGTGGAGGAGCGGAGACGCGAACCTGGTTCCCTGGATTACGTGACTACCGCTCTTAACCACTACACCACACTGGCTCTCCACACTTCTTCAGATACACTGAAACAGAAGTCACCAGACCCTTATATATAGTGAGAGGGTGGGCAGAGGTATTACTCAGAAGGGTGGTGGGAATGGGTGATTGGCTGATAGGTGTGGTAAACCTGTTGACGACTGTTAACGACTGCAATTGGTCTTACAGGAAAAAGCAAGGGGTGAGATGGCTAAAAATAGCTTTCTCGTGTATAATGAGATAAGAATCCAATGTCTCTATTCAGACCAGGTCTCTCCATGGTTTTAAGTTTGGTAATAAGTTGCAATTCAGCAACTTCTCTTTCCAGTCTATTTCTGAAATTCTTTTGTAATAAGGCAGCTACTTTGAGATCTTGTATAGAATGTCCTGGGAGATTGAAGTGTTCTCCTACTGGTTTCTCTGTTTTGTGATTCCTGATATCAGATTTATGTCCATTTATCCTTTGGCACAAGTTATGCACAAGATCTAATATAAAAATAACCGGGAAAAACACATCAATCTAACCTAGAAATATCCTTAAGCAGCCCAATATTTATCCATATCCATCTGTCAGCTCAGCTTCTGAATCCCTCTGCTGTCCTCACTCATGGCTTCTTTTTCCTGCTCCAGCCATGCTTTCGAACATTCAGTTCCAGCTCTCTTGTAGTGCTCTCGGTGCTCTCACAACCAACAATTTTGGGGTTCATTTATCCATAAGAAGTAGCTTCTTGTGCTGGTTCATTGAACCTCCTGGTCAGGACAGCCACTATACAGAAGCCAACCACTTTTCCCAGTCAAACAGGATACAAAATGGTGAGCAGTTATGTTCCTGTACAGTGTGTTTTTAACACATCATGCTTCCAGTGGGAGTTTGATTAACATTGCAGCGATGGGAGTCCCCTGGGGTACATGGGGGGGACACTAATCAGCCCAGCAAATATGGTCAGTGTTTACAGTCCTCTGAACAATGTAATTGGGATGACCTATCCTGGAATACATATTCCTACTGCTAATCTGCAAATATTCTCTCACAGAAATCTAAATATTTCAATTTGGCAATTTTCTTCTATGAAACATAGAAGCTAGACAAACAAATAACCAAAGAATGGGGAAGAGAAAGACATATCTAAAACAAAAAAACAAAAAAACCCAACCAGGTGGAATTTCCAGTGCTTGTTAGAGATGCAATAGGTATATCAAATGAGCATTGCAATTCTTCTATGGTTCAGAAATCAATTTGAATTGGCTCAGAAGTAAGCCAATCTATTTTCTGGTATGACTTGAGAAGTAGCATAACTGATTCCAAGCCAATCTGATCTGAGCTGGGATGTACTCTTCCATCCCTACATTCTTGTCAAAACAAAACACAACAACAAAACACAAATAAGGAAAGAAACAAAAGCAAAGAGGGAGGGGGAGACAAAAGGAAAGTATCATTAAATGGAAGAAATGGTCGCTGTTTGAAATGCTCTGTTAAGAGTCACACCGAAGGCGACAAGTAGCTGCAACAAGGATGAACACATACATGTTCAATGGTCAGAGGAAGCTGTGACTTTCTGCTCCTCTAGATGGTGGTCAAATCAATCAGCTGGTCATGTCATTGTCACCTGGAGGTTGAAGGGAGCTGATACAGTTGGAGACAGAAATGAGGATATTGTGCAAAACGCTTTACCAGCTTGGGCATGCTGTAGATGTCAGGGATAAGAACATAGCAGGTGAACCAAGACGACTCCACAATAGCCAGTGAAGATGACACATTTAGGGTACAAGAGGGTGCCACAGTTGGCAATTTTAGAAACAGGGGGATCCAGTGGGAGAAATGATGGCCTTTGAAAGACAGAACAATGAAACTGTTGATTCAAGCCAAAAGCCAGAGGAATTGGCCACCCTTCAGGTGCCCGGCTTGAATCCTTGTTGACCTCCCTGTCAGCGACTCCCGGCAAGATCAGGCGAGGTCTCAATCGGGCGATCCTTCTCAACGTGAAAAGAACACACCCCTCCTCCCCCCCTCCATTCCCAGGGAGGGGAAAGAGACAGACAGAAATGTATTTACATGCCTTTATTTCTGTCCTTCCAGCAGTACAGAGAAATCGTGACTGCTCTCTCTCATCACCAACAGCAGAGAGTGAAACTCCACCCATGTACTTCCAGTACAGGGTCATGTGACACTCTGAGCTAACATCCGGTGCTCAGTGCACAGAATAGACTGTCCCTTGTTCCCACGGTACAGTCCCATAACGTCAACATCCTGTTTGGCTTTCCAGCCACCTGGAGCTCGCTTCTGCATTGCTCCTTTTTCGTAACAGAAACATCACCAGTTTCAGAATTCTGAGTTCATATCTACCGAAATTTTACCCTGAAACCATATATTTTGCCTTAGATAATTAATGCCACAGTATCTAACTTCTGGTCTACCACATTCCATCTTCGTCTTGCCACATTCTCTGTGTGGGAGCCTGTGTGGTCAGGGTAATGGGATAAGCCCATTTTGAGGTGTCCATATTTGTAGTTCCTGTCTGTGCTGCCATCATCCAATTCAAAAACGGGGGAAATGCTGTCATGGTAATGAGCTATAGTTTGTGCTGTGTGTGCCAGGGTTTCTCCACAATGTAGGAAAGAGCAGCATTGCATGGTGGCAACTCTATTGTTACAAGGAGGCTTTAGCTCTGTTGTCAGTCTGAACTATTCACAATATAGTAATTGGTTGGTCATATGCCTGTAACCTACCTGTGGCTGAAATCTTGGCTGTGCAGAAAAAAAATGGAAGCATCCACACAGCAAGGCCTGAAAGTGCTTCTGTGGGTGGCGGCAGCTTCTGCAGGGGAGCAGCCAACTTGCCCTGGAGGAAGTGAAGGCTACAGCAAAAGCACTTTGTCATCCGCTGACAAGCCAAGCTTCCTTCAACTTGGGCTTGCTAGTTCCAGAGTCATTTAGCAAAGTGTACATATGCTAAGAAAATACAAAAGAAAAACTCAATTCATTAAAACCCCATTGAGGATTTCCTTAGAGAAATGAAGAAAGATGGGAAACATTGAAATGTTAGGTTGATCAATGAACCTCATTAGATTTTTTTTAAAAAACTGATCTCAGTGAATTTATAAGGAGTACTGTGTACTGAATATTAATCTGGGGTTTTGGCTGCATGCATAAAAGACCCCCACCCACCCACCCACCCACTCGCTTCCACATATTGCAAGGTAAAAGGGAAGCAGGATATTGGAAAGGGAGAATCATGCTAAGTATGTGGGTTTTTTCTCCCTTGGGGCAAGTCAATTAGAAGTTCATGTGTTTAGAATCAGCGTTACGAGATCAAAATGTTTTCCATTTATAGAACCAACTTCGACTAGGATTCAGCCTAGAGTGTCACCAGTTCTTGGCTATGGAGTATACTTTTTCATCAGAGATTGGGCAGACATCTTCACTATTAATTTTCATCTGTCTGCATCCCATCCCTTGAATTTCTGCCTAAGTAAAGAAGACTTCCATTTGTGGGCCCTCTAATGTTATTGTTGGCCACTCTCATGCTACGTTTTGTTTTATGGGAACCACTGCAACAGGACATCATTCAATGCCACTTGCTAATGTTAAATGTCACATAGGAGGAGTTCAAATGGTGTTGCCTTCCCATGACAACATTGCTCCAGTTTGAGGAAAAGCAATGCTAGTATTGGGAGGAACTTAAGAAGGTATATGCTGGTTAGGCCATGGCACAACTCATGTGGAGAGGTTGTGGAGCATTCATCACACTGGCAATTTCTAAATTGATTAGAAGGACCTGTATTGGGGAACAGTTATGACCAATGAGGTTTCCTACTTCATTCCTGAAACCCCAAGTAGATAGGTTTTGTGCAAACTTCATTTGCCTGTTCAAAAGCTTAGTGAAGTTGGATATGGCCACCAGTACTGAAGTTCCATTGAGACAATTGGTTGTTGATCTCAAGGAAATCTGGCTATGACACATAGCCTTTAAATGGATAGAGGGAGACCACGTGATCTTTAAGTAGCATTCTGAGTTTTGTTTTGTTTTAGTATATTTTTATTAAGGATTTCTTAGTTCACAAAAATATGTGCATTGTCTCTTTTTCAAGTTGTGTTTTCTACAGATCAGTTTCATTTGCTGTGAGACTTTAGTATTGCATACAATACTAAAGGAAGAAAAGGGGATGTACCTCCACAGGCACATACCTCCACATGTGGTGGGAATGTCCCAAAATCCAACTCTTCTGGACATCAATCATACAAGAGATATGCAAAATAACTAAACAAGTATTAGAAGACACCCCAGAACTGGCCCTACTAAATATCTTCCAAGATAATAATGCCCACTCACATCATAAAGAGCTCATAACCCACCTACTCTCAGCAGCCAGAAGCATCATAGCCAGACATTGGCGAGACCTGTCAAGAATAAGCATGGACCAATGGTATCAAATAGTATGGGAAACAGCCTCATTAGAAAAACCAACAAATAAACTGAAACTTTATCCCTTTATCATGTACATAGACCAACAAGACAACAACAAGAACCCGCTAACAGCATACAAATCAATATGGCTAACCTAATCCAAACAGACACACACACACACACACACACCCCACTCTCAAACAAAAACAAACCTCACTATAGCCAACCAAAGACAACCAACCACATCCTAGGCCACCCTCAACCTCTCTCACCACCAAGGAAATAAAACAAGCATTCTGTGTTTTGAAATTTTATGATTCTTACCACACAATCCTGTGCATGCCTACTCAAATGTATGTCCCATGTGTAACAGACTTCTTGTCTTCGTAGTAACACTTTGAAGATTTATGTGGAAATCAGAGGTCTTTGCAAAGGATTAAGCATCTTCAATACAGTCATACCTCGGGTTGAAGTAGCTTCGTGATAAGTATTTTCGGGTTGTGCGCTGTGGCGACCCGGAAGTAACGGAGCACGTTACTACTGGGTTTCACTGCTCGCGCATGCGCAGATGGTTAAAATGACATCATGCGCATGCGCGGAAGCAGCAAATCATGACCTGTGCACATGGACGTGGGTTGCGTTTGCTTCTGGATGCAAACGGGGCTCCAGAATGGATCCCGTTCGCATCCAGAGGTACCACTGTATTGCATTGTAGAAGAGCAGTTGTAAAAATTCCCATTGAAATGATAATTTATTCACTACAGAACTAAGTGCTGCAGGAAAGTGTAAGAAGAAATACACACACATCCGAAATGGTGGTTTTTTGTTTGTTTGTTTTTTGAAAAATGGCAAGAATTCTGACTCTTGTTCTAGTGTTTTGAGAGAAGGTTAGTGTTACAAGCTGTGGAATAAACAAATTGCTTGATCAGCTTCTAATGTTTTATCTGTAATGTGCACCAGCATCTTCCTACACTTTATTGCACCATATTTGGTTCTTGTTGACTAAAACAGAGGTTTCTGTCAGTCATTAGTGTTTATGGGTCATTGAGGTATGTTAATATGCCATTTCCCCATCTGTTCTGTTTCCGTCTGGTGTTTTTCAAAGGAATACACAACAAGGCAGACACTGACAATCCTTTGAATGATTTCAGATCCATTTTATGTTTTAACTTTCAACCATGGTTAAAAATACGAAAAAGAAGAGCATTTATTCAATGCAGTTTCATGCTTCATAGAAGAACACATGAAATCAAGTTGCTATCATTCTTAGAAAGCATAACACATGCATACATGTTTTGAGAAATTTGCTTGACTCATTCAAATACCTTTTCTTTTCTTCAGATTGCCATGGTTTAGTCATGCTGGCCACATGACCCAGGAAGCTGTCTGTGGACAAACGTTGGCTCCCTCGGCCTGACAGTGAGATGAGTGCTACACTCCATAATTGCCTTTCACTGTACTTAACTGTCCAGGGGTCCTTTACCTTCCCCCCCTCTTTCTTTTACCTTTTAGTTCTTTTACCCAATAAAAAACCTCACAATTTGTGTCAAATTTTGCAGGAGATAGATAAGCAAACCCCCCTTGATAAAACCACAGCCATAATTCTGTTTCCTGTTCTCTAAGAGAGGGCAGGGGAACCTGTTGCTCTCCAAATTTCATCAGACTACAACTCCCATCATCCATGATCACTGGTCCTTTTGGCTGAGGCTGATGAGAGTTGAAGTCCAATTATATCTGGTGGGGGGCACAGGTTTCCCACACCTGCTCTAAAACAAGGAAGGGACTGGCTAATTGAACAACTCTGGGATGGGAAAAAATACCATAATTCCAGAAGGAGAATGCTAGTGTTGGGAAGGCTCTGAAATGAATTGAATGAAATACTACTGAAATTACATATACAGTGTGTGTGTGTGTGTATATATATATATATATATATATATGGATTCATCTTTCCATATACTGTATTCTGAGGTGATGGTCATTATACAGTAAACTGATGGCTCTGGAAGTAGAATGAATTATTCTGTAAGTGAATGCTTGTGTAGGGATCACCAAACCTTTTGTCCTATGGGTACATTTGCAGACCTAATAAACTGCAGTGGGTACCCCATATGTGTCATAATTCTCCCCTTCCCATCTGTAAGCAACGCTCCCCATCCCACAAAAATAATAATCTCGGCCCTTATTATTTCAAGTCTAATTTTGGGAGGGGAATAGAACGCCGCTAACATCAGATTCTGAAGGTGCAGGAATGCCTATACAGATGGTGTTGATGATGCATACACTAAGGAATAGGAAGTTACTTTAAAGCAGAATATATTATTTGCCATTCTAACTCAGTAATGTTTACTCTGAAGGGCAGCAGCTCTTCACTGCCACAAGTTTTATTTTTCCCATTAACTGTTATGCAAATACATTTATTTGGCTGGGGATGTCTAAAATTGAACCTGACATCGCCTACCTGAAAAGAGTGTGGCCTGAAGGAATGGGTTTCCCAAACCCAAAACTGACTGTGCAGGCAGTTTAAAACAGGCACCAAAATCCCTATTTTTCCTTAGTTAAAATCCATTAACTTGAGCTCTGAGTCAATGTATAAACAAAAACCCGGTTGTATAAACATGTGCTCAGAGTCCTCTCCTTTATCAGTTCATGACGGCAAAGATGACCTTGGCTGTTCCAGTAGAACAGGGATGATACATCTAGGTCTTCTCTTACGTCCTGACCACACTGACGCACAGACCTAGTCTGGGAACAGTGTCACAATGTGTTCTTGGAGTTGGTGACCTCTTGCTCCAAGATAAGAGTAGGAACAGGAATACCCTTTTATGGTCAGGAGTACAGGAAGGAAAACCCTTTTATGGTTAAGAGTGCCAGAGCAGGAACATCTGTGATGTCAACCTGCGTGTACAAGCTGACGTGCTTGGATTCCTGGGGAAGGCGGAGAGGGTGCCTGGAGGATATATATACTGCATTAAATTTCTCATTTCTTGGGACTTGTTGTGGACTGACCACGCGAGTGCCTTTCTGCTGTTCCGGAGAGCAGAAATAAATAACTCTTTCTCTGAACCAACCCTCGGTGTCATTTGACTTCCTCCCTCCCTCCCGGGAGCAACGCAGACCCAATCGGTGAACTCCAATAAGGCTACAGCCCACTACAGAGCAATGGTCTCCTCATGCAAGGAAAGGAGTGGGAAAGAACAACCACTGTTGTTATTTCATTTTCACTAGGTAAGCCTGGTTTTCATTTTTCTTTAAGACTCTGCTCAAATGTTCCACATCCATCACTTTAACTTACTACCCTGCCACTAATCTTCTCTTTAGCTGGTTTTAGGCATTTTTAATTACTCCAGAAGTATAGCTGGAAATACTGAGCACACTGATTAAAAGAGAGAGAGGAAAGTAGCTTGATTAAACTAATCGGGATTCCTTCTTCTTTGCCTGCTGATATAATCCGGCATTGTCTGTGTGTTTTCAGGGAATGAGACTTGCAAACGAATGATCAACTTTAAATTGTTTTGAGGTAGCTGTCAATCTCCCTACAATATAGTTAAGCACTAGCAAACACACATACTGATAAGATAATTGCCCTTCAGTTTGTAGTGGGCTAAAAACTGAATAAATTACAATGTTCAGAAAACTCAGCGGATGCATGATGACTCAACCTTCCCCCCTTTTTTCTCCCTTTTTCCTCCCTTTTTCCTACTGTCTTGCCAGTATTTCAGGTATAAAAAGGTGCAAGAGTATAACAGCCTTTAAAGAGTCCAATGTAATGTAACGACTTTCTGAACTAGTAGCATCAGTGATTATGTGTTTTCCTTATACCTCAGAGAAAAGTTTGATGGGATGTCCAAGCACTCACGTTTATCTGGATGTCAAAACACTATGCATTGGCTTAGAAAGTCCATTTCCACTCTCTTTTGCTATCAACTTGAATGGCCCCCTTGTAAAGATCTTGGGCATTTTCTAGGTCCTCTTCTTAGGTTACACTTCTAGTGTGAGGACCTCTTCAGGGTGGTTCCTTCCTCTGTGTTGCTAGGGTCACACATTAGGTCTTGGCCATATAAGAAGCCAGTGTTGCAGTTCTTCCCACCATGCACATTTTCCCTCCAAAAATTATGACAATACAGATAGGGGAATGAGCTACAGCTTGGGTAGGCAAACCAAGGCCCGGGGGCTGGATCTGGCCCAATCGCCTTCTAAATCCGGCCTGCAGATGGTCTGGGAATCAGCGTGTTTTTACATGAGTAGAATGTGTTCTTTTATTTAAAATACATCTCTGGGTTATTTGTGGGGCATAGGAATTCATTCATTCCCCCCCAAATATAATCCAGCCCCCCACAAGGTCTGAGGGACAGTGGACTGCTGAAAAGGTTTGCTGACCCCTGAGCTACAGTATGGGCTCCTCCCATTCAGCCTGAGGGTTCTCACCTTAGACTAGTTGTATGGTAATGAGATGTCTGGCAGCATCTGATTATGCTCATCATCATCATCATCATCATTCACCATCATTTTATTTGTATGCCGTCTTTCCATAGTTAAAGCAATACGGAGGCTTATAACATGACAAGATTTACATAAATTACCAACATAACAAAAGTCATAAACAATAAATAAAACACATCAAAAGGTACTCAACCAAATGGAAAAAAAATTCCACACAAATCATAAAATCTAAAACTAAAAATACAACATTAATATCAACAACAGTTTAAAATGACAGAGATAAGAAATAAAAACAATATTTAAAAAGGAGCTCTCTCTGTTGAACAGCAGCAGTCCTTTATGGATCCTGTCAGGCCCTGCCCCAAGCCAGGTGGAGAGAGACAGGGCTGGACCCTTCAGGCTCCCAGCAGGTCAGTCCTGGGCAGCAAGAGATCCCTAGCCTTCATGGCATATTTATTTTGTGATTCCGTAACAGGGGGTATATACAAAAAAATATACCAGACATTCAATAAAACCATTATAAAATCGATCCTTTTGTTAAAACCAATCTACATCCATAGTGAAGGATTTGGTTTGCCCAGTTCTTTAAAATGTATGATTAAGGCATATGTGTTACTTTCCAAGCAATTTATTTTATTTTAATTTAACTTTTTTTAAACAAAAGAATTGTTCCATTCTTCTTCCTTAGTTTATAAGGAAGGCATGTGACTTATTCATTTAAACTATTTTTGTAGGTATAAATCAAGCACTACTTTAAGTGTCACAGAAACCTATTTGTCAGAAGAAGACATTTGTCTCCCTGGTAATATACATGTAAAATATTGGAATGAGTACTATTTCATTTTTATCATTTTCCCAGAAACTCTCTTTTCCTTTGTGGTGAGTAATCGCAGTCCTCAACCTTTGCCTGGTACCATACACAAACTCACCTGTGCTTCTTAACTGCCTCCCCCCCCCCCAAAAAAATAAATAAATACCCAGAAGTGTTTGCACATTGGCTATTCCTTCATGCCTGTAAATATCTAAAGTACCTATATGAGGCCCAGATCTGAATCTAAGTAGGGGGGTGGGTGCAATTCATTGCTTTGCTTCAATATGAGAAGCCACCTCTATAAAGGGGAAGAAGTGCATATAAACTCTGCTTAGGTATTTAGCTGAATCTAGAATTACTTGCCTGCATTAGGAAATCTATTTTGGAGGTAGCAAACACAGTGTTATGAGTTTGTGGGTGCCAGACCTCTCTAAATTCCTGGATCCAGTAAGTGTTAGAATTTAATAAAGGCTTGGGGTCATAGCTGTCAACATTTTCCCCTTTTTTAAGGGAAATTCCCTTATTCCGAATAGGATTCCTCGCAAGAAAAAGGGAAAGTTGACAGCTATGCTTGGGGTGTTAAACTGGGTGCCAGATTTCTAATCTCTCTGATTCTGGCAAGTGTTAAAAGGTAATCAAGACACCTGGATGATGGGCCATTAAGAGAACAAATGAAATGTGATTGGCCATTAAGAAAACAAAGGAAAGGGGGCTCTGTCCCAGATACCAAATGGTTAGGGCCCCTCCTCTGTGGGAGCCAGGAAGTCATGGCAAAGGTTTGTAGTGCCACCTGGTGTCTTGCTGACCCAGTGACCAGCATGTCTGTGCCTTACCATGTATTGGGATTGTATTGACCTTAAAAGGAGTTGTGTTTCCTCTGGGCAGTGATGACCCTATATGGTGTGGGTGGGTTTAAGCCTTGGCCGGATGAGGTAACATGAGACACTGGCAAGCAGCCATGCGGCTGGAGAGAACAAAGGGTAATAAAGTGACCGGAGGAGAGGAGAAGATGTCTGAAAGAGCTGCCCCTCAGTACATGAAAATATGCTAGCTTTCTGCGTCTTTATTTTATACTAAATTATGCCTCTTGGAACAGCTGGACTGCTACACTCCTCCAGCTCTGAAAGCCTTTCCTAAAAAATGGTTGAAGGGTAGGAAAGAACTAGAGATGATTTTGGTATGTTTTGAGTGGAGAACTGCATTGCAAGATTCAGAGAAGAGCAGAATTTGGAAGATGATTGTGTTCTGACATTTGTCCAGGAGATGCAGAATAGGTCAGCTTGCCTCATAATTCACAAATAATTTTTTTAAAAATCCTGAAGCATGCTTAGGCGCAGAGGCATGAACATGGACTCACAGTCTTGAAGAACAGATAGGTCTAATAGCTTGCTTTCTAATGCCTTTCCCTCTTTTTTGTGCTGGATTCTTTCCTATAGCTGCATGTGAGTTAGAGCCTGGAGAGTCTTGGGGACCCTGCAATCAGTACCATCTTAATCTCTTTGAAACAGTCTGAACAAAGGACTTCCAGAACCTAAGTTTGTTGAGTCCTGCTTGCTAATTCTCCCTTAGGGAACTGGCAAAGAAGTACATCAGCCTAATTAATCCCTCTTTTACTTCATTTTATGGTACCTCTCTCACTTCTTTTCTATGATAAAAGGCTTTTATTTAAGATGAGCTCTGCTGAAAATAGTATCACCCACATTGCACATAAGAAGCTGCATAGTTGCCTAGTTTGCTTAGCTAGATCATGTTGACTCTTAAAAGTGGTTATACCCAAATGAGCCCCAGAGAATCCCAACTGCACTCACCTCCCCATAGTATATGATTGCTCCTGGCTATTAGATAGTCCTGTTTTCAATACAGTGGTACCTCGGGTTACATACGCTTCAGGTTACAGACGCTTCAGGTTACAAACTCCACTAACCCAAAAATATTACCTCGGGTTAAGAACTTTGCTTCAGGATGAGAACAGAAATCGTGCTCCAGCGGTGCGGTGGCAGCAGGAGGCCCCATTAGCTAAAGTTGTGCTTCAGGTTAAGAACAGTTTCAGGTTAAGAACAGACCTCTGGAACGAATTAAGTACTTAACCCGAGGTACCACTGTATTCTGAATCTAGTGTTGCGTCCCTTCCCAACAGAAGTAACTGTTGGTGATTAAATAATCAGTGTTGCAGGCTGAAATTTAATGTTTTAGTCCTGTGCCAATAGCCCATGGAAGGAAAAACTATATAATTGATGATCCTGGATTGAGGATGAAGGGAGAGGACTGAATCCAGGCTGTCACCCCATATTCCCCATTCTGGATCTGACTTTCAGCTTGAGAAAATGGAATGCAGCCTGTCTTTAACATGCACATTTTCTTCTGCCTCTGGCATATAAGAAAGCATCAATTTCCATTCCTCCCCATGTCCATTATATGCAGCGCTGTTTCCTTTCCACTGCAGTTTGGCTTCCGGTAAAAACTACATTATTCATTCCTCCATCTTCTATGGTGACATTTTAAATAGTTAATTGCATAACTAATTATGCTATCATTACATTATTCGGACCTGTTCATTTCAATGCAAAACAAACACAGTGCAAATTGGTGGTGGTGGATGGCTCATCAAGTTTGAAAACTGAAACCACGATTGTGAATACCAATCTTATTCACTGGATTGATTCACTTTCAGGATATGGGATGAGCCTGTGAGCAATTTCTGCTCTTCCTTTCATAAGAAGTCTCCCTACATGGGAATTCTGCTAATACAGTGGTACCTCGGGTTACAGACACTTCAGGTTACAGACACTTCAGGATGCAGACTCCGCTAACCCAGAAATAATACCTTGGGTTAAGAACTTTGCTTCAGGATGAGAACAGAAATCGCACAGCGGCGGCACAGCGTCAGCGGGAGGCCCCATTAGTTAATGTGGTACCTCAGGTTAAGAACAGTTTCAGGTTAAGAACGGACCTCCAGAACGAATTAAGTTCTTAACCCGAGGTACCCCTGTAATTAAGAATATAAGAAGAGCCAGTTGGATTAGAATAATGGCCCATCTAGTCCAGCATTCTGTTCTCACAGTAGCCTGTAATAATAATGTCTCTGAGCCAGGGCTGTAGCTAGGGGATGGTGAGGTGGGCCCCCGCGAGGGGTGCAGGCAATGGGGGGGGCACGCAAAATTGTCTAAAAAGATCACCTAGCTACTGCTCTGCTCTGAGCTCTCTCTTGACATCAGACACTTCTTGTGACCCCAATTCCACCATCCCTATCCAATTGAGACTTTCCATAGGATACTTTAGCTTCAACTCCCTGTGATCGTCTCTCTCCCCTTCTAAATCAGACCACCTGCTCCATGACATCTTCATATAGCTCTTAACAAAGACCACGCATGAATGGAATGCCTTCATTGGATGCAAGTCAGTATGTGCAGAAATGTAGGTGTTTTTACTTCTTCCTCTGCACTCTTCCTATGTTTAATTTCTCTCTTCGGGACTGGTGTCGGCAAATCAGCTCGCATTCTCATCAAATACTTTGACATTGACTTTTTCTTCCCCACAAAGCTATCTCAGAAATGCACCCTCAGGATGTGTTTGAAATGTCCATGCAACATGTCCAGTGATGTCGGTTTACTGTAATGTTGTCCTTGCCTGCTTCAGTAAACCTTGGTGAGAATGTCAACCATTTTTAGCAAAAAGTCATCTCATGCCTGGTAGACCTCAATGTTCAGTGTATACCACCTATTGCGTCACCGGCTACTTCTAATCTACAGTGTTAGATAACATTTTTCTTAAAAAAATAAATGTAGCACTAAAGCGATTTCTAAACATAAACAGCTTACGGATGGATGAAGCTGTCCTACAAGGGTGTCAGTTCTGAGTTTGGGTAGCTTACCAGTAGAGAGAATTTTGATTAAAATTGGTTTGTAGCTTTAGTAGGGAAGGAAAGAGAGGAATTTGGGGTGGTTGAGATGGGCAGATGAAGAAAGGAAAGAACATCTATAATGGAAAGATCATGATAGGGACAGAGGAATCATGAGTTCCTAGAACATACCATATTTCCATCTATGTCAAGAGCAGAATTGAAAACTTAAGGGTAGCTTGAAGAAATGATGGTATTCTAAATAAGTTTGTACCCAACAAGTTTGTACCCCACGTAATACTGATTTTTACTTTCAAAACCCTCCTTATTTTTTTAGTCCTTAACACTGTAATTGGCTTTTGCAATATCACAGTAAGTCAGAATTTTCTTGATATATTTGCCTATAACTTTTGCCTGGATAGTCAGTCAATCCCCATTGTGTATGAAGCCAGGGTTTTATGTTTGGGTCCAGTTTGTACTTACTTATGCTGAATCTGACCCTCAAGTTTAGATATAGAGAACCTTCTGGACTTCTGCATGGCCTCCACAGTCACCTACAGACACATTGTTAAGTGCGGAAGGCAATCATACTCAGCCACGAGTGATCATCAAAGACAGAAGAAGTCACTTACGCCATCAGATGTTCCCTAGAAACCCACAGAAAGCTCTGCTGGAAATGTGGGATGAAAGAAGGTAGTTTCTTTCACATGTGGTGGTCATGTGAAAAGGTGAAAGTGTATTGGGAAAACATATACAATGAACTAAAGAAGATCTTTAGATATACATTTTTTGGGGAAAAACAAGAGGCATTCTTGGTAGGAGAGGATATTGTTAAGAATGATCAGAAACTATTCCTATATGCAACAACAGCGGCGAGGTTATTATTAGCCCAGGTTTGGAAACAGCAGCAGTTGCCAACAGTAGAAGAATGGCAACAGAAGGTAATGAAATATGCAGAAATAGCTAAATTAAAATTCTACAGCAGGGCAAGGAAACATTTCAAAAAGAATGGGAAAAATTTATGTCGTACATAGGAAAGGTAAAGTGAAATAGAGAAAAAAGTAGAATTGAAATAAACCTTATAATATGTAATACAAAGAATTTATTGAAAAACAAATACAATAAGAAACAAAAAGTACAATGTGATCAATGTAATTAATAGTAGTTGTAAATGATATATAGACAGACAACAGAAATTGTATATATAGAAGGTTTTATTTGTTTACAGACACTTTATGGGCAAACGCGGAAAAAGAACAACAATATACAAAATGGACAAAGACAATACAGAAGAATTTAAGGTGATATAAAAAAGCCAGAAGAAGGAAGGAGGGAAGTCAGCTCCTAGGAGCAAGCATAAATGTAAAATGTAATACAACATGTGTATGTGTAGTATGTAATTGCAAAACCAATAAAGATTAAAGAAAGAAGGAAAGAAAGAAAGAAAGAAAGAAAGAAAGAAAGAAAGCAAGCTCTGGTGGCATGAATATGTTGCTGGCAGTTTTCTATTGCCACTAGAAGCCCAAAACAATGCAGTCCAGGGGCATGGATCTGCATAATACTATGCTACTTGCACAGAAGCCAACTCCTAGGGTCCGAGGGGTCTTTGTCTGTCTCCCCCATAAAATATTTGAAGGGGCTGCCCCCAAGGTTGATGGGCATTGCCATTCAATTGATTATGAGGGTGGGGCTTCCCTGCTCCCCCCCCCCCAGATATTTTATTCAAGTTTGCATCCCTGTCTACTTGTTGTCACCTGCCTCGCCCTAAACTTTGGAGTTGACATATTTTCCCTTCCACTGGAGTCAAAGGAAGGGAATAGATTGATTGATTGCCTCTGGCCCTGATTGCAGTGAGCTGTCAGCACTATTGACATGATTACTGCTCCACAACAGAATCTCTCCCAACCATAAGCAACCCCCACACACAATAGGATTGCACTGTTAATCTGCAAAGCCTCACTGTGAGCATTCAGAAGTGAGGTCTGTTTTTATGAACAACAGATCAAACCAAGATTTAGTTTAAACAAGTGCTTTTTTTCCTCTGGGGGTATGCAGGGGTATGCATACCCCTAAACATTTTGTGAATCTTTGTACCTTTGTCCATTTACTGTATCTATTTTCCCCAATTTGAACTATAAAATGGTGATTTTCTTGAGTCAAAATGAGAGTACCCATAAACATTTTTTTTAAGAAAAAACAACAACCACTGATTTCAGCAATATGAATGCAGATGGTGTGGAAGAGGGGAGATCTCTCAAATCTCATTTTGCCAATCTTAAATTTTCTACATTTCCACATCACTTTGTTATTTAGTTATTTATTAAAGACTGTAAACTTGATGTAGAACCACAGTTCCCAACCCAATTGGGTTTGCATACCCCAGAGTGTCCACGTAACCCACCCAGGGGTCTGTAGCACCATTCATATAACAAAAACTACCATAGAGAGATCATAATTTTCAAAAGTAGGGAGTGCAAGGCTTAGTTTTTGAAACACAGGGTGTTTGCAGTACTTAGCTATTTGGGAACCACTGATGTATAGAACTGAACTTAAGTGTTGAAAAATGAGAACCTGAGAAATGGAAAGATTCACCCATCCATAGGGATGAGAACAAAGCAATCTAGATATGCCTAGAACAACTCTTTCTATTATTATTATAACACAGATCTCAGAGCATAGAAAAGATATTCTGAAACATGAGATAGATGAAAACGCTCCACATATTGACTTTAAGCTTGTTAAATTGGTCAGGTATGCAAACTGAGAATATTTGGTTTTGTTGTAAACTAGGAAGAGGGGGAGGAAGAAGGATAAGAGCTGTGAGTGCAAATATTATGGAAGTGAAAACTGATAATTCGGTTCCAAAGGTTCCTGTTTTAAGATGGGATGAAATTGGTTATTAAAACGGAAAGTCATGTGGTGGCAAATTGCAAATTATTTTACAGCTGAAGGGTTGGCCAGCAGTGGTTACATTTCCAGAAGAAAAGCTCTGTGCTGCATTCTTTAAAAACCTAACACTTAAGCCCCTAATGAGCCGCATGATGTGTCCTTGAAGAACCTTTAACATTTTTTGAGTAGCTGGTGTCATGAGACAATGGTAACAAATTGCCATCATTCCATTTCTCACCCTGAACAAGACACTTAGAATAAGAAAATGTGTATTAGTCTGTTCATTTCTCTCTCCCTGCTTGGCTGAAGATTCTGAATAGCTCTTTTGTATGGTCTATAGAAAATGGGCTCCTTTCGATGGCCCTTCGTTAGCTTTCAGCTAAGGTTTTTTGATAAAGGAATCTGCATCTGATTTTTTTTTTTTTGTCCTCCACCCCCTCCTGCATGTTCTGTATAAATTATCTGTAAAAAAAATAACAACTGAGCTGTGATAGATGTGTGACTACAGCATCCAGAAAATTCCTTGCTGTTTGGCTAAATTTGTTCACCTTTTCACTATGAGTATTTTTAACAAAATATATGACCATAAATGTAGGATACAGGGAGTAGAAGCTTCAATGTCCTGTTGATTTTAATGAGGCTCTCAGCATACTTACATCTCCCTGCCCCAGTGCTGAGCCAAAATGAAGGGGGCCATGATTCATAAATATATTCTGCCACTGTCAGATGTGCCCCTCCTTTTCAGCAATTTTACCCATACTTCTGCAAAAGCATGTGAAACTATCTTGTCACAGAGGGGCTAGTGGGAAAAAGGGGGGGAATCATGTTAACTCTCTTTCACCTTGAGAAAGCTGCACACAATTGAATCAATGGGGCACCATGCAGACAGCAATGAATATTCAGGTGCATATTCAGATTCTCACGCCAATGAAAGGAATGTTATCAGATGTGCCAACACCTGCAACAAGGTGCATATCCGAATGAAGATTTTTTTCTACCCACACAGCATTGTATTCAATGGCATATGTTCTTGGGTGATCATCACATTGCTCATTCCTATCCATATTTTGCCCAACTATTCAAGTGTACTCTTGTTGCACAATGGTGGCAGGCAAAGAAACTCAGATCGAAGGGCAAGAGCGGTTAGCCCAGTTCTCTGGGTATTGGGAAAGTATTTCTTCTTATTCCATGCAGTAAGGGCAATGAGAGAGCTTCATTATGCCCTGAATGATATTATCACATGACCAGTTATATTTTTGTCATGTGGCACCCTGAGATTATCACTGGAAGGTCTTTAGCCTGAAAGGTAGCCTATAAATTCAAAATTATAGCTATATCTATATCTCAATTGGTTAAAGCGTGGTACCAGTGTTCTCGAAGCTACCAACATGAGTTTGACCAAAGTGCAGGAGGCAGTGGAAGACAGGAATGCCTGGCGTGCTCTGGTCCATGGGGTCACGAAGAGTCAGACACAACTAAACGACTAAACAACAACAATAACAACAACTGATAATGGCAAAGTAGTAGGTTTGATCTCCATATGGGCTAGCTGCATATTCCTGCATCGTAGGGAGTTGGTCTTGATGATCCTCACTTTTCCAACTCTACAATTCTATCATTCTATATCTATAGCTATCTCTCTCTATATTTTATTCATTAGGTGATCCCTGATGGGCTGGGATCATGCAGTGAATAAGTCCATTGAAGTAAAAACGTGGTACCCAAGGAGCAGCCCATTGGGGAAATCATGGTTGTGACCAGGCATAAAATAGCATATGATAGAGAGGAAGGATTCTATCCCCCAAAGATCCTTTTATGAACACAGCCTAGAAAATTGCATTTTTATTTTTTATTTTTGCATCGGAAACCAAAATTCAGTTCAGCACTATCACTCTTTAGTGTCTCTATTGCAGTAAGTCGTGTTGGCTGTTTGCAGGATGGTAGCGCTGCAGAGAGCTTGCTGGGGAGACCATGCATTAAAAAGGGACTCAAAAATAACTTAAACAAGGTTTTAATAATCAGAAACAAAAACTCCATTTACACTAAATACATCAACAAACAAACCAGACCCAACCACCAACCCATCCCCCAGGGTAATGGGAGAGCTAGGTGCTGCTCCTTATATACTACACCCAATTGCTGACACAGCTTAATCAATACAACTCAGCAGCACCTGCTATGTTTCACAGCTGTAAAGCTGGGTCTTGTTATCTTGCTCTGGCCCTTGCTCTGGCCCCTTAAAGACATACACATCGAGTGGAACAATGATGAACCTTTACATTTAAAGAAACCATTCAACACTCTTCCCTGAGAGCACGCGTTGCGGTGAGATCACCAAGACTGACCTCACTGCTGTTGTGGGTGGGAGCGATTGGATAGCCACAACAACCCGATTAGTGGTCCCTCAGTGGCTGGGGTAATTCTGGCCAATGGGATAGTTTCATGCATTAACCGAGGGACCCATATATACTGCTGCATGTTCCGTTGAGCTTCCTCTTTTCTCCTCGTGCACCAGATCATCCGCCCACCCTCCCTATATTTAGGGTTCATTATGACCTTGCTGAGGACGCGGGTGGCGCTGTGGGTAAAACCTCAGCGCCTAGGACTTGCCGATCGCATGGTCAGCGGTTCGAATCCCCGCGGTGGGGTGCGCTCCCGTCGTTCGGTCCCAGCACCTGCCAACCTAGCAGTTCGAAAGTAGATAAAATAGGGACCGCTTACCAGCAGGAAGGTAAATGGCGTTCCGTGTGCTGCGCTGGCTCACCAAATGCAGCTTGTCACGCTGGCCACGTGACCCGGAAGTGTCTGCGGACAGCGCTGGCTCCCGGCCTATAGAGTGAGATGAGCGCACAACCCTAGAGTCTGGCAAGACTGGCCCATACGGGCAGGGGTACCTTTACCTTTACCTTTATGACCTTGCTATGCCGCCATGAATCGTCTGTTCTTGGGACAGGGGCCCAGTAGGAATTTTCCCATTTGGCTGATTGGCTGGGTGCCACTTGGGTTTTGCCTGCTGCATAGCAAATCTTCACAACTTTGTAAGATTTGGTGGTTAAGCATTGGTTCAATGGTGGTGGAGGGCGATGTGGAAAGGCTGTGCCTGCCCCTCCAATGCTAGGGTATTCTGTTAAAGGAATCCAGGGGCTTGCTTTGCTTTTGTCTGATCCCCTTCCAGGGGTCAGGGCCATGCCAGAGCCCCTGAAAGCATTTGGGGTGAGCTTGAGTCTGAACCTGGTCCAATGCTCCCCCAGGATGTTTTCCCTTACTGACCTCTGCTGGAGTCCAGGAGTCAGGTGCAGCTAGTCAGGAACCAATGCCTAAGCAAACCACTCACAATCTTTAATCAATACAGTTGTGGCCAAAATTATGCCAATAACCTTAAACTAAATTCCGTGTCAATTGTGTCTTTATTTATTGGGGGAGGTCTTGGGATCTTAACACGCAAACATACAGAGAGAGAGAGAGACTGAATATTTCATCTCTTATTCTAGTACCTCCTGCATTCCTTGTTGGACCTTTGGTAATTTTTATTCCTCTGGAAGAAGAAGGCCCTTTAAAATAAGCTCCATGTATCTTTTTAAATGTGTATGGGTCATATTTTTTACCCTTAATACTGCTATATAGTGATAAGACAAATAATGGCTTTCAGTAAGGAGAACAAATTGTGATGGATGAAACATTTTACTCCCTCAAGTATTCCCAATGTCTCATTATTTTAATTTACCATTATGCACTTATTTATTTAAATTCCCACTGGCAATTTAACAGTTCAGCATTATATGTATATGGAGAGAGGGAGAGAAAGAAAGAGTGGGAGGGAGAGAGTAACCCACATTGCTGCAGAAAGCCTCTGTATTTCAGATACTCCATAATATGCTTTGCAAGGAGTAGATCAGCACAGTACCATATATTTACTGTGTTGGAAATAAGGTTCTGTGCATTTGCCCCAAACATGTCTTACTTATTAGATGCAGGTTCAGATGGGGATACATAATTTACATTGCCATTTTGGTATTGGGGGACATATAATTTCCGAATGTTATTTAAATTATCAGCAGTACTCAGAAATGATAATGTAATATGCAGAGTATTTATTGTTAAGGGTAACCAAGTGATTCTGTGTTCTTCAGGGCCCACCCTGTTTTGGTGACTATAATCTGTTTTAGCTGTTTTTAATTCTGAATTTTAAATTGTCACCCAGTAGTGTTAGTAGTAATAATAATTAGTGTGTGAGCCACGTTCATTCCAAGAGTTTCATGCAAAACTGAATCAATTTTCAATGTATAATCCCACATGACATTAACCCTGTTACAAGCACAATGTGACCATATTTGCTTCTGGTATGTCAGAAGAGAAGTTGGCTTGCTATGGCCTCCTGGTTCCTCTAGGACAGTGTTTCTCAACCTGTGGGTCTCCAGAAGTTGTTGGACTACAACTCCCATCATTCCTAGCCAGAATGACCAGTGGTCAGGGATGATGGGAGTTGTAGTCCAAAAACATCTGGGGACCCACAGGTTGAGAACCACTGCTCTAGGACTTGACAGTTTCAGCAATGGCCATGATGAATTTTGTTGCAGCTCCTATACACCATAGTTCATCTTGTTCAACTGCAATTCTAAAGCTATTTTCAACTACAATCGTACCTTGTTTTGCGACTGGGATCCATTCCGGAGCCCCGGCCGCTAGCCGAGAAGGATGCAGGGCAAAGCGATAAAACAACAAACATTTAAAAGTTCCCTAAACAGAGCTGCCTTCAGATGTCTTCAAAAAGTCAGATAGTTGTTTATCTCTTTGACATCTGATGGGAGGGTGTTCCACAGGGCGGGCGCCACTACTGAGAAGGCCCTCTGCCTGGTTCCCTGTAACCTCACTTCTCACAATGAGGGAACCACCAGAAGGCCCTCAGAGCTGGACCTCAGTGTCCGGGCAGAATGATGGGGGTGGAGACGCTCCTTCAGGTACAGAGGCCATTTAGGGCTTTAAATGTCAGCACCAACACTTTGAATTGTGCTCGGAAATGTACTGGGAGCCAATGTAGGTCTTTCAGGACTGGTGTTATGTGGTCTCAGCGGCCATTCCCAGTCACCAGTCTAGCTGCTGCATTCTGGATGAGTTGTAGTTTCCAGGTCACCTTCAAAGGTAGCTCCACGTAGAGCTCATTGCAGTAATTACAGATTATTAAGTAATTATATCTACAGGTGATGATTGCTCCAGTTTTTCACCCACTAATGTAGCACACAGCATCCCCAGGTACAGATGGCAGAGCTATGAATCCACAACAGCCTTTCCCAAATGGCCTCCAAATGTTTGGACAACAAGTCCCACCATATGGTTATGCTGGCTGGGATGAATGGGAAATGTAGTTCAAAATATCTGGAGGTCAAGTTGGGGAAGGGTGGTCTAGAGTAGGGGTGGATAACCTAGGTCCCTCCAGATGTTGTTGAACTCCACTACCATCAGCCCCAGTCAGCATCCTCAATAGTCAGGGATGGTGAGACTTGTAGTTCAAAAACATCTGGAGGACCACAAGTTGCCCACACTTGTTCTAGAGCAGTTTTGAAGAGCATTGAATCTCTGAAGCTCTTTTGGAGGAAATAAAACGTGCCCTGATGTTTTTGTTGCAGAACTCAGAGCTGACTCTAGCAGCTAACTCTTATGCTCTATTTCTTACAAGTCTCCAGACATAGTATTTGCCACTAATTTTCACCTCATTTTCTCAACCTTCCATACTCAAATGCAGAACATCCCCCAAAGATGTAGAGAGTGAAGACCACAGAAGACCACTCTTGATTCGCTGCTGCTGCTGCTGAACTATGTCATCTTTCCCACCTCTTTTGGGCGAAATATCACTTTCACACCATTCAATCCATCATCTTTAGCTCTTCTACGCCTGACATCTTGTTTCATAATTAGGTAAAGCCTTCTGTTGTTTCTAGGCTTTAGAAGGATTCCTGGTGAGTGTTCTCCTAATGAGGGCAGTGTTGGTCTCTCACAAACACAAACATATATATTCAGTTCAAGTGGGCAGCATCGTATTATTAAGTGCTTAGCACATTGTGAAAACAGAAAGGTTGGGACTGCCAACTGGTTTAACTAATGAATGCCATGTGCTTATGGGAATTGTGGTGTGTTTCAGAACAAAGGTATATCTAGCTTCTATTGATGGCCTTTAAGCCAAAAAGCCACAGACTGAATGGATTCAGATTCAATTCACAAACAAAGGTGGCTTTGGAAATTAAAGAGGAAACAATAGGTTGAGTGTGCCAGTGAATCGGGCCAAAGGAGAAACTTGCATATCTCTCCCATGCTAAGGCATTGAACAGTATCAGTTTCTGGAGCACATATATCCTACCCCATAGGAAAGAGACATGTATGTCCCTTTTAAATATTCCAACACATAAGATGTGTGTAAGATATGTGAGATATCCTCAAACCCTAACTCTTTTTGAGTTCATTGGAAGTCAAAGGGGAAATGAGAGGCAGAAGAAGTCTGGAGAGAAAACCTTTTGAGCTTTCCACCCACTGGAAAACCTGACAAAGAAACCTTTAGACAGTATCACCAGCCCCTTGGGGTTGACTAGAGTGAAGAGGTTTCTGAAGTGATTTTTTTCCCTATCAGTCACTGGCAAATAGGGCTTTAAGAACATTGGCAGGGCTCTCCTTAGAATGTCTCTGCCTGCTGAAATTTGGAGGGAGCCTTTTGATGACCCTTTTGATGGTGCCTCCCAGCTCCTCCTTTGGTCCTGTCTGGCCCATTGCTCAGCAAAATGCAGGACTCTCCTAGAGTGGGGTGTCAGAGAAGGAGGAGTATCAGCAGGACTGGGACTGTCCTGCTGCAGGATAGCAAGGACAACCTCTGACTCCTCTCTGTCTGCGTCTGTGCTCACACTGTGACTCTCAGTCTCTAACCCTGACCTGGAAGGGCTTCCTTCTTCTGACCCCCCTCCCTTGATCACACAAACCTCCTGCTTCCAGCATCTCCCAGCTTGTCCCTTCCCAAGATTGCTTTTCAGTGTCCCACCAACACCATCCAGGGTTTAACTCATCTTCTGTGTCATCCCTGGGGGGCTCTAGGGCAGGTGGCATCCACCACTCTTCCTCATCAAACCAGTCCCAGATAATTGTATTTCACCAGTGTACAGTTACGTCCAGTCAACTGTGAATATTGGTTTGCAGTGCTCATCTTGCTTTCAGGCCGAGGGAACCAGTGTTTGTCCACGGACAGCTTTCTGGGTCATGTGGCTAGCATGACTAAACCGCTTCTGGCACAATGGAGCATCGTGGCAGAAATCAGAGTGCATGGAAACATTGTTTACCTTCCCGCCACAACAATACTTATTTATCTACTTGCACTGGTGTGCTTTTGAACTGCTAGGTTGGCAGGAGCTGGGACAGAACAACAGGAGCTCACCCTGTTGTGGGGATTCAAACCGCCAACCTTCTGATCAGCAAGCCCAAGAGGCTCAGGGGTTTAGACCACAGCTCCACCCATGTACATAGCCTAGAAGTATGTTTTGCATAGACAGCACTTTGCGTGTCGAGGTCCCCAAGCCACCCCCCAAATAACTCACAACGCACACTTAATTTTTGTTTAAGGTTTTTGGCATAATTTTGGCCACAACTTTATTTAAATACAAAACCATGAGTGGTTGTTTAGGCATTGGTTAAGACTATCTGTCCCCCCGCCTGGGGACAGAACTGACTTCCGGGCACCACCGAAAGACAGTGAGGGAAAACAAGTCGGGGAGAAATGGAGCTGAGTCACAGGCCCTCAATTCTCACCCGCATGCTCCCCGAAGGCTTGCCGGCCCTAGTCCCATTCCAGGGATTGGACGAAAAGATGGCAAGCCCCAGGATTCCTTTAACGGAATTCCCTTTCCACAGCAACCATGTAGGGGCAGGCCCAGCCTATCCTAACCCCTCCTCCACCAATTTATAACCAATGCCTAACCGCAACCTTACAAGTTGTGACGATTTGCTACGCAGTAAGCAAAACCAAATGGCCCAGCCAATCAGCCAGATGGACAAAATTCCTACCAGGCCCCTGCCCCAACGGCAGACGACCCCATGACAGGCATAGCAAGGTCTATGCAACAACCCCTTACTCAAGGGCGGGTGGGCGGGTGATCCGTTGCACGCAGCAAAGAGAAAGCTCCAGGCTGCGTGCAGAGTATTTAAACATTTTACCCCTCCCACCAAAATTGCAACATAACTTTTACCCCAGCAACCCAGTGAACCAATCACTATCCCAGGCCATCTTTAGAGACCCTGCCTGGTAACAGAGGGGTGGCTCGGCAGACCCCACCATAACACTGTTACGATATAGAAGCAATGCAGCTGCAAACTGCTAGCTTGAAAGCAAAACATAATGGGAATGTTGGGACTGTCCGTGGGAAACAGAGGGACAGTCTATTCACAGTGCGAAGCACCGGAATTAGCTCAGAGTGTAATATGAGCTGTACAGGAAGTACAGGAGGAGTTAGCCTCTCGACTGCAGGAGCTTGGAGAGAGCAGTCATGTTTTCTGTAATACTGCAAAGACAGAAATAAAGGCATGTAAATATGTTTTCTGTCTATCTCTTTCCCCTGCCCAGGGGGGGCAGGAAAGAGGGGGGGTGTGTTCTTCTCACGCTGAGAAGAATCGCCTATCACGACCTCCCTGGATCTTGCTGGGGAATGCAGCCAGGGAGGTAAACAGGAGATCAAGCCGGGAGCCTGGGAGTGCTGTCAGTGACTGCTGATATAGGCTTGAATTCCGACAAACACATGCTCTCCATGAAGGAGAACACGCTTTATAAATACATTAATTATCTTACAATTCACTCATTTTGCCAGCTCTAGGTGAAGATGCAAGGCCTGCCACTCCTTAGATTGCTGACTCACTAACCTGTCAAGCTGTCATACTCATGTATTCATGCACTCCAAGTAGCATCCAAAGTTTGTAAGCAAAGTTGGTAGATTGGAAACTATATGATGAAATTCAATTTTGATTCAACCCCCCCCCCACCGCTTCAGTAAAACCAGAGTGTTTAAAATTAACTATTATGAATATGGTCAATTTTCTTTTCTTTTTTTCAAAACTGTATATATACTAGACAGTTGAAGTCGGAAGCAAGCATTTATTTACTTATCTTCCCTATCCATAAAACTTTACAGAGTTGATGAAAAATAAGCAAGTATCTTCTATAAATTCATAAAATTCAACCTGTATGGTATATAAGATAAAATATTGGATCATTGGGTCCAATTTCCATGGAAGTCATTCTAGTTCTTGAGTGGCTCATTTGGGTCAGTCATCCTCTTAGCCAAAGCGAACTCCAAATGTTTTTGAGAAGATAAATTATGAGTTCCTTGGAGGAAGGATACAAAATTAAATGATTTTGGAAGCCCTGTTCTGTAATTAGAAGCCCTCCATGATGAATTATAGCAATGACTGAACCTGCTGCGGATGCTTCTTGTGGTGAATAATTTCTATATTTCTAACTGAAAATGTTGAGCATAGGAGGAGACATCCTTTGATGTTCCTTTGAAATAGTTTATGACATCCATTTTATTGTGTGGAGACTTCAACTCTTTATTTTTTTTAAAAAAAATAATTTCACTTATTAAAAATAAGAAGTTGGTTACTTTTGATAAGGTGGTCCTTTCCCACAATCTTTAAAAGGTAAAGAGACCCCTGACCATTAGGTCCAGTTGCGGATGACTCTGGGGTTACGGCGCTCATCTCGCTTTATTGGCCGAGGGAGCCAGTGTACAGCTTCCGGGTCATGTGGCCAGCATGACTAAGCCACTTCTGGCGAACCAGAGCAGCGCACGGAAACGCCGTTTACCTTCCCGCCGGAGCGGTACCTATTTTTCTACTTGCACTTTGACGTGCTTTCGAACTGCTAGGTTGGCAGGAGCAGGGACTGAGCAATGGGAGCTCAACCCGTCGCAGGGATTCGAACCGCTGACCTTCTGATCGGCAAACCCTAGGCTCTGTGGTTTAACCCACAGAGCCACCCGTGTCCCCCCCCCCAATCTTTAGACCAACATTAAAAAGATGGATTTTGTGGATATTTAAAACATGCCGAAGAAATAAACCAACTATTACTATAGTTAAAGTATTCTCCATTTCACTTACAAAAATAGAATAGTTCCACTGCTCACAAACAAATAGAACATAGATTCTTTGAAATCTTTCTTATAGTAATAATTGTATATACTAGTCATCCATCCATCTATCTGTGCATTTGTCCTAGTGTTAAAATGTGCACTACGCTACACAATACTAATTATGTGCTGCACTGCACATAGGCACATGCCTAGAAGCCAACTCCTAGGGGGTCAAAGTCCCTTCACCCTCCAATAAAATATTTGAGCAGGCTGCCCCCCCCCAAGTTGATGGGCTTTGCCATTCAAATGGTGTGTATGTGCCATGTCTTGTGATTGATTATGTGGGGAAGGACTTACCTGACCCCCTCTCTCAATATTTTATTCAAGTTGGCACCCCTGGGTGCATGAATTCCCACTGAGTATGCACAGAATTCCTCTCCACGCAAAAGAAAATGACATTTTGGTATGTGTGTCACTCACCCCATAAACATCAGAGGAGCAGATATGTGACTGTAATATTTTAAATGACTTGCTTATGAGGTTACATGTGAGAAGACTCCATCCAACATGTTGGCATGGTTTCTGAGTAACCAAGGCGAATTAGCAATTGACCCGAGGTACTATCTTAGAGTCTCTCACATCCCATCAGTACAAAAGGGATGATCATGGGATCTTCAGAAACTGGAGACTGTGTGCTGTGGCAGAGAGAAACCCTTTTCACACTAGTCCTTCTCTAAGTAAAAACTCCATTAAAAAAGATTATCCCCACTTTCTCTGTATAGCGTTTGGCTTGATTCACCCTGGCAAGATGAAATAAAATCAAAACCATAAGGCTTAAAATGCTCTATAAATAGGAGAAGGTGTAAACAGTCCTGCCAACTGGCACTTCTGGACCTTGAAAGAGACAGTTTACATTAAAGTGAGGACCTCTGGACACCATAAAGACTGCCTGGGGAAGTACATGTCAGGATGTGACTCACATGAGAGTCCTACTCAGTGATACTGGGAGGGCAGCTCATATCGCAGAGAAACACCGGGGGACCAGCCGAATAATGTGAGTGACTTCAATAAAGGTCAGAACATAAGTTGTACATTTTTCCTGGGAGGGAAGAAGTTACCAAGGCAGCCATTATCCTAAACAGTGAACTACAAAATTCTGGAGTGTATGTATGCTTTTGTGCAGATGCCCTTTGATAAGAGACCATTTGAGAATATTCCCAAGTCTGAGAAATCTTTCAAGCTGCATAAGACTTAACTGAGAGAGAACAGTCAAAGCCATAACAAACTGTATTATATATGAAAGCTGCACGGCACCACACAAATTACTGCAGGGTGGTACTTTTGTAGTCGTTCTCATCCTTGTTGTGCACATAAACAAGTTTGCAAATGAATTTTCCATGTTTAGATAATGATTCCTCCTGGAACATGGATAACGAAGGGGAAATAATGCCAAAGGGATTTATTTTCCATGTCAAACTTGTCTCTGTTTGGCTGGATTTATGAATTCACGGGAAGTGAGACCTATGTCACAAAAACAACAATATTAATCAAGGTATACAGAAGCAGTGGCGGAGCTTCATGCTCCGGCACCGGGGGGCGGAGAACAGCTGGCGCACATCCTGGGGGCATGGCACCCCACCTGCGGGGGTGTAGCGTCCAGCGTGGGCGGGGGGCAGCCGCGGTGGCACCCCACCAGGATCGCACTGCTGGGGGCGGTGCGCTCCCCCCGCACTCCTCTGTTGGGATACAGCCAGGGAGACAAAGTCCATCTTAGCCCCCAAGCCGGCTGCCGGACGATCCATCACCTCCCGTAGACAGGCATTAGCAGCAATTAGCGACACGAAGCCTCAAGAATAGATTGCCACATTCTTAGGCTGGTGCACACTCTATCAGCAGAATTCACACAGCAAAAGATGCACAGCAGGAGAGCATATTTACAGTTTATTCAGCATTGGTCAGAACAAAGAAAAACATGACCGCCTGCATCGGCGTTCAGGCAAGAAGGGAGAAACGAAAGCAACTGAAAAACATAAACATCCTGTGAACAGGAAATACGCAGACTCTGTGACTCACAAAGCCTGCTCCCTTTTAAGGTGGAACAGAAATATCCTAACATCCTCTTCCTCCGCCACTGTACAGAAGCACAGCATAAATAACTCTGGGTCCAATAGTGGAGTGCTCCTGCAACATCCTTTGGGGGGGACACACATGAGTTGTGAGATCAGGTCTGTTCCAGAGATTAAGTTGTATCGAGAAAATAAACCAAATGGAAGTTCGTTGGCTGACTACTGAAGGCTGTCCGAGAGATGCGAAGGAGACACAATAATGAGGAGATGGCTGACAGACACAGAGGCTGCATGATGAAGGGGGAAAGGGAGAGGGAACACTGTGGGAAAGGAAAGGCTGGCAAGAGAAATAAGGAGAATGAGCACTCACACTTTACATTGTGGGTGCCCTTTGCGGGATCGCACGTAGTGCTACAGTTCCCAGGGAGCTTACTGGCAAACAGGGCTGGCTTGCCCCTCAGTGTTAATTTTTGGAGGTTCACGCCCAGCCTCAGTAAGCAAGTTTCTTGCTGGGAGGTGGGGCCAGCCCCATTTATAAATAGGGGGCGGTGACTATATGGAAATGGCTGAGATGACTGGCAGAATCCGAGACCAGGGAGAAGAGTTGGTGGAAGAAGATTGGAGGAAATTTAAAATTTATTTACAGAAGCATTGTAAAATGTATGAATGCTGATGACATTGAAATGAAATGAAGGGGTTTTAGTGACGAGAGTAAAAGTTTGAAATTATAAATTTGGGAGGTAGGATACTTAAGGACAAAGTGGTAGGATATGAATTTGCTGAACCAACTGTCAAAAAGGGATACAAAAAAGGGAGACTTGAGGAAGTCAGGAAAATAAGTTAATCAATGTTGAATAACTAGAAAAGAGTGATTTGTGTTTTTTCTTATTTTACTTTTGTGTGTTGACTGGTGTTTTTTTTTCTTTTTTCTTTTTTTTCTTTTTTAGGTTAAATGTTTGTATTTTATGTATTTTATGTATTGTGAAATCTAGTTTTTGTGTTTTTATTGTTCTTTGTTTGGTGATGTCCTTCTCTATTGTTAAACTTAATAAAATATTATTATAAAAAAAAATTAATATAAATAGGGGGCGGAGCCAACAATAGCCAGACAGTCATCTCTGGAGATTCACCCTCCCTCCCCTCCCTTTGTGTAATGTTTTCTTGTTCGCAGGTTAACTTTTTCTTCCTGTTTAGCGGGCACTGCTACAGTCTTTGACTGATTGCTCTTGAAGGACTGGGAAGAAATTTTTCTGCATTGGCAGGTTTTATCTTCCCCATAGCAATTTGTCACAACTTGGGTGGTTATGGCCTTGGGTGGAATCCTTTAGTCTTTTCTTCCCTATATGGGGGGGGGGGGCGTGAAGTGGTGACTCACCCCCCTGCGGCACAGATTCCAGGGTCCCCTCTTAAAGGGGTTATATGTATGGGTGTCACTGGCCATAAACCGAAAGGTCGTCAGTGAACTACCCTGCGTGTGAGGATATGGGCTGTGCTGCCTGCTACACTTATGTCTCGTAGAGCACCCTCATATCCTATTTACCCTGATGAGGTTCCGCCTGGCTAGGGGGCTGGGAGGGATACACGCCCAGGGCCTAAGCCAATGTCTTCCTACCTTACTACATTTGGAAGTTTAATAAAGTTGTGGCCTAATTTTAATTCCATAACACGTTGTCAGAGTCTTTATTCCTTCCTTGTGATCCCTGAGGGCTGAGGCTGCCGCTGCCTGGTTACGCAAAGTTATAGCCTTATCTTCAGTAACAGACAGTGCAATAGGGTAGCACCACTTACCTGACCTCCCTCTGGCCAATACCAGGATGCAGGGGGAGGTAGTAAGATGGGTATAGTGCAAACACAGGAAGTTAAAATTAGCTATGCTCTCATTAAAATGGTAACTGATCTAAATTTGCATCATCCCCACCTCCAGACATACATTGAATTTTGTCTTTTACTTACAGGGTGCAGATAGCTCACAATTAGTATATTCATTCCATGCAGAGTGTTTAATGATTTTGTTCTCCCCTAACCATAATACTGTTATAGATTTGGGAGGGGGACCTAACCCCCCTAAACCCCAGAAATTAATAAACGGTAGGATTTTGATTATTTGGGGTGTGAAGGGAGAACTATGACCTGGCCAAGATGGGGCCATTAAGAAACAATACAGGGTCACTGAGGTCATTGGCAATGCAAAAGAACTGCCCTCTCTCTTGTCTTGAGGTGTGAACAGAGACTGGGGATTTGGAAGGGTGTGAGTGGACAGGAAAAGAGAGTATCTTGAGCAAGGGTTGCTGAGAAGAAGGAAGAAAGTCTGGGATCCATCTTAGGCAGGCTGGCTGCAGAAGAGATGCCTTGGACTCCAGGGCTACACCACTGTGGGGGGCAAGCCCCTCTTGAAATGACTATACTGCAAGATATGGACTCCCTCCATGCAGACTGAAGGTGTTAGTTTCTGGAGATATAGATAGATAGATGGATAGATAGATTAGATAGATGATAGATAGATGATAGATGATAGATGATAGATGATAGATAGATAGATAGATAGATAGATAGATAGATAGATAGATAGATAGATAGATGATAGATAGATAGATAGCTTGGGAACACAATTTAACTATGAATTGTGACTTCTAAAAGCTCTT
Source organism: Podarcis raffonei (assembly GCF_027172205.1). Taxonomy (NCBI): domain Eukaryota; kingdom Metazoa; phylum Chordata; class Lepidosauria; order Squamata; family Lacertidae; genus Podarcis; species Podarcis raffonei. The sequence continues at coordinate 89,519,906 of NC_070605.1, read as the reverse complement.
CCCCAAAGTTCTCCTAACTGTTCCCATGTTTTCATCAAACATGAATTTCCTTGTCTGAACAATCTGCAACACACTGTTCAGTGTGTCCTGGTGCAATCAAATTTTAAAAGATTTCCTCCCCAGAACATTGCGATCAGGACATATGTTACAACTTTGGAATTGAAAAGTCCTTAGCTGGCATCAAATCCCATGCAGTGCACTTCACAGTTAGTAGCAAGTTGCAAGCAAATGCAGTGACAATCCCAGCAAAACCCTCATGCGGTTTGTAGAATTAACTGGAAAGCAATTAGCTTCCCCACTTGGCTTGACTTGCAATAGCTTGTGCAATAAAGGAAGATGAATAGATGGGACCACGAATAGAAATCACTGATTGAGGAACAATGCAGCTAATAGAATTTTACCAGTTTTTAAAAACTATTCTCATCATTTTCTTCTGAACCCTCTCTCTGCTCCCTGATGCCCCATGCTAGTTTTGCAAGGGTCCTTTCTGCCATATTAATCTGCATTTTTAAACACACACAAACAAAAGTTCACAATTAAATAGATATTTTGCATGTATTTTTATTTGAAAACATGTGTTTCTAAATATATTTTCACTCCCAAGAAAAGTTTAGAAAAGCATATTTTGAGAGGGAGTACATTTTAAAATGCATATATTTGGAGATAAAATACATTCCAAATATATTTTTTAAAAGTGAACTTACATCTTTTACAATATATTTCTGTTGTCCAATGCCCTCCTTCCATTAGCACAACAATTTAAGCTTGAGCAACAGAACTCCCCTCCCCTCACCTCTTGCCATGTACCCTATGCTCTCTTGAAATCTTCTCTGAAGGGTTGGGGAATCCCCAGAACAGACCTGGGGGATAGTGGGGGCAGTTCCATAGTGGAAGCAGAAATCCTTGCAGTAAAGGAACTGCTTGCAGTGGTACTTTGGATACAAGCCTGTTATCTAAAGATATTCATGCAGTGTGTTTTTTTAAGTGTTTCATTTCAAAATACACAATTTAAATCTCTTGAGTGCTTTAAAATGATAATAATAATGTGACTCAAAATTCAGAGTGCAGAATCTGAAGGATAGCTTTATTCCAAGCCACACATAAATCCAAGAGGTTTATATCAGAATTCACAAAGCTCAAATTCCATAAACTCTGCATCCCTGACCTCTACCTGCTATGGCTTATGTACAAAACGTACAGATGAGGGGGAAAGCTGGGAAATATCAAATAAATAGTAGATGGTAAGGAATTTTCCTTGTCTTATTTGTTCCTGGCAACCTGCCACGGGGGTTGTTTTCTTTGCCACCTGACACCTTTGGAGGGTCTGGACTTATGGTCCAGCATCCTCCACTGGAAAGAAGGAGGCAACTTACATATATGTTTAGGACCACAAAGGAGACTCAGAGGGCTCATCCACACTTACCATTTGTGCTTTCAAGGCACAGTTCTGCACTTTCCTGGTCTGTGTTGGAGCACTTTCTCCCCCTGCCCCCATCTCTGCTTTCTCCAGGAAAACATGCTCTTTAACTCTGAATCAGAACAAACAGCAATGTGGGTCTTTTGTGGATTGCTGAGAAAGTCAGGGAATGGGTTTTCGCAGGGAAAGCAGAGTGGGGGGAGCACTTAGACATCCTTGCCAAGGTGCCTGCCTTTCTAATCAGTTAGCCTGCTCAAATTCTCTGGCTTTATGTCTGCTTGCATATATATATATTTTTCTGAATTACAGCCATAGGCATCTAAACAGAAAATTGATATTCATTCCCAATGCCTTGTATCTGCGCACACTCACCTTCTGCCATTACACTGCACTTAACCATTTTTTATGTCATTGGAGTCAATGTGCATAAGCCAGTTTAAGTGCAGTGCACAATTTGAATAATAATTTTCCAATTTCACAACGCCTAGAACATGCATACCAAGGAGAGGCAAAGGCAGCAGGAGTGTTTTATGGAGAGAGTGAACCGCCAAATCGCTGCTCTCAGAAAATTCCTGGAAGTCCTTTCAGCCAATTTTGAATATGCATCAATTTAAAGAAGAAGAAGAAAAGTGGATTTTAAAAAAATGGCATTATCTTGAACGTGAAACTGAAGCTCTCATGTTTCTTGGAAACAGGACTTCACATTTATGCCTACCTCAGTCCTGGCAATTAGAAGTAACTGTGTGCCCTATTCTCAGGAGCTGGGTGGGCACCTCTCTCCCTCCCCAACTGATGTCCATATGTCATGAGGTAACACCTGCCCAGCATCTTTTTCAGGTCAGGAAGTATGGGTAGCTGAGGAGGTTGCAGAGCATTTGAAAACAAGCACACACACCCTCCACGCTCAGCCATCTCACGACAATAAGGTAAGCCAATGCTTTAGTTGAGATTCCTGCACTGCAGGAGGTTTAACTAGATCATGGGTAGGCGAACTAAGGCCCGGGGGCCGGATCTGGCCCAATCGCCTTGTAAATCCGGCCCATGGACAGTCCGGGAATTAGCGTGTTTTTTACATGAGTAGAATGTGTGCTTTTATTTAAAATGCATCTCTGGGTTATTTGTGGGGCACATGAATTCGTTCATTTATTTATTTTTTCAAAATATAGTCCACACACACCCCCAAGATCTGAGGGGACAGTGGTCTGGCCTCCTGCTGAAAAGGTTTGCTGACCCCTGAACTAGATTATCCTCAGGGTCCCTCCCAACTCCACAGTTCTAGGTTTCTATGATTTATCTAGCCCTCCATTTTCTCAAAGACTTTCTTTTCCCATGAAGGTGTCTTCTGTTTTCTGTCTCATTTGTGGGACACTTTAAAAGTGGAGTTTACCTGATCCACTCCTCTGTTCAGAAGCAGAATGCAGCACAGTGAAAAACAAGAAGGGAATCAAATTGGGGAGGGAAAATTATTCCATTCCTGCAGTGGACTCCTCCATCCTGATCCCTGTTGAGGGCACATAGCGGATGAAGTAATATCATAAAAAGGCCCTTCATAGTTTTCTTTTGATTTCTTTCTCACTTTGGCTTATACTATGGCTAACTGCAATGTGCCTTGTTGTCAGATGGGCTATATGGAGAAAGAGAGGCAGTAACTACCAACAGTGAGATATGGGTATTTCATAAATGGGTTTGGTTTGGGGGGAAAAAGAGAAAGGTTCCATTTGGGAATTTTCCTCTGGTAAAGTCTCATGTCTTAGCTTGAATCCAACTCAATAGACCCAGAGGGAGCTGTGAAAAGCTTCAAATGTGGCCTAAAATAGCTTTTTGAGACATAAAAATGCCACAGCTTTTATCGTCCAATATCTCAGTATCTCCAGGCCTGCGGGGAGGGAAGCAAGTGCTGGTCTCAGGGTGAAGCAGGTGGAATCTAGTAGTAGAAAGAATGAGTCATTCTTTCTGGTATCTGGAGACATTGGACTTTTGAAGTACAAGACAAATGGCTGGAAAATTGGGTTTGCTTGGCTTGAATTTTATGTAAGCATGACTCCATTAATATTTGACAAAGAGGAATTTGTGGAGGTGGAAAATAGATCTGATCCAACTGTGGATAATTAACAAAAGAATCGGCTGGGGACCTTGATTCACAACATGGGGCTTTGTACACACTCCAGCTGGGAAGAGATCCTGCAGCAGAGTTAAAAACAATCTCAGAGTTAACCAGCAGCATAGTGTGGAATATAGGTTGTTAAAACCTTTTGTATATCCCGTTTAGTCTGCCTTAAAGCTCTTGCCTCCTCTCTCTAGCCTACAGAAATAAACAGATCACACACTGTTACATAGGTTTAGGTGCTGTACTTACTAAATCCAAAGGTCTGGTTCATATGTTATCCCATGCAGCAGAAAGGAGAACACAGGTAGAATACTTGGGTACAATATACAGAACTCTGTTTCCACAGTGGCCAATCAAATGCCATTGAGAAGCCGCCAAGCATCATACGAGTGCAGTAGCCCTCTCCCACCCAGGTTCCTCCCAGCAACTGATATCCAGAGGCATACTGCAGGCTTCATACAGCCATCATTACTAGGTACCACTGATAGCTCTATCCTCCTTGTGTTTTGTTTTGTTTTGATGATAAAAAAAACACACTACTACTGTTTCAGCAGTAGTGGAACAGCCCAGCAGCATTCAATCTTAATTTGGAGCTGAATGCCACAACAGGAACAATGATACATCATGAGACAGCATCATTCCCATTGGGACATTCTATTAAAAATGAAGATGGAACTCAGCCAGGCTGTTCCACCACAGCTTGAGGCAGCAGAATTGCTTTTGTTGTTGTTGTTATTGTGAAGGTGGAGCGGGTGCCTAAACTTCGGCTGCCTTTTTGGAATGAAAGAAGTATACAATTATGACAAGTTCTTCAAAACCCTTCATGTTTTGTGGATAATATAATAATTTATTTATACCCCACCCATCTGGCTGGGTTTCCCCAGCCTCTCTGGGCAGCTCTCAACAGAATATTAAAAACACAATAAAACATCAAACATTAAAAGCTTCCCTAAACAGGACTGCCTTCAGATGTCTTCTAAAAGTCAGATGGTTGTTTATTTCCTTGACTTCTGATGGGAGGACATTCCATAGGGTGGGCGCCACTACCGAGAAGGGAACCACCAGAAGCCCCTTGGAGCTGGACTTCAGTGTCCGGGCTGAATGATGGGGGTAGAGACACTCCTTCAGGTATACTGGACTGAGGCTGTTTAGGGCTTTAAAGGTCAGCACCAACACTTTGAATTGTGCTCGGAAACGTACTGGGAGCCAATGTAAGTCTTTCAGGACCGGTATTATATGGTCGCGGCAGCCACAACGTATGTTGGGTTATGTAAAGTGTTGAATCTGAAATACTAAGTATCCATTGGTGGCTAACTGTTGCCTTTTATTTTGTCACTTAGGCCTGGTTGGGGGTGGGGAGTGGGGGGAAACCGAGTTATTTTAAATACTGAGAGACATGATTGTAAAATGAGACACCGGTACTTCCCCGGACTCAGTGGTGACTCCCGCTCTGATTCTGTGCAGGGGCGCTCTGTGTCTTGTAGAGGAGATTAAAATGTCCTGCCCCCTGACAGCTCTCAACCTCTCTGCTGCATTTCACTGCTCATTGACACAGCCTGCTACTCAGTAATGTTTGCTTTTATGAGTAAGGTCCTACTCCAAAGAGGATTCCTTCAGCAGGAGCATGATGGTTATGCTATCTTAGGAGGTGACCAAGTCAGTGTAGTTTTGAAAGGTTCAACCTGCCATCTTGATTCAAAATGGCACCTGAAGGTATCCAAACATGGATCAAAACCTGCTCCTCTTTCTCAGGAACCATCTCACCAAATTTGCTTATGAAATCTCAAGAGGTAACTGAATGCGTAGAGAAGAGACAAACAACAACAACAACAACAACAAGGCTGACAAAGAACTTTCCAAAATATAGATACAGAAGATTTAATTTTTGCTTTTGATTCTGGCACCAGGTGACCCTTGACCACGTACAAAGCTGACACATAATACATTTACCCTGTAGTAGACCGTACAGAGCCTTACCCTTCTTCCACCAATTAATCTCTTCAGTCCTTCTTACAAAGTGACTCCTCTACCAAATCTCAATTTTCACACCATTTCCCCTGGCAAGCAATGTTTGGGTCTTGGAGAAGAAAACAAGAGGGGGTGCTTCTGAGTTTCACCTGGAGTGCAGAAGGAATAACCATGATGGTTGTCCTTTATTTCCTTCCCTGGGTATGATGCAGTGTAGTTCTTTTGCTTGTTACCACCCTGACTCAGTCAAGAGTTCAATTCTTGCAATTTGCCCCTCTTGCAGCGATATGATGCCTTTAAAAATGGGAATCAATATTGGCCTTTGGTTCTTTTACATCAGTCTTAGCATGCCTGTCAGAGCGGGTTTTTAACACCAGTAGAGGAGCTCTAGTTGATGCCTTAGGCTATGATCAGGCAAGACAGCTCTGAAGCAGGCACAAAGCTCAGCAACTATTGGAAGTGTGATCCTCAGGGTACTTGCTGGATCGCAACGCCTGTCTAGAGGGTTGATTCCCAAAGCCTTCCTTCTCCAGTGGAAGATCCTCTCTTTCTGTTGGCTGACCCCATTGTTGCAAGCAAGACAGGCTAAAAAGAGAACTTGGAGCAAATAAGTGCAGCGAACAGAGACTAACAAGGGCAGAGGAGTGGAAAACATACACAAGTAAGAAGCCTGGCAAGACAGAACTTGTGTGCGTCTTGGCACTCAACGGTGGGAAGCTTTGCCTCATGAACAGTAGACTCCCTGCAGTGAGAAGTTTCAAAAATAACAGGAGAGGAGAACAAACTTTTCCTAACTATATAGTTTATATAAATAACAGAGTACAAAAGAAGTTTGAAGAGTGGATGTTAGGGCTTCAGGCAGGATAGCAAGAAGGTATGTTCTGCTTTCACACAGTGAGTACTTACTTTGACATAGTACTTGCTTTTTTGTATATATATATATTTTGCTACGCCTCCTCTCCCCCATGCCCCCTTCCATTTTAGACTTCTAAGCTAGACTGCGCAGAGGAAAATGCGCCCAGACATCTGAAACGTCCTCTTTTCTGTGCCACAAGAACCCCTGAGAACGCTGAAGAGAGTGGGTGTGCATGGCGAAGTCTCCCATAAAGTGATTAGTAGGTGGTAACGTTTGTCTCTGTGCAGTGAAAAGCTTCACCTGATATAATTACCTGTTATAGGGACAACCACAAAATCCCCCCAATCCAAAAAATAAAAAGCCCTGCCAGGAGCCAGATAAAACTGAAAACCAACAGGAGGCCAGGATGTTATTGGACCAGTAGATGGGCAGAGTTTGATTTCAGGGGCTTTGTTGAGTCTTCTTGTGATCACCATTGCCTTTCCAGGTATTGGATCCTTTATAAGGAACTGAACAATTTAGGATATCAGTATGTAGCTTAGTGTTCTGTGTGAAGAAGGTCCCAGGTTTCATCACTGGCATCTTAGGGCTTTGAGAGCCAATAACAGTCAGTGTAGACAGTACTGACCTAGATGGACCATTGGTTTGACTTGGTATAAAGCAGTTTCCTAGGTTTCTAGTGCTTCTTAAGAAAGTCTGTTCTTTGCTTTCTCAAGCTTCTCCAGTGTCTTTACCAGTGTCCAGAAAAAAAAGGCTTCAGTTTTTCTACCTCATCCCCACACTTTCTGACCGAATAATGCCCCATGGGAGAAATTACTTTATGATTTCTTCTCCTGGGCTTTAACTGAAGTGGAGGCACCCAGGGAGGCTGCAGAGTGCAGATCACTGGTGAGATGATTTGTGGAATGAAAGAAAGGGCACTCATAGAAACCCTTGGGCCTCCTGGAAAATAACTAAGTACCTGAAAAGCACATTAAAAATCCTGCACCCCACTCATGAGAATTTCACTGAACAAGTCTCCCCCTTTCATAATTTTCAAAAGCAATCCCATTGCTCATTAATTAATGGAGAATGGTTGAGGGGAAACATGGGGTACACTTTTGGCACGGCAGTCATTTCACATTAACACCCAAAGCTGTTTCCCCCTCCAAAAGTCCTTGTTCCGTACAGGACCCTGTGAAGTTCTTACTCCATGAGGAATGAGAAAATATTTGTGAAATAATTTTAACTGGAAACTTTTGTTTTCTACCCTCACTTGGGTTTATTTTTTGTTTAAAATTCCTATTGCTTGGTTAATTAAATATGGTCATAATGTCATGTATCCTAATAGGCATGCATAGTGTTTCTACAAATAACCAGAGCCTTAATTTCATGATGCTAATTAAGAAAGCTCCAAACATATGGACAACATGACATTTGGACGCACAGAACTACTGGTATCATTTGTGAACTTTTAACATTTTTGGCTGCTAAGCTCTGGATACAAGTGACAAGCTTGAGTAATGCTCTAATTGGTAATATTACTTAGCTTAATCTGGCATGTATCCAGTCCATGTCTTACCCCAATTTTCATTATTTTTGTAGCTGACCGGGGACTTTCTTAATATTTGTGTTCTTATGGGCTCATTTCCCAAGGTCACTCACTTTGTTCTGTTCTCTATAGATAGCTGCCAGTTGTCTTCCTCCCCCCTTTATACTTTCACTTGTTTGAAACATGCAGAAGATTTCCATCCTTTGAAATCAATATCTGTCACTGAGGCTAAGGTACTTTAAAGTGCATGGTAAGCTATAGACAGATCTTTCCAAAAAAGTCTTTTTCATAAAGGCTCTTTTGAAAATAGAAACCAAGTGCCATTTATCTAGCACGGGGAAAGCTTTGCGGTTTCATTATAAGTAAACAAGTTACATTTCCCCGAGTGAAAAATAGTTTTGAGAAGTGCTAGGGGACGTAAGTGCATCTGAATGTCCATTTAAGTGTGCTAACTCTAACACCCAGGCAGTCACTGAAGAGTTTCCTCAAAGCCCTCCTGCATTTATGAATGTAAAATAATAACACCAAACACTGTTTTATCCTATCTTCCACTTTGTTCACCACCTGTTATGGTTGTGCTATAAAAAAGGTAAAGGGACCCCTGACCATTAGGTCCAGTTGCGGATGACTCTGGGGTTGCAGCACTCATCTTGCTTTATTGGCTGAGGGAGCCGGCGTACAGCTTCTGAGTCATGTGTCCAGCATGACTGAGCCACTTCTGGTGAACCAGAGCAGTGTGCAGAAACGCCGTTTACCTTCCGGCCAGAGCGCTACCTATTTATCTACTTGCACTTTGACGTGCTTTCGAACTGCTAGGTTGGCAGGAGCAGGGACCAAGCAATGGGAGCTCACCCCGTCGTGGGGATTCGAACCACCAACCTTCTGATCGGAATCAGGTGGGTAAATCTGTCAAGTTTCATAAATTCCAGTTTTTCTCCATTTTTCATTCTTCTAATCTCAAATTCACTTCATTTCCACCTCTATTTGCAATTTTCAAAAATAAAGTCCTCACGAAAGTTCATCAGCATGTTAGCATGAATTTCCCCTAATATACACATATTTTGCATGCAATTCTACGTCACATACAGTTTTGCAAAGTGGTTTCCCCTATAATCCATTCATATCTGTTATTTTCACTAATGTCTGCACTTTCATGCACGTATTAGTTTATGCATTTTTGTATATATTACTTGGTTGGACAAATGTGTTGCAAAATTCGGAGAAGTGCAAATTTCTCAGGATATATACAATTTGTGTATTGTTTCAGTAAGTATAAATTGGGTAGATTTTCCTTTAAATGCAAGCTGAACCTAGTTTTCCCCCTCCGTCCATACTGAGGGGTGTTTGTGAGTGCCCTTTCAATCTACTAAGAGTTTCTCTAGTAGTCCACACTCATCAGCCTTCAGAAGTACCTGTGCTTCTGTAGAAGTCCAGCACAAATACAACCCTCAGCCACCTCACAATAATAAATTAAGCTCAAAGCCCAGCATCTGCTGAAATTCTCAAGTGCCCTGAATGTGGCAGAAAAATGGATGCCTCTTTCACAGGGGAAGGAAACTTTTGAGAAACTGGATGAAAGATTTTGGCCCAGGACAATTTAAAATACTATGTGCTTCTATACCTTCTAACTAAAGGAACAAACTGTAATCCTTAGTCCCTCAAAACATTCTCTGTGAAAAACAAACAGAATAATCTTTTGCCACCATTGCATAATGCAAAATCACTTTTCTGCCTCTGGAAATAGGCTATTGCAGGGGTTGGCAAAAAATTTTTAGCCACGGGCTGGTCCACTGTCCCTCACACCTTGTGGCGGGCCAGAGAACTGCTGGGGGGAGTTGGAAGAAGAGGCGAGGGGGGCAAGTAGTCCTCCTCCCCACCCCCCCAGCCCCAGCCCCAGCCTCTGCGGTAACCTTCCCTGGGGCTGCCACCACCATCACTTCCGCTGCTGCTGCTTCTCATGAGTAGGCAGAGCGAGCTTGTCCGCTCCACAGGAGCACCAGGGCGGCTGCGGAGGAGTTAAAATGAGCGGTGCAAAAGGGCGGGCTCCGAAGAGGGGCTGCTTAAAATGGCGCTCAGCCAGCTTAGCCCAGCCCCCTTCCTCCTCTAGGCAGGGCAGGGAGAAGCCAGGAGGAGGGAGGGAGGAGGTGCTGCCATGGTGTGTGTGAGGGAGGGGGGAATGGAATGACACGGGGGGGAAGGGTGGAGCCTGATTGAACAGAATCCCCACACCGATCCACGGACAGTCCGCAAGCCAGATCCTGAAGGCAATTGGGCCTGATCCGGCCTGCAGACCTTAGTTTGCTGACCCCTGGGCTATTGCATACTCCCGGTGTTATGTATTGAAGTTCTCACCCTGGCCACCAGGGGGTATTGTGTATATGGTTAATGTAGTCTGGAAACCCTGGGCTGTTGTTGTTACAATGTTGACAGCTGGCTGCCTATAAAAGCAGGCCGGCTGAGCTGTTTGCTGTTCAGTTCAGTTCCAGCTTATAAAGAACTACTTGGAGAAATCTCTGTGTCATCCGCTATGTCCACCCACTACTTAATACCCAGGAGTACAGTAGTGTTGTATAAATTACAGAAATAATAAAATCAAAAATGGAAATGTGTGAGAGAAAGGCTGTGGAAGTTGAAGGTTGGTCTGTGAAGGTTGTGTTTGCAAGAGAACCATGGGAGAAGGATTGAACAACACGTTTGCTGGCACTGTTGCTAAAACTGGTGAGGACAAACGATGGAAAGATAAGAAAGTTCCCCCCCCTGTGATGAAACCAGTAGAAGAAAGTACTGCCATAACTTCCCCTTTGCTTCCCTTTGCTTATAAGCGTATAAATGTGTGTGCATTTTTCATATTCATTGTGCCACCTCACTGTTACTTACTGAGTGAGGTTGTGTCCCACTGGCCTTGCAATGCCTCAAGAAATGCCCTGTTTTTGGCAAAGTTGACTGGAAAACTCAGGAACCAAGAGGATAAAAACTTTAAAAGAATGGGGGAAATTTATAAATTATTTAAAAGACCACTGTAAGCAGATGGAAACATTGGCAGGATTCTGATTTCACTTGAAGTGTAACAATTACGATGGAAAATATGGATAAATATAATAGTTAGAGTATGCAAGAAGATGCAGTTTTATTGTTTAAAATGGGACCCCAGGGAGGTGGTGGTGGGGGAAGTCCTGGGATTCATAGTAATCTCTGTATATGTTTATGTATTTGAATTATTTCTTTTTTTTTCAAATTTGTATTGTAAAATATAATAAAAATGATTTGAAAGAAGAAAGAAATGTCCTGTTTTGTAGATGTCTGGAAACTTGATCTTATTGGTCATTCAGGCTGAAACAACTAGATATTGGGTTTTGAACCCCAATGTTTACCCAACAGGAGTTAAGGCCCTGTTCCTTCACAGCCAATAATGTAATTTCCTAAAATGAGGCATAGCGGCCAGGCCTCAAATAGCTCGGGGCCTGTATGGGAAGAGACAACCACTAAGGATGAGGAGAAACTCCATCCTTGAACCCTCAACAGGTCTTGAACCGCACACAAGGATGCACCTTTGTGCTTTGCAGTTCAGGTCTAGTCAGAGGAGGGAACTGTTGTGAGAATAGTTCCTGCTAAGTTATATAGGCTGCCTTCAGCCACTTGCCTTCCTCTCTTCTTTGGCCTTTGTGTCACTCTGCCTTCAACTGCAAAGGAACTGTGTCTACCAGCTGTTCACCTGGAGGGCAAATAGCAAAGACTGCTAGAGAGCATGGCACTCTGCACTGAACACCGCTGGCTGATGAGACGCAATGGAAGAGGATTGTCCAAGGAAGATCTGTGGAAGGAGTGAAGCTGTGGCTGCAGGAGAGCACAACCACAATTAGCATAGCCCTTGTAGATGAATATAGTTCCCACTGACCAGCACTGACCTCTTCGCAGCATCTTCACCTGGGTAAGGCAAATGCAAAAGTAAAAAGGGAGGAAGTGATTTATCTACCCAAAGAAAAGCAGAGGAGATGCTGAGACCAGCAAGCAAGCCTCATCCAGAGGTTTTCACAGGGGCCAGGGAGTCCCACGTGGCCTCAACCTTCAGCTAATCCAGGCCTAGGCAAACTTGGCCCTCCAGATGTTTTGGGACTACAACTCTCATCATCCCTTGCTAACAGGACCAGTGGTCAGGGATGATGGGGGTTGTAGTCCCAAAACAGCTGGAGGCCCAAGTTTGCCTATGCTTGAGGTAATCTCTCCAAATGCCACTTCTTTCACCATAGTTGAGTGGGAGGGGATGCATATTGAAGCCCTGCCTGACCTCCCTCAACCCACCAGCTCTCAATTTGCTCAAGGCTCAAGGCCTGATGCTACAAAGCCAGTGCTGTGGACTTTGGATCTCTGGTGCAAAGGGCCCAGTTCTCAAACTAGTGAGGTCCACAGTCTTCATGTCCTGGTAGTGGATGCAGGTGGTGCTGTGGTCTAAACTACTGAGCCTTTGGGGCTTGCCAATCAGAAGGTTGGTGGTTCGAATCCCTGTGACGGGGTGAGCTCCCGTTGCTGTCCCAGCTTCTGCCAACCTAGCATTTCAAAAGCACACCAGTGCAAGTAGATAAACAGGTACCATTGCAGCGGGAAGGTAAACTGTGTTTCCGTGCGCTCTGGCACTCGTCACAGTGTCCCATTGTGCCAGAAGCAGTTTAGTCATGCTGGCCGCATGACCCAGAAAACTGTCTGTGGACAAGCACTGGCTTTCTTGGCCTGAAAAGCGAGATGAGCCTCACACTCCATAGTCGCCTTTGACTAGACTTAACCATCCAGGGTCCTTGACTTTTACGTTTCTTTTTGCCCATTTCTAACAGGTAAAGCTCCGCAGTTCTGTTCTCTGCTACCAATGGAGAGGATAGATTAAATGGGAGAGATTGTGTATGCTGCAATCCTTCTGCCAACTTGCTATCTCTCATAATCTTTCATGATGACAGTCTATAATGACACACACTGTGAAGTTGCCAGCTCTTATTAGGGCATGCTAGCAGAACCGGCAGTGCTGTCATTTCCTTAAGCTCCCCTGTCTCTGCTATGGCATGGCGTTACAGGCTTGCTTTAAATCAGACATCTGCTCTTTGTGTTTATAGCTATATAGCAGAATGCCAGCTTTATGTAGCGAGTAAAAGCCAGGGCTTGCCATTTACATGAGAAGATGTTGAATCAAAACAGTTTTTCCAGGCCGTAGGCCTCACATTGCTTACTCCAGAGTAGCTCATTTATGTCCCATCCAAGGCTTGAGGATTCCTGCTGCAGTGTAAAATCACATTAAGTTCAGCTCAGTGTTATGAAAACACTGATCATTAATTACTGCACATTACAACAAAAAATTAAGCTCACTTTTGGCAGTTTTCACTTATTAACTCCAGTCCAAACATCCTTCATGCATAATATTAGCCTGGTTCTCAGTAATGTGAATTTCAATATCTCATGACATTGACTTCCAGGAAATAAATGAAGATGAATATGACTCATTTTTCTAATTAGCCAAGTAGCTTGAAGAGGAAACCTAATTCTGGAGCTCCACAGACAAGAAATTAAAAAATGGTGCTACCTCTTATTTTGCTGAAGCATGAATCATATACTATCAAGACAAATGAAAGCAGCTGATCTTCAATTGTGGGGAGAGCTGGAGGGGGATCCCCTATGTAGGAACATTGGGGTAAGTCAGAAGTGCAATTTGGTTTTGCACTTTCCAGAACAATAATGAACTGAATCACATCAATCCTTCAAAATGCGTTTCTCTGGATTTTGCACTGTAGTTCTCTAACCAACTAATATGTATAAAAATGCATGTATCAGTGGAAAGAGACCACACAGGTGAACTATGTTGGGGGGGGGATTTGCATAAAAACGTATATTATCAGTAGAAACTCACACTAAAATATTGGTGAATTTTCTTGAGGACCTTTGAAAAATGTATATGAGAAACTGATGTGGAAATGTTGGAGAGTGGAATTTAAGATTAGGAAAAGGAAAAACAGAGAGAAACAGATATTTGTTTGCCATGAGGGGTTAGCACTTCAGGTGTGTGCATGCAACCAAAATGAGCTCCTCAAGTGCAACAGACTACATCCTCAGGGTACAGTTCTGCTCTTGAATCTAACACTTCAAACATCATAGCAGCAAGAAGGTAGATGAGACTGAAGTTCTATAAAACTGATATACCGGTAATGTGGGGTGGTTCTTTTATTTGTAAACAAATGAAAAAAGATCCCTTTGGAATGTTGTTGTTGTTGTTGTTGTTGTTGTTGTTGTTGTTGTTGTTGTTGTTGTTATTACCCCACCCATCTGGCTGGGTTTCCCCAGCCACTCTGGGTGGCTCCCAACAGAATTAAAAGCACAATGGAACACCAAACATTAAAAACTTCCCTAAACAGGGCTGCCTTCAGACGTCTTCTAAAAGTCAGATAGTTGTTTATTTCCTTGACATCTGATGGCAGGGCGTTCCACTTGGGAAAGAAAGACCAGTGGTGATCAGGAGAAGATGATGATGATTAGACAGCCCTAAGGGGAACTGCTTTTATCAGCTTGGAAAGAAAATGGCTTAAACAGGGTTGGCAACAAATCCCACTGTGTCTATTAGTCCCCGAGTTTTCACTTTCCCCCTGAGATATTTAGAAATCAGTAGCATGACTGTAGCAGACCCCCATCCCTGTTTTTTTTAATCCCTCCTTCTCCTTGCAAATGGGGGGGCACATGCTTCCCCCATCCCAACATCACCTGTTTCTCTATCACCATAACCCACAGCTTAATAGCATCTAGGGACACAAAGACCATTGGCCAATAATAATATAATAATAATAAATTTTATTTATATCCCACCCTCCCCAGCCGAAGGCGGGCTCAGAGCAGCTAACAACAGTAAAACGATAAAACATTCTAAAATCATTTCATTATAAAATTAATTCCAATCAAATTAATGGCAACCATTGGGCTAGAAGTTCTGTGAGGATTGCCAAAGGAGGGAGTCAGGCTGTGCCCTGGCCAAAGGCCTGGTGGAACAGCTCTGTCTTGCAGGCCCTGTGGACAGATGTCAAGTCCCGCAGGGCCCTGGTCTCTTGTGACAGAGCCTTCCACCAGATTGGAGCTACAGCCGAAAAAGTCCTGGCTCTGGTTGAGGCCAGCCTAACCTCTATGTGGCCTGGGACCTTCAAGATGTTTTTGTTTGAAGATCGTAAGTTCCTTTGTGGGACATACCAGGAGAAGTGGTCCCATAGGTACGAGGGTCCTAGGCCGTATAGGGCTTTAAAGGTTAAAACCAGCACTTTAAACCTGATCCAGTACTCCACCGGGAGCCAGTGCACCTGGTGAATGTGATCTCGCAGCGAGGACCCCGTAAGGAGTCTCGCTGTGGCATTCTGCACCCACTGGAGTTTCTGGGTCAGTCTCAAGGGCAGCCCCACATAGAGGGAGTTACAATAATCCAGTCTGGAGGTGACAGTTGTGTGGATCACAGTGGCTAGGTCAGGGCGAAAGAGATGGGAGATATAACTGCCTCAAGGGTTGTAGTCCCTTCTAGTACCTCAGCATCTACTGCTTCAATGGGTTGCATGTGCAAAACAGGCTTTACTTACACAGAAAGTCCATTGTGTGAGAGGTCAGTGGCTGTCAGGAGGCTGTCAGTGGCTTCCAGCTGGTTGCCCAGGAAATTATAAAGACAACAAAAAGTTTCTTACAGTCCTTTTTTAGTTCAATATTTACAGAGAGAGGCTATAGAATCCAGCCTTTTGAATAATGGTATTGTCCTGAGTGAATCTCCACCTCCGTTTCTCCCATTTCCTCATTCGTCATCATCGTCATCTCCTCTATGGGTGCTGCTATGTGCCCTCTGTCCTTGAGCTCTTTGCTCTCCTACTTTTAAGGCTCACCAGGTTCTGGGAGATGGAGGGTCTGGGATGCTTTCTAGTGACAACATGTCAGCTGGGTGTTGCTCAGGCTCTCACACGATTTCCCAACTTCTCCCCTCATCTGCCTCTGAGCTGCGACCTCCCTCAACCCTCTGTTGTAAATCTATACTGCCTTCCTCTTTCTCTTCCCTGGAAGGGTCTGGATGGAGAGGCAGTCTCCACAAGTCCTCCTCTGCCCAGTCCCTGACAGTGGCCGATGCCAATATCTACAGGTCCACCTGTGCTGATATCCATGTGGTACCAGTTCCATTTTCTCTGGATGTGAACATGTTCTGGGTGGTAGTGATGCTGCAGAATTTCAACTAGCCACAGGTTGCTTCCATACTTCCTGTTTACAGGAGCAAGGGATTCAATAGGTCTTCTCAATTGATGTAGGAGTTTTGGGTCTCTGAGGGAATTCCACTGCTCAACTACTAAACCATGAGACTCTTTAACAAGGGTCTGGCAGTCATTCGATTTAATCCTCCCATCCGTAAAATGCTGAACTTGTATTTGTGAGCCACCCCTGAGCTAACCTTTAATAGGGCAAGGAAAGGAGAAGGAAGCTGCCATTATGCAAGCGCTGAACATAGAAAAGGAGCTGGAATGAGCACAGCTTCTGTTGACTTCTACTCTCGTCTTGCTTACTCAGTGGACCGGGAACAGAAAAATAAAGCCAGAGGAAAGCAGCAGCTATGTTGGGGGTGGAGGGAGGAAGTAACTAAAATGGTAAATGACTAGAGTTTTTAACTAAGCAGATAAGAGAAGCTTTGAAATATTAATAGGGAGGCTTCAAATGATATAAGAAAGGAAGCAACACAGAAAATGAGCTACGGTCATTTAAAAGCAAACATGCACTGCTGGCTACAAATAAAACCCATTTAGGAGAAGCTTGAATTTACCAGGTTGCCTTGAAATTAAAGAGGCAGAGATAATAGGTGTACATTTAATTAAGCCCCAGGGTGGCCCTCAATATTTTCCTCGCTTTTTATTCCCTGCGCTATTTCTGAGCCACGTCTCCAAGGAATAAATGGTGTGTTTTCTTTGAGCTGAGAAATGAGCATCCGAGTGGGGATTTCAGCTTGAAGTCTGAATGCTTCTTTAAATGGAAACGAAATTTTATTCAGAATCCTGTACGCATCATTTTCAGGACCAGGGATTCATATTTTTAAAATATGTTAATATAGAGATGAGATTTGTCTTTGGCATGAGCTACAGCCTTTAGGTCAGGGATACAAAGTCTGTGGCCATGATGATGTTGTTGGACTACAACTTCCATCTTTGCTTTTTTTAAAAATGATATTTTATTAAGTTTAACAATAGAAAAGCAGAACAATAAAAACACAAAGAAAATATAAAACACAACAATACAAACTTTCACGATACATAAAATACAAACATTTAACAAGAAAACAAAAAAAGACAATCAACACTCAAAAAGTAGAATAAGAAAAAACACAGATCACTCTTTTCCAATTATTCATCTTCAATTAACTTATTTTCCTGACTTCCTCACGCCTCCCTTTTTTATATCCCTTTTTAACAATTAGTTCAGCAAATTCGTATCCTACTACTTTATCCTTATTTATTTTACCTCCCAAATTTCAAATTTGTATGTCTTATTACTAGAACCCCTTCATTTTAATTCAATGTCATCAGCATTCATACATTTTACAATACTTCTGTAAATAAGTTTTAAATTTCCTCCAATCTTCTTCCACCAACTCTTCTCCCTGGTCTCGTATTCTGCCAGTCATCTCAGCCATTTCCATGTCGTCCATTACTTGCATCTGCCATTCTTCCAAGGTGGGTAATTCTTGTGTCTTCCAATACTTTGCAATGAGTATTCTTGCTGCTGCTGTAGCGTACATAAAAAAAGTTCTATCCCAACTTCCATCTTTGCTAGCCATTGGCCATGTTGATTGGGACAGATGAGAGTTGGAGTCCAACAAAATTTGGAGAGCCACAGATACACCGTCTCTGGCATACATTCCTCAGGTCAATTGTTCATGCAAACATTTGTGACCAACCCAACCTCATCTGCTAAATGGTGGAACTTTATTATGCACACTAATCAAGCAGAACTAAAATATACATTACCGGCAGCATTGTTACAAATCTGAATTTCATGACTCCTGCTATTTACCTGTTAATTTTAATGAGGATATTGTCACTCTGTATTATATTGGAATGCTGTGGGTTAGAGCATTGTTTATGCCCTTTCAGATTTATACAGTATGTGCTGGTAGCTTCTTGAAGATTGTTACTGTTGCTTGGTTATGAGATGACCATTTTCATTCTTTTTCCTCTTTGTACTTCACATGCTTAAAACCATTTTTTGTTTTAAAATATGTCTTCCTGTTTGGAGAACACCTGTTTGCCCAGTGTGTCAAAGCCACACAAATTTTCCTGTCTCACAAACATGTTATACCTCTGTTTGAATTCAGAGCACTGCAAATATTTTTGTCAATTTTGTTCCACTTTTCCTTAGAGTATCCCTACTTTCATTGGAGAAATGTTGGAAGGTATGGTAGGACATCCATGTTTTCACTGGAGAAATGTTGGAGGGTACAATAGGACGTCTGTTTTCATTGAAGAAATGTTGGGCAGTATCCAACCTCTGAGCCATCTGAAGGCAGCCCTGTACAGGGAAGTTTTTAAATGTTTAATATTTTAGTATGTTTTTATATATGTTGGAAGCCACCCAGAGTGGCTGGGGCAACCCAGTCAGATGAGTGGGGTATAAATAATAAAATCATCACCATATGTCTCTTGACTCCCCATTCTCTCATATGCATTACAACTTATTCTTCCTGTTCACTACAACACCCGAATCAGGATTTCATAAGCCAAAGGAGGCAGTACAAATGTCAATGAAGTCTCAGTTCCTCTGGTTAATTCTGGCCCATTCTGTAGCTGGTACAGCAAGATATCTGTAGGTGTGCAATCATTGCTCTGTACAGATCATTCAAGTTCTCATGTATTAACAGCAGCAGATGCTGAAATGACTTCAGTTCTACATAGTGGAAAAAGAGAAACCCCAAATAATAAAACAAATCTGAGTTCTGGCATCTAGCCAAGATAGGCCACAGTCCCATCTGCTAAATATGTTTGCATATGTTGAAGCTGAAATGAATCTCACTTAAAAACAGCAATGAGAATAACTTGTTATGCCAAAAGCCTTGTCTTCTTCCTACCACTTTACAAGATAGGTGGGCCAAGCATGGGACACTTGCATACATGAATGACATGCGTGAATGCTGCTGAACAGGATGAAGGTGAACATCAAAGGTGTTTCTAACCTGTGAAAACCTACCTCCTCTTCCTGTGCCCCTATTCTATAAATAGATGAAATAATTAAATACAAACATACAGTCATACCTCGGGTTGAAGACGCTTCAAGTTGAGTGTGTTTGAGTTGCGCTCCTCGGCAACCCGGAAGTAACGGAACGCGTTACTTCAGGGTTTTGCCGCTTGCGCATGCGCAGATGCTCAAAATGACTTCACGCGCATGTGCAGAAGCGGCAGAAAGCAACGCGCACGTGCGCAGACGCACCGTCACTAGTTACGTTTACTTCTAGATACGAACGGGGCTCTGGAACGGATCCCGTTCGTACCTAGAGGTACCACTGTACATACAATTTGAGGAATACTCCTATGAAATTTTTGGTTAGCAAACTGGATAACTGTGATTTAGAAGACCAGTGCAATCAGACGGCTTCACAGCTGGTTGAAAAACCCTAATCAATGGATCTGCATCAAACTGGAGAGAGCTTTTGAACTGAGTGTCTTCAATTCTTCAACATTTTATCAGTAACTTAGATGAGGGTATAGAGGGGATCCTTGTCAAACTTGCATGTGACTCAAAACTGGTAGGGGCAGCTTAACTGGTAGGGGCAGCCATTGTGGTGCCTTCCAAATATTGTAAACTACAGTTCCCATCAGTGCCTGCCAAGGAGAAGGATGATGACGCAGTCCAGATTAACACTTCATAAAACAGGAATAAAATCAAAATAACCTTGAACGTAGAATGTAAAATTGTGTTGAAACTAGTAAAAGGACTTCAAGAGACACAAAATTCTGCAAATCAAGGGCCCAGGTTATAAGGTGAGGCATGTCTTAACTCAGCAACGGTATATGTGAAAAGGTTATTTGAACTGTGGTCAGTCACGAGCCAAGGCACAATGTTCAGCAGCTGCAAAAATGCTAATTTGATTTTAATATGATTAGCAAATATATATATGCTAATATGGTTTTTATAGTACCACAGTTTCCAAGTTATGAGGAGAAATAGATGCAGCACGAGGACTCATCTGGAGTACTATACAGTGGTACCTCGGGTTACATAGGCTTCAGGTTACATACGCTTCAGGTTACAGACTCCGCTAACCCAGAAATAGTGCTTCAGGTTAAGAACTTTGCTTCAGGATAAGAACAGAAATTGTGCTCCAGCGGCGTGGCGGCATCAGGAGGCCACATTAGCTAAAGTGGTGCTTCAGGTTAAGAACAGTTTCAGGTTAAGTACGGACCTCCGGAACGAATTAAGTACTTAACCTGAGGTACCACTGTATCCAGTTCTAAGGGCTGAGCTTTCAGAAGGATGTAGACAAAAAGGAAAAGAGAAGGGCACTGAGAATGGTCAGAGGCATAGAAACCTTTCTTGAAAAGAAAAGTTGAAGAAATTAGTGTTTAGGCTGGGGAGGTGTCAACTAAGGGGAGGGCGTAATGATGGTAGTTTGAATCCAACAACATTTGGAGTGTCACATGTTCCCTATCCTGTTCCATTGCATGCCCTCTTCCATATTATGCATTGTATTTTTACAGAAGCCACCACAGCTGTTTGCAAATTTATTTTATGGTTTGCTGATAATTTGCAAATATTTTCTTACAATTCTGCAGACAAAAATGTTACATTCTGAATTATTACAGCGATGTGATCTTTATTGTATGCCTTCTCATTTCTAATGGACTGCAAAACACCTTGGCTATAGCAAAGTAGAAATGCAGTATGCATTAAAAAAAATGAAATGAGGAAAATCATCATCATCATCATCATCTATGGGCACATAAGATGTTTGAGTGTGCACTGGCTGCTTAAAAGGTAAAGGTAAAGGGCCCCTGACCGTTAGGTCCAGTCGTGAACGACTCTGGGGTTGCGGCGCTCATCTTGCTTTACTGGCTGAGGGAGCCAGTGTACAGCTTCCGGGTCATGTGGCCAGCATGACTAAGCCGCTTCTGGTGAACCAGAGCAGCGCACGGAAACACTGTTTACCTTTCCACCGGAGTGGTACCTATTTATCTACTTGCACTTTGACGTGCTTTCGAACTGCTAGGTTGGCAGGAGCAGGGACCGAACAACGGGAACTCACCCCGTCATGGGGATTTGAACCATCAACCTTCTGATCGGCAAGCCCTAGGCTCTGTGGTTTAGACCACAGCGCCACCTGCGTCCCTGGCTACTTACATGGAGATAAATGCAGTCATTTTCTTTCCATTCTCTCTTTCAAGATGCCATGTGTATAAGAATGACTGGGGCTATCTCCAAGTAAGCCGATGTCTTTTATGAAGCAGTGCTAGCTAATATGGTAGGTTCCAGGTGTTTCTGAATGCAACACCCATTATTCCTGACCTTTGGCCATGCTGGCTGGGGTTGATGGGATTCGTAATGTAACAACTTCTGGAGAGCACCATATTGGCTATCCCTGTATTAAAGTTTCTCCTCACAGCCATGTACCTGAGGGACTAATTGCTTTGTTTGTGTGAACCTAATGTGCAGGCGTGAAGGTAAATTGCAGTCTGCCCTTCTACCTTTATGAATAAAGGAGGAATATTTTAAAGATTTGCATATCTGCCTTTGCTGTCTCTCTCTCTTCCCAAAGGTCAGGTATAATTGCACTTGCTGTGTTTTCAGACCTCATAGTCTGTCAGCAAATGCAGGGGGGGGGAATAGTTTGTGTGATACAAACATGGCAGTGGTATCAATTTCTTTGTAAGGTCATGCAGATTACAGATTTGCATGGTGGGAGAGACACAACCTTGGCTGAGCAGAGACACTAAAAAAAAAGTGTTCCATGATGATATGTTTCATTAAACGACATGCTGTATTATACTAAAGTGCAGGTTTTGTGCCTTCAAATGCTGCAATGAAGTGGAATAGTGTGTAAGAATTTTGGTGCGAAAAATCAGTATTATTGAGTGTAAAACATTATTTATGCTATGAGTGTTCTGCAAAGGTGTCAGGGACTGGACACTGGAGAAGGAATGAACCTTCCAGAGAAGAGGAAGACAGTATAAATTTACAACAGAAGGTCATAGGTCATAGAGGCTGAAGAGGGATAAAGCTGGGTAAGAACTCTCCTTGTTTATTTATTCCTGGCAGCCTATTGTGTGTGTGGGGGGGGGGATAGGATTCCCCGAAGGCTGACAATAGGTGACTATGGCATTAACATGTACTCACATCCCTGTACCATTGCTGTCAGACTTGACAGCATCTTAAAAAGCAGAGACATCACCTTGCCGACAAAGGTCCATATAGTTAAAGCTATGGTTTTCCCAGTTGTGATGTATGGAAGTGGGAGCTGGACCATAAAGAAGACTGATCGCCGAAGAATTGATGCTTTTGAATTATGGTGCTGGAGGAGACTCTTGAGAGTCCCATGGACTGCAAGAAGATCAAACCTATCCATTCTTAAGGGAATCAGCCCTGAGTGCTCACTGGAAGGACAGATCCTGAAGCTGAGGCTCGAATACTTTGTCCACCTCATGAGAAGAGAAGACTCTTTGGAAAAGACCCTGATGTTGGGAAAGATGGAGGTCACAAGGAGAAGGGGACGACAGAGGACGAGATGGTTGGATATTGTTCTCGAAGCTACCAGCATGAGTTTGACTAAACTGCGGGAGGCAGTGGAAGACAGGAGTGCCTGGCGTGCTCTGGTCCATGGGATCACGAAGAGTCAGACAAGACTAAACAACTAAACAACAACAACAAGGAAAAGTGGAACATTCCAGGATCAAATTAAAAACCAGGACAGCTTCTCTAAATCAGGGGTGTCCCTGGAAAATAGGGACTCTTGGAGGATCTGTGGTAGGGCAGAGGTGAAAGAGGAAGTGTTGTGCTTTGGTTTTGTTGTTTTTTTTCTCTTTCTGGGAAAGGGAATTTCCATGAATCCTGGAGCACTGAGCAACAGTCCTTGCAAACTTCCTTTCTGTTGTGCATTCTTGACGATTGGTGCTCATGAGGGTATCAGGTAGTTCATAACCCCTTATGAAAAGACCCTGATGTTGGGAAAGATGGAGGGCACAAGGAGAAGGGGACGACAGAGGATGAGATGGTTGGACAGTGTTCTCGAAGCTACTAACATGAGTTTGACCAAACTGC
The DNA here is from genome assembly GCF_027172205.1 of Podarcis raffonei. NCBI lineage: Eukaryota > Metazoa > Chordata > Lepidosauria > Squamata > Lacertidae > Podarcis > Podarcis raffonei. The sequence goes on along the minus strand of NC_070605.1, from coordinate 89,496,751 downwards.
AGGAGGCAGTGGAAGACATGAGTGCCTGGCGTGCTCTGGTCCATGGGGTCACGAAGAGTCAGACACGACTAAACAACTAAACAACAACAATCTGAATGATAACTCATTATTGTAAACATCATTTCTGACCTAGATGTTGCAGATTTGGTTTGGTGGGGGTGTAAGAGACACTTAGTCTTAACCCCACAAACATGGGAATTGACGGGGTTAAGATTTCACTGCTACATCTCGTGTACTGGACGATTGGATGAAGTCAGTATTGGGATAGACACCATGGAGCCTGACACCCCAACACTGCAAGCTTCTTCTGCATGGTCTGGTTATAATGTACTTAAGAGGAAAAAATGCCATTAGACTTTGATTGTTGGTCCTGAATCCAGCATTGCCTGTTGATAGGTCAACACAACTTGCATTCGCATAACTGAACACTGCAAGAGATGCAGCCATTAGCACACTCTATGAACCATTCAAGCCACATGGCTTGGAAAGGTCAACAGAAAAAATGGATTCTTAAAGCAGACGATCTGCACATCACCATTTCTCAATTACAATGATTGGTTCTTGCAGACAAGTGAGTGATTTTTCCAGAATTGTGGGTGGAATGTCATTTGTATGGGCCAGAAACTACCAGACAGATGCTGGAAGGGAAGCACATTCAAAGGGCAATAGAAGCCCACATCATAACTGTGTCAGCACTTTATAGTCTGCTTCAAGATGAATTCACTTTAGAAAACCTTGGAACAGTGAAAAAAAAAATGTTGCCAGGCATATGAAAACTGCAAGATACTCTGGCTGTGAGCAATGATGGAAGCACATTCCTTACTCGTATCCACACAGAAGGAAATGATACTTTTGAAGCCATGAATCATTAAAAAAAAAAAAATCAGAAGGAAGAAAATGAACCTTTATTCCAAGTCACATGCACCTATATGGGTATCTTGAGAATACTGGTGCTATTTCTGCGATCAGTCAGGACATCAAATTGAGATCCTAATCTGACAGCTCTTCAAGCCTTTAACAATTGCTGTTTGCCATAGATTCGTCAGAACTAGTTTCATATGATGTAAGTATCAGGGATACACTATTTACATCTTCAGTTCCATTTTGTTGAGCACTCCATGCAAGGGAAATGGGGAGTGAACAATCATAGAATCATAGAATTGGAAGGTACCCTGGGGGGGTCAGCTAGTCCAACCCCCTGCAATGCAGGAATCTGCTAGTACGAGTTAGTTGAATTCAGCCCTAACGGTGCAGTGTTGACTTGTAGGGATAGTTGCATGTTCAGACCCAGAGACCTCCCCCATAAATAAAGACACATTTGACTCAAATTTTAGTTTTGGTTTCTGGCAGAATTTAGGCCACAACTTTATTGATTACAGTAAGTGAGTGGTTGCATGGGCTCTGGTTCGACTAGCTCCCTGCACCCTTGCAGGTAGCGCTGACCCAGAGCTCTATCATAGGTTAGCCAAGGGTGAACACCTGAGGTTGGTGGAAAGCCTGGAACAGACTATGTCCACTCCCCAGATGATCCCCTGGACTCAGGCACGGGCACAACCCCCTTTCGGGGGTTGACCAAACCAAGTTGAGTCCCTGGATTCCTTTAACGGAATACCCTTCACATAGGGATGGCGAGAGCGTTCTCCCATCCCTATCACATGAACCAGTGCCTATCCACAACCTTACAAGTTGTGACAATTTGCCTCGTGGCAGGTGAAACACAAATGGCAACAGCAAATCAGCCAAGTGGGGGAAATTCCTGCCATGTCCCTGTCCCAATGACAGATGACACACAACGGCATAGCAAGGTCAATCACAAAAATACCCTAAATATAGGGAGAGGTGGGCAGGTGTTCCGATGCACAAGCCGAAAGAGGAAGCTCTGGGTCACATGCATAGGTATATTTAGGTCCCTTGGCACATTTAGACAGCTCCCCATTGGCCAGATTAAACCCAGCAACAACGAATCGGGTGTTGTGGCTGTCCAATATACCCACCCACAACCAGAAGGTCAGTCTCCAGGTCTCACTGAAACACGTGCCCTCTTTTAGGGAGGACACACTCTCTCAGTGGGAGATCACAGTTCTTCCTCACAAATCCAAAACTAAGAAGCATAGCTGTTGTGTCAGAGAACATGTTGAGAATAGCCATTCCAGTCAAAGTGTAAGGGATATTCTAGGGACATGATGATGATGAAGGAAGCTTTCAATTAAACTATCAGCCCATTTTGATGCAAGATCAATGAATTGTTCAGAACTTCACCCATCATGTTTTCCTTCAGGAAGTGAAAAAGGTGATATGCTGACTGAAGGACGTTGATTAAAACAACTTTCTATATTCATAAAGCAATGCATTGTGACAAATGCTGTACAATTCTGGTCACCAATACAACAAAGTGAAATTGATAAATTGTAGTTCAGCACGTCAAGAAGTGACGGTTAATCTGAAAGACAAGGTCACGATGGAGATGATTGCAGATGTGTCACTGGTTTCCAGATTTGTGATTTCTTCTAGAGCCAGACCTGAAATAGATTTTAAATCATACTTAAGCAAGGATGGATTTGCTGTACCATCTCATTCACTCTTTGCCCCTGATAGACACATGCAACACTGTCTAGCCAAGAACAAGCCAACAGGAAACATAATCCAGCAAGACTCCCTGGAAGATACTGTTATAATTTCATTGGAAAAGCAGTGCATAGAGATGCACCAATAGCAGCTGCAGATGATATTGCAAAATTGCACTGTACAGTTGTACCTTGGTTCTCAAATGCTTTGGTACTTGTACATCTTGGTTCCCGAACACTGAAAACCAGGAAGTAAGTGTTCTGGTTTTTGAATGTTCTTTGGAAGCTGAACGTCCAACACAGTTTCTGCAGCTTCCAATTGAGTTCAGGAAGCTCCTGCCATCAATCGGAAGCCGCGACTTGGTTTTCAAACAGTTTCGGGAGTCAAACGGACTCCCGGAACAGATTAAGTTTGACAGCCAAGGTACCACTGTATCAGTAAACCTAGAAGCAGAAAGAAGCAAATTCTACCACCCACATTTGACAAGCACTCCATCTTTGGAAACATCTGACAAAGCCAGTTGGTATTTATTGCCACACACTTTGCTAAGTGTGGAAATGGATACCTAAATGAATGCAAATAACGTCTTCCCTCTGTACTTGCATCCAGAAGCGAGATTACATAGCAGATGAAATCACCGTTCTGCACACGTTCTGTCTTCTGCCCTCACTTGTAATTATTGTTGTGTTGTTGTTTTTAAGATCAGTGGGTTGCAGCAAGCCGGCAGTAAAGGATGAAGAATGTGTGCTACTAAACAGAGCTGGATGTTAATTGTAGAATCCCATTGGCACTTGGAGAAAAGCCACTGTTAATTTCCCCAGTATAAAGCCAAGATGAATTAAGTCAACAGCAGCCATGGCATTGCTCAGTCGTGTGGGACTGCTTTTAGTAACACAGAATGGACAAGAACGGATGCTATTGGCAGCCTGCATTTCCCAACTTCACAGTAAATGCATACAGCATTTTTTTTTTGCAAAGGCTTAGCACAACTAGTTGCTTTTGGTCTTGTCACGACACCCCCTCCCCAGCCATTTAACACTGTTGATTTGGCACTGTGCCACCAAAAATTACATGGGAAATGACTGCATCCACCCAAACCAATAAGCATTCAATTCCACAATGAATGTTTAACATGGCCTTTGTTCACTTGTTCACGTCCTGATGTAAAAGAAAAAAGGGGAGATTAGCTGAGTAATGTGCTGAATAGTTATAAACAATTCTGGTTGCCCAAAACCTGGATGTCTTCCAGGATAAAAGCAATGTTTGTGCTTACTCTAGTTTCTCTGCTTCACTTAATCAAATACATCCAAACTGGGATTTTGGAGACATATTTCCCCCCATCTGATGCTCCAGGAATTAGCAGAACTGGTTCTTTTGGCAACAGGAAGGGTTGTATACTGAATTCCTAGTCAGAACTCATAATGAATTAAGTTTTAAGCAAATCTGACATTGGTGCACATCAGCAGGTTAACAGCAATACTATTTCTCATATTGACAAAGGTAGCAATACTACTTACTCCATACACCCGTATTGCCTTTTGCTCCCCTATTACACCCAACTCAGCAGTCCTCTGAGTTGTTTACAGGCAAATGACTTACCGGTACTTCAAGCTAGGGATGGGGAATGATTTCATTTCAAGGCCCATGGGCACAGGGTGTGGGAGAAAGAAATGAAGACATGACACAATCTTAGGAAGAACTGCTTTGCAAAAATGTGTATATTAGGCAAAATGGCACACAAGCATTTGTATATTATGAGAAATTCACACAGAGTATTGATGAATTTTCACAAGGACTTCTTAGGGACAAACTGATTTGGAAAGCTGGGGAAGTGGATGGGTTTCAATAGGGGGAAATGTAAGGTTGTGTAGTTGGGCAGGAATAACCAGCTCCACAAATATAAGATGGGGGACACATGGCTTGCTAGTAGTACATGTGGAAAGGCTCTAGAGGTCTTAAAGGTAGAGGTAAAGGTAAAGGTACCCCTGACCGTTAGGTCCAGTCGTGGACAACTCTGGGATTGCATGCTCATCTCGCTCTATAGGCCAACGGAGCCGGCGTTTCTGCGCAGACAGCTTCCGGGTCATGTGGCCACCATGACTAAGCCGCTTCTGGCAAACCAGAGCAGCACACAGAAACACTGTTTACCTTCTCGTTGGAGCGGTACCTATTTATCTACTTGCACTTTGACGTGCTTTTGAATTGCTAGGTGGGCAGGAGCTGGGACCGAACAACGGGAGCTCACCCTGTCGCGGGGATTCAAACCGCCAACCCTCTGATCGGCAAGCCCAAGGCTCAGTGGTTTAGACCACAGTGCCACCCGCGTCCCTCCTAGAGGTCTTAGCAGACCACAATACAGTGGTCTAGACCAATTGTGGTCTAGAGGTCTTAGCAGACCACAATACAGCAGTAAAATAAAGCTAATGCTATTCTAGTATAGCATCCCAGTCAAGGAAAGTGATAGTCCCACTCTATTCTGCTTTGGACAGATCACATCTGGAGTATGGTTTTTTGGGTACCACAATTTAAGAAGTCTATTAACAAGCTGGAACATGTGTAAAGGAAGATGATCAAGGATTTGGAAACCACGCCTTATGAGGAATGCTTGAGGGAGTTGGATATGTTTATCTTGGAAAAGAAGAGACTGAGAGGAGATAAGATAGCCATCTTCAAATATCTAAAAGGCTGTCACATGGAAGATGGAGCAAGCTTGTTTTCTCTTGCTCCAGAGAGTAGGATGTGAACCAATGGATTCAAGTTACAAGAAGGGAGATTCTGACTAAACATAGGAAAAACTTTCTGACAATAAGAGCTGTTCAACAGTGGAACAGATTCCCTCAGAAGGTTGTGGTCTCTCCTTCATTAGAGCTTTTAAAACTGAGATTGGATGGCCATCTGTCATGGATGCCTTGGTTAAGGTTCCTGCTATTCTATGATACTATGAACACCTGGAGAGCCATCACTTGCTGGAAACCATCCTCAAGTCTTGGAACTATTAGGTGTGCTTTTCCCCCCAAAAACTGCCCACAGCAAGGTAATCTTCCCCACCCCTATTGCACATGTATCTTGATTGACTTAATTCCCAATTAATATGAAACAAATTATGGATGTGAATGATACTTTATCTTTCTAAATTGGAGGCTAGTTATTGTATGTTTTCACATTTGTTTTCTTTCTAACTAAGCTGTAAACTGGGCTGTTCTTTCTTCCATAGAACTAATGTTGTGTCCCAAGACTCTTTTTGCTGATTACTTGCTCTTTTATGCACTGCCCACTTGCCTTTGCAAGTGAAAATCTACTATTCCTCTTGAGTACAGCTGCAGTAAAATCACTTTGGTTCTAATTAAATGGAAATAAGATATTTGAGGAGAGCCATTTTGCAGCCTGATCTTCAGCTGACTTAAGCTGGAGTATTTAGAATTAAGCTAATTTTGCTCCACTGGTTTCAATGGGACTAAAGCTACTCAAATCCGAAATACTTAAGTGTAACGGGATTTTGGAAGGAAAGCTTAAGAACCTGCATTCGTGCATGATAATTTTGTTTGCATTCAACCTTGCTTTTTATTTTAGTTTACTGCTGTTCTCCTGCATGTGAAAATGTGTGTTATTCCAGCAAATCCATTGGTTCTGAAGCTCCATGCCCATATTCACATACTCAGGGCTCAGTTGAAACCTCCTCCCCATCCCTCATCAGGAAGTCTGTATGGAGCAGCAGAACCACCATTGCATCCACAGTCCTCATTGCCGTGGCTCAGGCTGAAGTCAGTGGTGGGGAGAAAATTGTTCCTGGAGCTGGCTCAAAGGACAGTCCCAGATTGGGCTCAGTGATAGCAGGGAGTCCTGCTAAGGATCCAGCAGATCCTAGCTTGACTTAGCTACTTCCCTCCCCTCCTCTGGAATACACCATTTCAGGGCCTTATTTGGGGTCACTTCATCAATGGTGGCTGGCAGGAGAGCAGCTTAGACCTCCACACAGTCTAATCCCCAGCTAACAAATTGTTGGTTAAGACTGTAGCCTTCGTTGAGAGGAGGTGAATTCAGTGAAGCTTGCACTGTGAGAATTGTGGGACCTGTGGGTTCATTTGTGACCCTCCTTTCTCAGGGCACCCTGTGTGAATTTAATATTTCTTTCTTTGTTCGAGAACACTGTCAGTGTTGATGAGGTCCTTTCATGTGTGTGGCCTAGGGCAACAGCTTCCACCCAAAACGGTATGGAATGGATTCCAGATCTTTACATGACGTTGCAATTTGAAGTGGGTAAAAGATGACCCTCTCCTCTGCAGGCTTGTCACCTTTTTTTGCTGGTTCTTCCCCTACATCTTTCAGAGCAGTGTAACATGCATGCTTCCTAGTTCTGGTTAAAAGTGTGCCACTTACTGTATCAACTTCAGGGTGAGTATTGTCACCTTTGTTTTTCTAGAAGAAAATATCTCTCTCTCTCTCTCTCTCCCTCTCTCTCTCTCTCTCTCTCTCTCTCTCTCTTTCTCTCTCTCTCTCTGTATTATAGGAAAAGATGCATGGCTAGATGTATGTATATCAGACATCTGTTAATGGTGCAAGAGCAGGACCACTAAGAAACAGGTAAGGCCCAGCTTCAGCTCTGCCGGACAACACTTGACGTGTGGATATTTATTTAATTTAATTTATTGGTCACTTCTCACAAAAAGGCTCAAAGCAACATACAGAAATATGTGTTGCCATGCTGCTAAGAAGGCCTTCAGAAGGCTCTCGTGCAAAGTGTGTGAAACAAGCATACGCTTTGCCTGCATTGACCTTCCACATGCTACATTCCATTCCCACTGGCACCTGTCAATCAGCAGTTCATGCCCACAGAGCACGCTCAGTCCTCATTTGATTATTTAGAGTTCAGGATCCCCCCCCCCCGATTTTCTTCTTCTTGTTGTTGTTCATACTTCTGAAAACCTTTGGGTTCCCTGAAGCCTCGTGTGTGGAAGGTGTATTTTTTAATCTATAAGGACCCATACTTTGAGAATGGGTTTGGTTTTATTTAGTCCATAGGATAAGGATGAGAAGGTATCGTATTCTTCAGCATTTGCTGAAAACAAGACTGCTGGGGCCAGACGGTGGCATATGAATGTGTTACTCATTAATAATGTGTTCCCAAGAGTTTTTCTGAATACATTTTAAAAGTAGGATTAGAGCAGAGAGCCATGCTTATTTGAATCAGGACTGGCACAGCTTGAGTATCTGAGTGGAGAGCAGCAGTTAAAATCATGTTTCTGAATGTTATTTTAAGTGACTGCTATTCAGGTTTGCTCATTCTTTGTCTGCCACCTCATTTCTGCCCTTTCAACCACTGCAGGATAAGGCATTTGCAAAGGTTTCTAAATTAAAACTTCACCGCTGCATCTATCATCTGTTGGCTGAAGTCCAACAGAGTTGCATGGGCTCACTTGCCCACGTAGCAAGGCAACATAAGGTCAGTGCTTACAATGCAGAAGAGGCAAGCTGCTTTTTATCTTAGATTGAAGAGTGGATTACTTCTTCAGTATATGATGGAAACCTTAAAGAAGGCTTTGGCACTTTATATGAACTTTTCATAAAATCCATCTGCTGTGTCAAACATTACTGCAGAGGCATAAGCACCAGCCTGGAAGAAATGCACCCTGTCTTTCTGTTTGTCATATCCATATCCAATCCTACATCCAAGGAACATCAACCTGGGGTTATCCCATTTTATCCTCACATCCTTTTTATGTAGGCTGCCAAGAGATAGTGACTAGACCAAGTGAGATTTGGGAACGAGCAGGGATTTCTCTCATCTAAATCCAACTCTCTTTATGTGCAAGATCACACTAGATCTCTGCATGAACTAGCTCTAAGTAAAGCGTAGCCCAGTGATATGAGCACAAAGGCAAAGAAAGTATGCATGAATTTGCTAGGAAATGGTGTTGTAATGTAAAGCACCAAGTTTCACAGCATTCTCTTGCAACTCACAGCCAGAAAGAGAAAAGCATTGTGGTTATAAATTAATAGTATTCATCATCCCCGTTCCTGTGCTTTTTAATTATTCAAAGCACCAGCATGTATGATTTTTGAGGTAATTTGGAAGAATAATCTACTAGTACTGATAGAAAAGAGCATCAATGTTTTATTTTTAAAATAGATTTGCGCACTTCAAATGGCATTCATAATTTCTGAAATATAGTCTAAGGTCAGAATTATTCTAGAAAGCAGAGAGATTTTCACGTGCTTCCCATTGTGGATTAGAGTGAATTAGAGACACTCACCAAGTGGAGAAGAGGGTTTTCCACCTCTATCTGGAAATCCTTGCCTCTCACCATGAAAATTATGCTTTCTCTCTAACAGGGAGAAAGACCCACAGCTACAGCCCCATCCACATGTTTGCAGAATTCCCATATAAACCACAGTAGCTTGGGGGCGGGGCAGGGAGACAGGAGAGATGGATGGAGAAATGCAGAAAAGGAGGGAGATGGGAATAAAATAACCTGCAGCTTTCTTTCCTCTAGAATAGCAGTTTTTTTAAAGGGGTGGGTTTTCATCAAAGCCACAGCATGACAAGAAGAAGAAGAAGAGTTTGGATTTGATATCCTGCTTTATCACTACCCAAAGGAGTCTCAAAGCAGCTAACATTCTCCTTTCCCTTCCTCCCCCACAACAAACACTCTGTGGGGTGAGTGGGGCTGAGAGACTTCAGAGAAGTGTGACTAGCCCAAGGTCACCCAGCAGCTGCATGTGGAGGAGCGGAGACGCGAACCCGGTTCCCCAGATTACGAGTCTACCGCTCTTAACCACTACACCACACTGGCTCTTCAATGATAGTTGGCAGAAGTGTTAAAATCTACCCTGCTCCCCATTAGTCATGGCTGCAAAGGATGTGCTCAACCAAATGACATAATAACTTCTTTACTAAAAATGTCACCACTCACACACTGGAGGGGCTTGGGAAAACTCCTCGGTTTGCAGAAATACAAAGCGAAAGAAATGAAACTTTAGAAAAAGGACCCTAAATCAGAGGTGGGAGAAGGATGAAATTGAGTATCCTGAACCCTGCACAGAAATGCTCCAATATGGCAGCATAAATGTTGAAGATCTCACTTGTGAGCTAATTTGAGTTATCCTCTGAGTTACCCTGAGTGTTGGAATATGAGAAAGGAAAAAACTTCTCCCTATCAACAGCACCAACATTGATAATTGTATAATTGTCACATATCATCTCTGTAATCTCCCCCCCCCATCTAAAAAGCCTCAATTGTCCAGCCCTTCATTCTACAGAAGCAATAATAAATAAAAATGAATAATAACTCCAGCAACTTAGTTTGCTACCCCCTCTTTAGTACATCTTCCAGTTGCGTGGGATCTTTTTTAAAAAATGGGTTCTCAGAATGGCATGTGGGCAATACAAAATGTCAGAAAAATGCAGGCACCACATGGATTTCTGATAAGATGAAAGTCATATTCTTTGGGTGTTTGCTAAAGTGACCTCTCACCTTTGCCAAAAGGAAGGGAAGGGAAGAAAAGAAAAGAGTAAACCACTCTTCCTTTCTTATTCCCTTCCTCTCTTTTTTTCTGCACCATGCTTCTTTTCTTTTTTGAGTGATTCAGAAACTCGCTGTAAATCTTTGAGAGGCAAAGGCAAATTATCCAAAGCTGTGCCGTATGAGTGCATGATAGGAAAGCTCCACTAAATTGTCTCTCTCCCTTGTAGTTCTTCAAATCTGTCACACTGTAGGGTCCCCCCCCTCGCTATGTTTTCCTTCCCTCCAGTTTTCTTTCATGCTGGGTTTGACCCCTCTTCACATTAGGAAATCCATATCAGTTTTCACTAAATGTGAAAGCCCCGGTACAATATTAATCTGCCGATGAAAATCAAAAGAATAGCAAGCTACGTCCCAATGTCTGGAGAGTTGTGGCAGAAATATTGAAGCCTATTTTGTATCTCCAAAGGTGTTTTTCATATACTTGGTGGTAGCCCAGTTTGAAATAGTTTGAGCAGAATTACATTTGCACTGTGAGTTTCCAATATTTTCTCTAACATTTCTGCAGTTGTTTGTTCAATTTGTGCGATATATGGCAGACTGTAGATCACCAATTCCCTGTTGTGTTATTGGAACCAAACACTGGAACCAGTGTCAAGTGTTGGCACATGAGTTCTGTTTTGCAGTAGTTAGGTTCTGATCTTCTCCAGGCTCTTACAGAACAATCCTATACATACGCTCAAAAGTAAGCTCCACTTTCCCCCCATTAAAACATAAGAAGAGGTCGGCTGGACCAAAGGCCTATTTGCCCCACCATATTTTTCACACAGTGGCCAATCAGATGCTTATGGGAAAACTGCAAGTGAGACCTGAGTGCAACAGCGATCTTCCCATTTGTGATGCTCATCAACTGGTATTCAGAGATATACATTCTCCAGCAGTGGAGGAAGAACATCACCGTCATGACTAGTAGCCTGTCAGGCTTCGGGAGATAAACAGAACAAAGCAAAAGGAGTCTCTTACCAGTTGGATATTTTAATGATCACAGCAAGAGAACAAAGAAACCATTCCAAGGAATGAAGGTGCTCCCAATTAAGGGTCCCACACACTTCCTCCCTTGTCACCCACATCACTTCCGTGTCCTGCAACCTGATTTCGCAACCACTGTGCTTTCTGTGCTTCCACCTTATCTGCTCTTCTTGACCTTGGGCTGAGCAGATGGACAATTTCCAGGGAAAGTGAGTCGGTTAACTCTCCCAGTTCTTATTCTCCTAGCTGTTCACCAACCAGTTCTTCCCAACTTCTGTCTTCTGAACTATGTCCCTCTGCAAACCACTATTCCAAATCTATCCTGTCCTCCTGCTCCTGAGAAGATTCAGGATCCTGCTCAGGAGCAGGGGGAAGAGGAAGTTCCCCACCATTCCTCCTCAGTGCAGCCCTCCTCACCATGGTTCCTGACATCTCCATGAAAGCTTTTGGCCAACTTGATATCAGCTATATTATCTTTTAGATTATGGTCAGTATTCTAAGAGACCATCTTCATGGAAGCATTTCTTTATGTCTAGCAGGGCTTCATAAGAGTTATTCCTACAAAGCCAATTGTTTGGAGGGGGAGGAAACTTAGATATTTCTCAAAAGCCGTTTGCGATTCAGCATGGCGGTCCACTCTTTAAAGGAAATAGAAGTCATAAATTCTACTTGGCACTAGCAGACCCCTGGCGAGACCTAAATCATTTCTTGGATTCATGCCCTATATGCAAGAGAAGGTTCCGACTTTGAGTGGGAAAATAGGAATATCTGGTCCCAGTTATAATACTTCTTTATGATGCGCTCCTGCAGAAACAGCAGCCAAAAAGGGAAGCTGCCTTAGGGTAAAGGGCAGAGCCTGTGATTTGAAGCCATTTTTTTATTAGGACGTTAGCACAGCTACTACATTCCTCATGGATTTCCCTTTATAACTTGAGGCAACTGGGACTCAGACACACATGCTGTCCCTCACACCTAAGTTTAGGGTTTGCCCTTTCCTTGCTCTTTTGTGGTTCCCAGAACCTTCCCTCATTTTCCCAGATCAGAGAACAGTTCCAACGTATCTAGGCAGACTGTGAAGGAAGCCACGCCTCCTGCCAGCACACACTGCCAGCTGCTGCAAGGGAAGTAGGCAGCACATTTTGAATTATCCATTCACCAGCACACTACTCTAGGAATGGAAACCCGCCTCTTTTCCATCCATCAAGCATGCATATTCTTACTCAAGGTTCACTGGCGTCACTAGAAACTAGGGTTGGGCACCAGATTCACCCAAGGCCTTAACAAAGGTTAAGAGAGTACCAGATTATTACAGATCAGGTTGAGTGGGCCAGAGCCTAAAATGCCCCCACCCAAAAAACAGCAAGTACCTGGGTGCTTTACTTATGAAATGCAAACTTGGACACCAATATATACAGTGCCATAGTCAGATGCATTGCAGTTATTATAAGCCTATTCAACACAAGAGCTGGGAAGCCCAAGTGATACATACATATGCGTTGGTATATTCAAAGAGCAAAGGTGGTATAAGGCCGGAAGGAGAGGTGGGCATGAGAGAGAAGGCACCAAAACTGTGAAAATGGATCTTGGGGTCCCTTCCAGCTCTGCAATTTTGTGGTTCTATAAATAACAACTGGGTATAAGGAAACATCCGCCCTGTGGAACACCCTCCCATCAGATGTCAAGGAAATAAACAACTATCTGACTTTCAGATAATCAGAAGAAATCTGACTATAGCTGGGAAATTTTTAATGTCTAATGTTTTACAATTTTTTATGTGCTGTAAGCTGCCCAGAGTGGCTGGGGAAACCCAGCTAGATGGGCATGGGCAGGGTAGTAGTAATAATAATAATAATAATAATAATAATAATAATAATACTCCTAAGTGGTGTGGAAAAGCTTTGGGTGTTATCCAATAGAACAGTTCTGGTAAAACAACAACAACAACAACAACAACAACAACAACAACAACAACAACAACAACAACAACAACAATTTATTTATACCCTGCCCATCTGGCTGGGTTTCCCCAGCCACTCTGGGCAGCTTCCAACAAAAGATTAAAAATATATTAAAACATCAGTCATTAAAAACAAGGACTTTTAGCTGCACCATGGAACTTTCCTGTCTCCTCTTCTCCCCAAACCACCCTTAAATCTGCTCTGGCTGGTTAGGAGAAATTCCAGATCAGATGTAGAGATTGCAAGGGCAGTGGGTGGGACAGAAGAGAGGGCAGGGAATTCAGCTGTGCAGCTAAAAGTTCTTGTGCTAGCAGAGTTGTTTATTTGGAAACCACCCATATTATCTTTGGGAGACCTGAGTGTACCATAACAATCCATAACACACACAGTGCTTAAAATGAACCCACTTGCATTGTTTCTATACATATTCATTTGTTTCTTCATTGCTCACTTAGCTTCAGTGTGACAAACGTTTTCTCAGTTGCAATTCCTGAATCATTTCCCTACCCAGAAGAGCATCTGTCTTTCCATTTACTAGCCATTTTCTCCAATTGTCTTTTTAGAAGCCTTGTCCAGCTGAATTACTTTTACTTCCTCTTGGCTCAGAATTGTTGTGCTAGCTGGCTTTTGTCAAGTATCTCTCATTCAATTGTTTAGGAGAATATCTCCCCTCTCCCTTTGGCAATTTCATATAAACTCCATCGTCGCTGAACACACTCAGAAGCTAAAAGGTCCTTTCTTTTTTTAGCTTCCATAGCCTCTCATCCTAAAAAAAATAGCACTTTAGTTTGTTTCTTCTGAAATTGAGATTTTTAAACAATCTGTGATGAACTAAAGGAATGGAGAGATCACTGTCCCCAGAGCATAAACTGAGTATGGCGGTGTATATCTGTGGCTATTTCATCTCCATTTTATTGTCTGTCTCTGAAGCTGACCCATATTAGACCTTGGAAAGAATTTCTTGCTATCACAGCTTCTTTCACTTCCCTTAAAGTTATGCTTACCCTTATTTGGTTTCCTGCTAACACAACCCTCATGATTCTCTTTTTCTCATAGATGTAGTTGTGCAAATGCTAGGATTCTGATCTAGGAAGGTTGTTGATTTCATTTTATCAACAGCTTGGTTCAAATTTCAGAATGGTTTTGGCAAGGTGCAGAATGAATCCATTCCCACAGCTCCAAAATTGCAGAATCTGGAATTGGTTCCACAAAGTGGTCTGGTCCAGGAGCAGTGGAGCAGTGCTGCCCAGCCAACCTCGTGACACAGAGCTTGTTACCACTTACCAGGATGTTTTGTGCTAAAAAAAAGGAGTTATCTTTCCACAAGGGCTGACACTGATGCCAAAATCCAGCATCGTCTGAGCTGTGCAAGTGAAACATTCTCCTGATTGAAGTGTGGAGTGTTTGAGGACCAGGACATTTGCAGGAAAACAAAAATGCTTGTTTACAAAGCTAGTGTACTACCAACCTTACTGAATGCTTGTGAAACATGGACCACTTATAAACGGCATCTCCAACTCGAAATATTCCATCAACGATGTCTCCGAAAAATTTTACACATCACTTGGGAAGACAGGCAAACTAATGCCAGTGTACTGGAAGAAGCAAAGATCACCAGTGTTGAAGCAACGATTCTTCAACATCAACTTCGTTGGACTGGTCTTGTTGTGCAGGTGCTGATTATCGTCTTCCAAAGCAACTACTCTATTCCCAACTTAAAAATGGAAGTGTAATGCTGGCGATCAATAAAAGAGGATTAAAGACTCTCTCAAAGAAAATCTAAAAAAAAAAAGTACCGTAGTATAAACACTGACAACTGGGAAACACTGGCCTGTGAATGCTTCAGTTGGAGAACAGCCTTTACCAAAGGTGTCATGGGCTTTGAAGACACTCAAGCTCAGGACAAAAGAGAGAAACATGTGAAAAGGAAGGTCTGCTTGACAAACCCTCACCATGATTAACTCCCACCCGGAAACCTATGTCCCCACTGTGGAAGGATGTGTGGATCCAGAATTGGCCTCCACAGTCACTAGCAGACTCACTGTTAAAACTGTGTTTTATGGAAGACAATGTAACTCAGCTTTGAGTGATTGCCAAAGTGGTGAAATTGAAGGGATCACCTCTTTCATATTCCCTGCAAGGTAAATTGCAGGATCCATTCATTTCAAAAGGATGTTAAGTCTGTTCACCTTCTAAGGTGGGTGGTTTTGTATCTAGCCTACAACATGCTGGTGATCTGGGTGCCAGGAGGGGCCTCCTGCTGGTGATTTGGCCAATGCTGGCAGGTAAACTCTAGGTGTTCCCCAGGGGGTGAGTCCAATTAGCACTGCTTGGGCCTATTCCCCGGGGGTGGAGTAAATTGCTGCCCACCTTAGCTCTCCTCCTCAGCCAGCTCTGTTCACCAGACAAGGGTCAGGAGCGAGCCAGCAGTAAATCACATGGAGCAAGTGAAGTTAACTCATTATTAGAAAAAAACAAAACAAAAACAAAAAACCAGGATCAGCACAGGAGTGCCAGACCTAATGAACACACATTTCCCTAGACCTAAACAATTACCTGGCATTAACTCTCCTAGAAACAGATTTCTTGTTAGGGGGTTATTTTCTCTACTTGACCACCTCATAGCAAAGATTTTTGTACAAAGAGGCTCATGGATCTCCATGACAACATACAGCATCCACAACCCACCTTATGTTTAGAATAGCTCCCATGTTTTTTCTGATAATAGCCTCTTGCAGCTAATCAAGATGAAACAGTTTGACGGAAACTTTACCCTAAAATTCTATATGCTTTTTTATGCTTTACATTCAATTCCTTGCACTTTCAGCTGCAGGGGCGCTCTTCATTTGTACATCAGAGTTCATAAATAGAAGATATAGGAATGTGTTTTCTGGCTTCACCCTGTATTCCTATTTTGAGAAAAGTTTGAAAGAGATTTGCATATGATTTGCCTGGCTCCCAGTATGTTTCCATGCACAATCCAAAGTGTTGGTGCTGACCTTTAAAGCCCTAAGCAGCCTTGGCCCAGTATACCTGGAGAAGCATCCCCACCCCGATTGTTCAGCCCGGTCATTGAGGTCCAGCTCTAAGGGCCTTCTGGTGGTTCCCTTACTGTGAGAAGTGAGGTTACAGGGAACCAAGCAGACGGCCTTCTCAGCAGTGGTGCCCTCTCTGTGGAATGCCCTCCCATCAGATGTCAAGGAGATGAAGAACTACACAACTGTCAGAAGGCATCTGAAGGCAGCCCTGTATCGGGAAGTTTTTAATGTTTGGTGTCTTATTATGCTTTAATATGTGCTGGAAGCTTCTGAGAGTGGCTTAGGAAACCCAACCAGATGAGTGGTGTGGTATTATTAATTAATTAATTAACATTTATGGTTCTTTCCACTTCTGTCTCTATCCCTGCCCAACACCACCAGTGTGTGGCCCTTGGAAAGTTGCCCACAGGCTGGAAGAAGTTTCCCATCACTTATCTACTGTGCCTTCAGACTGTTGCTACAGAGATATACTCTGTATACTCACAGGAGTGGTTGGCATTGTTCTGTGTCTGAAATAGTCACTGGCAAAGTTGATGTCACTTTAGCAAAATAATAAAATGCCCCCACCCCCAAAAAACAGGAAGTACCTGGGGTGCTTTACTTATTAAATACGAACTTGGGTACCAATACATACAGTGCCGCAGTCAGATTCATTGTCGTTATTATAAGTCTATTCAACGCAAGAGCTGGGAAGCCCAAGTGATAAATGCATATGGGTTGATATATTCAAAGAGCTATGCTTACATGCAAAAGCCCTCCATCAGATTTTTACATTTACTATCTGCCACAACATCTTGCCAAGCCAAGAGAGATTGAATCTTAATAGAGAATGGGATTTATCCAAGCAATATAATGCAGCATAACATTTCATAACAACAACAGGAACAAAAACCTTCAAGGAACATGAACTTTAAATGTGAAATACCATCTCTGAGCTTTGCATCTCAATGCCTTTCCCCAAAGCTTATCAACAATGAGATGTTACCTTATTAAATGCAATTACCATTGGCTTGAAATTAAAATGGAGAGAGCCCGTTCTGGAAATGCAAATTCCAGGCATGGGGATGTGATCCAGATGGAGATAATGGAGGTGGAGGTTAAAGCCCTTATGTCCTCTCTTCAGGGTCCCAATCCAGACTGGGCCCTAGCACCTGAAATATGCCACTTGTATGGAACTGGAGGAGGTATGGTCAAGACCAAGTATGAAAGACCGTGAGGGTTCTTTGGGGAGTATCCAGGGGGTGCATCTGGTCCAGGGGGCAGAGATTCCTAAACACTGATATAAATGATAGATTTTGTGCACAAGTATATTTACTGTCATATCCACTTTGTGTTTACTCCTGATATCGGTGCCAAAGAGTTGGACAGTTGTGAGCAGTCAAGCAGCAAGAACATTGTTGTTGTTTAGTCGTTTAGTCATGTCCGACTCTTCGTGACCCCATGGACCAGAGCACGCCAGGCACTCCTGTCTTCCACTGCCTCCCGCAGTTTGGTCAAACTCACGTTGGTAGCTTCGAGAACACTGTCCAACTATCTCGTCCTCTGTCGTCCCCTTCTCCTTGTGCCCTCCATCTTTCCCAACATCAGGGTCTTTTCCAGGGAGTCTTCTCTTCTCATGAGGTGGCCAAAGTATTGGAGCCTCAGCTGCAGGATCTGTCCTTCCAGTGAGCACTCAGGGCTGATTTCCTTAAGAATGGATAGGTTTGATCTTCTTGCAGACCATGGGACTCTCAAGAGTCTCCTCCAGCACCATAATTCAAAAGCATCAATTCTTCGGCGATCAGCCTTCTTTATGGTCCAGCTTTCACTTCCATACATCACTACTGGGAAAATCATAGCTTTAACTATACGGACTTTTGTTGGCAAGGTTATGTCTCTACTTTTTAAGATGCTGTCTAGGTTTGTCATTGCTTTTATCCCAAGAAGCAGGCGTCTTTTTTTTTTTTTAATGCAAGAACATAGCACTATTAATTAATCAGTCTATCCCATCTGCAATCAGATGATGGGTGCTGAGAAACCTCACCTTTGAAGTTTGTTTGCAGGCAGTTTATATTGAAACCACTTGCAAATGGACTTCAAAGGCCACCTCCTTTCAAAATGCCCTGCCCACCTGTGAAACCTGGCCCATGGAAAGCCAGGGAAACTGCAGAGTGCTTTATTGGGAAGAAAGGAAAAACACATACACTACCCTCGGCCACCTCACTACAATATGGTAAGCTTGAAATCCCACGCGTACTGAAATTCTAAAGAAATTCCTAAGTGTTCTGAGGACATGGCAGAAAAATAGAAACCTCCTTCACAGGAGAATAAAACTTTTTGAGAAATTGGAGGACTGATTTCAGCACAACATTATTTGAAACTCCCTTCTCATAGTGGCTGAAAGTCAGTCTTGACAGATCTGGGAAATCAGACAAAGCATTAGCAAAGTAGGGAGAAAGTATAATGGGTTTAGTCATTACACAAAATGTTACATGCACACACACACACAAAATCCTACATTGTCTTACACAGTGCTTTTTTTCTAAAAAAATGTTTAGGAGTATTCTCACTTTCCTACTCATATTGAAATACTGGCCCTCAATGAGGCCAAACTTAGATTCACAAAATGTTTAGGAGTTTGCGTACCCCTGCTTACCCCCAGAAAAAAGCACTGGTCTTACATGCAAGATTTTGTGTTCTTACATGGAGCTCCCATCTAAGTTGCTGACCACACCTTTCCTGCTTCACCAACACAGCAACATCATATATTTTCAGACCACTAACCAGCCTCCTCCCTTCAATTTCTTAACATTTCCACCTTTACTCCAAGGAGCTCAAGGTATCATACATGGTCTCTTCCTCCCCATTTTATCCTCACAGCAACCCTGTGAGGTAGGTTAGGCTGAGAGACAGTGACTGCCCCAAGGTCATCACAGCTGAGCAAGGATATGAGTGCTGGGCTCCCAGCCTAGTCCAAAACTTTAACCACTACAGCACAATTTTGAGGCATGCTAATGTTCCAAGCTTCTTCTGTGAATTGTACGCAGCCTGAACTGACTTGATTGCCCTGTACAATTTCATACCACCTGCAGTTTTTATTATTTCACTGTATACATGGTCAGTAATAACAGATGGCAGAGGACATTGCATGATAAATGCCATGGGAA
Source organism: Podarcis raffonei (assembly GCF_027172205.1). NCBI lineage: Eukaryota > Metazoa > Chordata > Lepidosauria > Squamata > Lacertidae > Podarcis > Podarcis raffonei. The sequence goes on along the minus strand of NC_070605.1, from coordinate 89,477,555 downwards.
TAGGAGCAGACACTGCAAATTTGAACATAAGAAGGTGATGTATTCATGACAGATCTCTGAAGAAGACTCAGGAGCATATTTTATTAGGCATGACAATGATGTGCCACCAAACACAACAGAGAGTCATCTTTTACCCATCCTGCACTTTCTGTATCTTGAATTTGAATATGGTAAAATAGAAAGGTAAATCCAAGGATTTAAGCCAATTTCCCCACAAAAAGAATGTGCCTTTGTCAGGGCAGTTCACAGAATAAAATACAGGATAAAAACAGGTAAACAATTAAAAACAAAATAGCAAACAATATACCCCCATCCCACAGAAACATTTAAAAGGCTGTAGAATATTAATAAGTGAAAGGCCTGGTTGAAGAATTTTTCAAAAGTGATTCCAATAAATTGAAAGATAGGGATGCGCAGAAGTTAGCATTTTGGAGCAAAACATTATATCAGGGTTAAGAAGCTGAATATAGCAGTTGTCATTCATTAAGGGACATGGGTGGCGCTGTAGTCTAAACCACAGAGCCTAGGGTTTGCTGATCAGAAGGTTGGCAGTTCGAATCCCCACAACGGGGTGAGCTCCCATTGCTCAGTCCCTGCTCCTGCCAACCTAGCAGCTGGAAAGCATGTCAAAGTGCAAGTAGATACAGTGGTACCTCGGGTTACATACGCTTCAGGTTACATACGCTTCAGGTTACAGACTCCGCTAACCCCGAAATAGTGCTTCAGGTTAAGAACTTTGCTTCAGGATGAGAACAGAAATTGTGCTCCGGTGGTGCGGCAGCAGCAGGAGGCTCTATTAGCTAAAGTGGTGCTTCAGGTTAAGAACAGTTTCAGGTTAAGTACAGACCTCCAGAATGAATTAAGTACTTAATCCGAGGTACCACTGTAAATAGGTACGGCTCCGGCAGGAAGGTAAATGGTGTTTCCGTGTGTTGCTCTGGTTCACCAGAAGCAGCTTAGTCATGCTGGCCACATGACCTGGAAGCTGTCTGCAGACAAATGCCGGCTCCCTCGGCCAGTCAACGAGATGAGCGCTGCAACCCCAGAGTCGTCCGCAACTGGACCTAATGGTCAGGGGTACCTTTACCTTTATATTTACTTGCTTTAAAGATATACACCCAGGGTAGCTAGCTATTCTGTTCCCAAGAGCTGCAATGAGGGTCAGTCCTTAGTTCCAGAGCCACAGTACATGTGCTTGCCACATATAGTCCATAGTTAGGAACACAGAAGGCTCCTTTACAGCAAGTGAGACAATTGGCACATCTACCTTAGCATTGTCTACACTGATTGGCAATGGTTCTCCAGGGTTTCAAGAAGGGGTCCTGCATGCAACCCCTGTGCTCTACCATTGAGGGTTGGCCATGAGGCCATGTCCTGCCTGCCTGCCTGCCTGCCTGTTTCTTCTCTCCATCTCTCCCAAGGCATGATAAATGATCTTACAAAATCACCTCCACTGCAGGAGCTGTGGGGTGGAGGAGTAACAATATCTGTTGCTCTTCAAAGAATAATCCTGTTCTCCACACCGAGTGTGTGGTACATTGTCAGAAGAACCCTTTTAACTCCTCTCTAGATTCCTCCAATATTTCTTCAAAGAAGGAGCAATCAGGTTTGCTTCAAGTTTCCCACTGGGTAAAATCTGATGGGAACCTAGAAACTTTATGGAATATTCCTGTGAAATTTAGCAACTGCCATGAAGTTCCTCTGGTATTTCATTGAACAAGTGACCTCCAAATTCTCTTTGAACTTTGCTGCAAGGATCACACATGGGGATTTTTTTTTTAAATAAATGTTTATTGAAATTTTACAAATCAAAAAGTGCATCATTTCACATAGATCAATCCATTAGATAAAGCCCACAGAAAAAACAAAAAACAAGAAAACATAACAAAAAAGAAGAGAAAAAAGAAAAATCCACTTTTTAAATTACAAAATACCATGTCCCTCTGTCCTGACCTCCTCACATCTCTCTTTTTTGTGTTCCTCTTTATTCCGATCAAATTCAGCAAGTTCAAACCCTTATTCAAACCATACTTAAAATTATATTTTTCTAGTTATTATGTCCCAAATTTCTCTTATCTTAGCCCATTCCTCATCTTATATACTATGACATAATATTATTCTGTTCATAACCCCCTTCTCCTTTTTAAAATTCTTCTTTTCATTCACTTTTAACCAAATCCCACATGCCCTGTTACCTTCACTTCCCACATCATGTTAACACTCAAACATTTTGCAATATTTTTGTAAATAGTCCTTAAACTTTTTCCAGTCCTGTTCCATCAGTTCTTCTCCCTGGTCACGGATTCTGCCGGTCATTTCTGCCATCTCCATGTAGTCGATCACTTGCATCTGCCACTCTTCCACGGTGGGTAGATCTTGTGTCTTCCAATACTTGGCGAGAAGTATTCTTGCTGCTGTTGTTGCATACATAAAAAATGTTCTGTCTTTCTTTGGCACCAATTGGCCAACTATGCCCAAAAGGAAGGCCTCTGGTTTCTTAGGAAAGGTAAATTTAAATACCTTCTTCAGTTCATTATATATCATTTCCCAGTAAGCCTTAACCCTTGGGCATGTCCACCAAAGGTGAAAGAATGTTCCCTCAGCTTCTTTACATTTCCAGCACTTGTTGTCAGGCAGGTGATAAATTTTTGCAAGCTTAACTGGGGTCATGTACCACCTGTAAATCATTTTCATAATATTCTCCTTTAAGGCAATACATGCCGTAAACTTCATACCGGTGGTCCACAACTGCTCCCAGTCAGCAAACATAATGTTATGACCTATGTCCTGCGCCCATTTAATCATCGCTGATTTAACCGTTTCATCCTGTGTATTCCATTTTAACAGCAAGTTATACATCTTTGACAAAATCTTAGTTTTTGGTTCTAACAGTTCTGTTTCCAATTTTGATTTCTCCATCTGGAAGCCAATTTTTTTGACCAAATTGTAGGCCTCCCTTATTTGATAATAATGAAGTCAATCTCGCACTTTGTCTTTTAGTTTCTCAAAACTCTGCAGTTTCAATCTGTCACCTTCTTGCTCCAAAATTTCCCAATATTTTGGCCATTTGGCCTCCATATTGAGCTTTTTCTGGGACTTAGCTTCCATAGGTGACAGCCACCTTGGGGTTTTACTTTCCAACAAATCTTTATATCTTGTCCAGACATTAAACAGAGCTTTCCTGACAATATGGTTTTTAAATGCCTTATGTGCTTTAACCTTGTCGTACCACAAATATGCATGCCACCCAAAAACATTATTGAAACCTTCTAAATCCAGAATGTCTGTGTTCTCAAGAAGCAGCCAGTCTTTTAACCAGCAAAATGCTGCTGATTCATAGTACAATTTAAGGGCTGGCAGGGCAAATCCACCTCTTTCTTTTACATCAGTTAACATTTTAAACTTTATTCTGGGTTTCTTGCCCTGCCAGACAAATCTAGAGATATCTCTCTGCCACTTCTTGAAACAATCCATCTTGTCCAAAATTTGCAAAGATTGGAACAGAAATAACATTTTTGGCAAAACATTCATCTTTATAGCTGCGATTCGACCCAACAAGGAAAGCTTCAAATTAGACCAAATTTCTAAATCTTTTTTTACTTCTGACCAACATTTCTCATAATTATCTTTAAATAAATTCAAATTTTTCGCAGTCATATTAATCCCTAGGTATTTCACTTTCTTAACCACACATGGGGATTTTTACATGTTGGACATCTCACACACCCAGTGACTACTGAGCGATGCGTTGGATCTCACCAAGGAATTTCATTAGTCTCATTGAACCGGTGATTCTCTACTTGACAGTGAACACATACAAACACATCCCCAATTTTCTTTCAGATGCTGCTTTGGAGAAAACTTTGTTGCCAACTCAGCATGGTCAAGGTATGTCAACAAATGGAAATGTGGCCGGGCAAAACAAGTGGAAGCAAAACTCTATGTCCCAACTTCAACATGGAAGTTGCATTATCCTTAATGGAATTCTACATTAATTCAGGATGTCTGTTCTTTAAAAATGTCATTCATTTATACACAACTAGCTCCTCTAATTGGCTAGTCTAAGAACACTGCATGGCTCAGCTTCAGGCATAAGTTTGTCCTAGAAACAGGGAAGAAGCTGATGCAAACTGATATGTGCACAACTCTGCCTCTTCTACTGATAATAGTTCCCAATTTCCTTCTCTTATCCCTAAACTCCACAGTGCTGTAGTTGTGGGATGTCAGATCTGTTTTATTCAGGGGAGCAGATCCATTGGATTGTTTGTTTCCATTTTGAGGAACGAAAACAAAATTAGATCCTATAATAGCCATATCTTGGTGTTATTTGCCCGGATAGCATTGAACAGAGTGGAACGACTTTCATTTTGCACATTTTTAGAGAGCTGTTCTTCCAGGTCCCAGAGAATTCGCCTGCATTCCCCTTTGGCTACCCTTGCATTGCAGCCCTTGCTCCAAGATCAGAGGAGCTTGCCCTTCTGGGCTGGGCTGCCTTTTGCTTCCTCCGTCGAACAAGGCATGTCATCCATTATGGATGTAGCTCTCTGGGCAATATATATTTAAAAGAATTTAAACAACGCTGCTTCCATTCCTCCCATGTTAACCCTTAGCGCTTCCTCTTCACACCTCATGTAACTACTAAGCTCGTTTTGCGCCTTCCCAGCCCCATTTCTGAAACCTCTATTCTGTTCACCAGCACTTGGCACCCCTGTTTTCAACTTCACCACCTCCTTTTGTGCTACCCTCCTGGCACACAAGCCACCCCATAGTAACTTCCAGCATCTTCCTCCCCCTACATATTGAAACTGTTAAGTGCTCTTTTCCTCTTCTACCCAATTGTGAAGTCATCATCCCCTTTGTATTGTTCAGAAGCTTTCATGCTCCTGCTTTCATTTTCAACCCTTCCCATGCTCCTAATCCGCATATACACCCCATTTTCACTCCCTCCCCCACCCTCCTCTTTTAGTTTTCTCAGCTCTCTGCTGCACACAGTTCACCCCCATTTCCATGCCTTATATCTCCTATTCTGTACCCCCACTGTGTGCACACAATTATTTGCACACATATGCACCATTAGGGACGCGGGTGGCGCTGTGGGTTAAACCACAGAGCCTAGGACTTGCTGATCAGAAGGTTGGCAGTTCGAATCCCTGGCACGGTGTGAGCTCCCATTGCTCGGTCTCTGCTCCTGCCAACCTAGCAGTTCAAAATCACATCAAAGTGCAAGTAGATAAATAGGTACTGCTCCGGCGGGAAGGTCAACGGCATTTCCATGCGCTGCTCTGGTTCGCCTGAAGTGGCTTAGTCATGCTGGCCACATGAACCGGAAGCTGTACGCCAGCTCCCTCGGCCAATAAAGCGAGATGAGCGCCGCAACCCCAGAGTCGGCCACAACTGGACCTATTGGTCAGGGGTCCCTTTACCTTTACCTTTATGCACCATTATCGCACTCACTCACTTTTCCTACCTCCTCTTTCCTCCTCTTTCCAACTCTCTCATGCATGCAGACCACCCCACTTCCCATGCCTTCTCCTCTCTTTTATTCTGTACCTGCTTTGTGCAGACATCACATACTGCTATATCTTACTGCATCTTTAAGGTGTAAAGAATCCTAAGAGCAAGCCCATCAGTTACCATGTTCGGTTAGATAAGGTTAAGTTCATTCGATGGACGTTGAACATATGCAGGTGTTTTCTTGTTAATAAAGTATCTCTTCCAAATTGTTGCATGGAATCTGGGCTTTTATGTTGAAGACAACACATGTACCAGGAGTAAAATACATTGTGGGAAGGTACTGTGCAATATTGGAGGGCCCCACCTCCTTTATCTCTTTCAGGGCAGGCTGCTGAGGAATGTAAGAGGGAGAAATGTAAAACAACAATTTTCTTAAGTGCCCCTCCCTTCTTGTTGTATTCAAACAACAGCATTGGGTTGAGTGCAGCAGGGGCAGAGGAACACGGAGTGGGAAATTGTTTAAAATTGCCACTTCCCCCTCTTAGTTTTCCTCCAACCCTGCTATAGGCAAACCTCTGCTGCTGTTGAAAACCACTATTTTCTTCTTAGTATTTCACCACCCTGACTTTTCTCAGATTGCTGCCGTTGTTTAAACCAGCTACTCTTTCTTTTCCATTCAGAGTTTCTCTCTTCTCATTGTACTCAGTATTCCCCCTCTTCCATTCCTTAGATAACTCCTGTAAGAGAGATAAAGGATGTGGTCTCCTCAAATGTTGCATTGTAAAAAGGCACTTTACTCAAACCTCTGCCTTTCTTTAAACTGCCATTTTCCTTTCAGTTCCCTCCATTCCTGTTTTACTCAAATTTCTGCCACTGATTTCTCCCTCTCAGTCTTTCCCACTTCCTGTTCCCATGTCATGCTCACTGCTGTCTTCTCTTTTGCTCTCCTGCCCCACTCTGACTTCATGGAAATCCAGGATTGTGATGAGGCACTGCAAATTCTCCAGCGAGTGAGGCATGATAACAGCCTTACATTTTTATGTATATAGGAAGATATATCAAGGCCCTTCCCCAGATGGATTGATGGTTCATAGCCAACACAATGGTCTCATTCATGATCAGTTGGCAGAAGGAATAGGTAGCAGACCATAGTACCTTCTGTCAAAGCCTAATGAAACTAGTCACCTCATTCAACTGGCTAATGGCTAGTCCATGTTCAGACTCAATCCAGTGCGTATGGGCTATTTCAGGGCATTTGGGGGCTAGTTTGCCATGTTGCTTTTCCCCCACACTCATGCAGTGCCTTTCCTGAGCCACAGTTGCTCATACATAGATAATGCAAATGCCTTTCATGATTTGTTTAGTTGTGCTTCATTTTTAGGATTTTAAACATACTTGGATAAGAAGAGTTAATTCAAGACTTACATGCTGTGCATAATCTTAAATTGTAGAAAGAAAGATACAACTAATTTGTCCTGCTATTCAAATCAATGGGAGGTGTGGTATATTAACCAGTGGAAAATCATGGGATATTATTTTTTCTTCTCCCTCACTCTTGCTTTCAAAGCCTAGATGCATTATGCAGAATTTCGGTACACCTCCCCATCCTGTCAGATATCTTTTCATTTTTTTCTCCTTTTCAGTCCACAGACTATTTCCACAATTCTTAGCCCATTATTACTTTCCCTCTGTGCTCTCATCATTTTTCTTCTTCTTTTTCTGGATTTACAAAAGCAAGGTGCTTGCAAAGAACGAAGCAGAAGGTTTCTAGGGATTGAAGAACCCATTTGGGGGGGCGGGGTACAGAAATATAATTTTTGAATCTGTGTAGTGATGGTTAATGCATAATGAGCACCATGATCACAAAATGTAGACTGCTCTATAAAATCTTTTCTGAAGATGCATAATGGCACTATCTCCTCCTTTCCCTTTTAAAGACCAAAATAGCAAAAGGGGAAAAGCACATTGATTTCATTGCAGAAAGAATGCAATCCACATCTAAACCACACTATATTTGTAGCCCATGTCCCAATCACTGTCAAATAAATTCCATTTATCTCTGTATATGCAGCTGTGTTCTCTATTCTGTCTGCTACAGTGTTTTGTTCGACATCAATTTCCTGAAAGCCTGCTATATTTTCTGTTCTCCAAGGGTTGGTTTACATTTCCACATTTCAGTTGAAGACTACAACATCATGCAACATCTTTCACACATGAATCTTGCCACCAGAGAAGTGTTTGGGAATGAGCCAATGTGACAGACAAAATGCCCAGATTTGGGGGGTTCACACAAACAACACTCACACATTGAAGAGGGAGCAGGCTGTGGTCACCCCCCCCCCATAATCTGCACATTTGGCATGCATCACCAAGGACCCTACTTGCCACATACATGCCTAGGGTTTGAGCAGGTTGGCCTCTTCCAAGGACTCAGGCCCAGGGGGCACAAAAATCATGCCTCTCCACTCTGGCTTGGAGTGACTAGGTGTCTGTCTGCTGACCCACACGCTCCCTGGGTTGCTCCTGTACTGTCCAAGGGATTGGGGGGGGGCACATCTCCTTTCCAAGGGAACCATAGCTGTCAACTTACAGATTTGAAAATAAGGGATCAGCAGCCAAAATAAGGGATTTCCCGAACACAGGTATGTTCAACTTCTGAGCCCCTCCGAGCCAAAGGCAGAAAGCCTAGCCAGCAGCCAAATGAAGCCTCAAGCGGTGGTTCTCACAGCACAGCAACCCAGCAAAGGGGATGCAGCAAGGAAAACTATTGTCACCTCTCCGCTGGGAAGTGCTGAGCAAAGGCGAGTCCCCAGGCAACGCGGCCAATTTGATCAGCACAAGGCATGCAAGCTCCACCCCCCGTCGTTCTTAGACTCCTCATTGGGTGAGCAATGCAGCCAAGCAACACAGTTGGAGCCTCCCTCCTCCCTGGCCAGCAGGCAGAGAGGGAGAGGAGCTGCTTTCTTTGAAACCCGGTAAATTTACCGGATATCATCAATCCGGGACAGCAGCAGGAAACGGCGCTGGGATAAGGGACTTTCCCACCAAATAAGGGACGGTTGCCAGCTATGAAGGGAACAAGTGAGCCCAGGTATGCCTCTGCATTCTAACATACAGGCAGAAAGGTTTTCCCTGTGAGACAGGATCTCATACCCTCCAACATTTCTCCAATGAAAATAGGGACGTCCCATTCCATAATGACAATTTTACTATTTATAGCTCACAAATCTTACTGTGTTGCCCCAGCCACTCTGGGCAGCTTCCAACATATATAAAAACATAATAAAATATTAAACATTATCCCCCCCCATACAGGGTTGCCTTCAGACGGCTCAGGGGTCAGATAATTCCGTACTCTCCAACATTTCTCCAGTGAAAATAGGGGCTTCTAAGGGAAAGTGGGACATTCCAGGATCAAATCAGAAACCGGGACAACTTCTTTAAAACAGGGTCGTCCCTGGAAAATAGGGACTCTTGGAGGATCTGGGGTCCTGAGCACTCAGTGCATAGAGTACATAAGAAGGAGAATAGGTGATGAGTGTCCCTACCATTTCCAACATAATGCATTTTATTTAATAAGTTCACACATGCAGCTGCCAGTCACTATGAACATGTTCGCACATGCATGCTCAACACTTAATTGCTCTATACTTGATTGATGCATGCTTGATTACTGGAATTTGAATGTGTTAACAGTGGCGGACTTGTGCAACGCCTAAATCTAGTGTTAATAATAATAATAATAATAATAATAATAATAATAATAGTGCTCTCTCCCGCCGCTCGCCTAGTATTTGATTTCTTGCACATTGCAATCCCCCTGCCAAAAAAAGGTGCGGATTTGGGTAACTTTGTGAACTTAAATGTGAACTGAATCTAATTTCTCCCCCTATTGACTTACCAAATTCCTCTAGCATGTACTGTAAAGGACCCTTTTCACTTGCCATACCAGGAAGTTCTCAGGCTTATGATTCTGCTTCAGTCCCTGCCAACAGCAAACTGGCAGCAGGGGGTTCTAATTCAAGCCTCTCGATAAATATTATTGCTAGCCAGTTCTTCAGCCTCTGCGTGCCTTTCTCTTGATGATACATAACGCTCTCCCTAATACATTATGCCCCGGTGACAGGGACTGGCTGGTTGAGGAGTGGTAGAAGCCGCCTGACCAAGACCCCCCCCCCCAGGGAAAGAACAGAGGGAGAGGATATGGATCCTGGTGGTGGGAAACCAGCCACACCCCAGAGGGGAAGAGTTGGGGAGTACTGGAGGCTTGGAGGAGGATGAAGAGGAGGAAACAGGCAGGTGCCCCAGCACAGCGCAGGGACAGGAATCAGACAGCAGCTCCAGCACAGAGTCCCTCTGCCAGCTTCTCTGCTTATAGCCTAAAAACACTACCCATCCTAGAATGAGGCATCAGTTGCATATTGCCAAGCAGAGAGTCAGGTAAACACAAAGAGAGTCTCTTGGGGCTCACCATAGACATAGGGAGAGGGCTGACACAAAGGGATAGGGAGTAGAGGGGGAGTAACAAACCAGTCTGGGCAACTGCTTCATCCAGACAGGAGCAACCCTTAGAAGTTTCTCTGTGCTGCTTCTTTAATAAGAAAACTAACTGTGAGTTAGCCAGTGTTTCTGAAATATACTCGGAGTCCTGCAGTGATTTCATGCTCTTTACTGCACCTCGTAAAACAGTGATTGAATTTCCCCCCAAACCTCAGGCTTTTTTATATACATTATTTACACAATGAGTGCTGTCTGATTGACTGATTCAGCTTCCCTCCTAGAGCCTGATTGGTTTTCTCCTGCAAGCCAATCAGTTGCTGCATTCTAGGATCCTACCTGCCTAGTGTTCTAGGATCCAAGCTTAGTACATAACAGTTTCACTTTCTTTTTCTGATCTGCGAATGACCTGTTCTCCTTGTCGGCTCCCTGACACCTGGCTTTGCCCTAGTCACTATGTTTGGTTTTGGCTCTGTCTAACCTGTCTAACCAACTGTTATGGTTGGCGTTATCAGTATTATACATTGAATGTGGAAACTGCATGTAAATTGCCAGTACTGCTATTATTGTTATTATTATTAACCCACCTTTCCCCCAAGATGTGATTCAAGGCAGCTAACAGATAAAAACAAGAACCACTTGGGTCATCTCTCTGCAGTAGCTTATCTTAAAGTTTTAAGTGTCTATATGCTTATCACATTTATAAATTTTAAATTTATTGTTGTACATTGTTTTAAATGTTTGTTTTCCTTCTGGGATTGTACCCCCAAGTGTGTTTTATAAGCTGGTCTCCAACTGTAATAAATTATCTTTCTATCATCTATCTATCTATATCTACAAGAACCACTAAATACATAGAAAAAAATTTTTTTTAGAAAAAGAAAAGAAAAATCAACTGCTACACATAGATGATATTTGAAAGCAGAGGTGTGTATGTGCCAGATAGTTTTTTTTAGTACCTTGTCCAAGACTGAAAAATAGCGTGCAATTAAGTGCTAGGCAGCTGCTGCTTGGAATAAGAAACAGAAGTCCTACAATATATGAAGGTATATTAGGTATTGCTGCAGTGATCTCTATCATTAATTAGGCCAATTACCTTGTAGCATTTCCCCAGAATGTTGCCTTAACACTTTCATTCCCATGATTTGCATCTGATCTAGTATCCATCATTTCTCAGTATTTTTTGAAATCTGATGCTAGGGGAAATTTTTCAGATGTGATGTTTAGACATCCAGAACATCTAGGCTCTCTGTCATTTTACACACCACGTAAGTGTCCCTACCAAGTGTCACAAATACACTATTTTTAAAAAGTATAAAAACAGAAGTGAAATACTTCCCACAGTGTTCCTAAGACCATCTGCTGGCTAATCCAGGCCTAATTACACCTGTTTTAAATAGAGACAGTCAAATGCTACAAAAATAAGCATGCAATCGCAGTGGGGTTTCAAGTTGCTGTTTGCGTTTTTGTTTTTCATTATTAATTACTATTACTATTACACCGAAGCAGCTGTGTGGGACATGGATGTTAAAGCTAGGATTATCAGCAGTTAAGTCACTCTTGCTAACTGGGAAGAAGAGGGGAAAGCAGGGAGGTGGCAGAGAGATCGACATGATGCAAACATACAAGTGGCGCTAATCCATCATTCCTGTTAGTGTGTTTGCATGTGCTGACCTCCTCACTATCTTGAACTCCAGGACTTGTAACACACCCACACCCACACACCAACTGAGATGTGCGTTTTGCAAAAAAAGGCCACTTTTTTTCTCTGATACAGATTTTAAAAATTAAGCCAGAGAAGAATGATCAGCTCTCCCATGCCCACCTATGTACTTCTCTGCTACTCTTTTCCATCTCCCAAACACAGACCTCAAACACACTTGTCTCTTTCCTGATACTTAAGTAGTGATGGTGGCATACCCTCCAACATTTCTCGGATGATAATACGGATGTCCCATTCCATAATGATAATTTTACTATTTATACCCCACACATCTGACTGGGTTGCCCCAGCCACTCTGGGCAGCTTCCAACATACATAAAAACATAATAAAACATTAAACATGTTAAAAAACCTTCCCTATACAGGGTTGCCTTCAGACGGCTCAGGGGTCAGATAACTCCATACCCTCCAACATTTATCCATTGAAAACAGGGACATCCTAAGGAAACGTGCCCTGCTCAGCATAGTTCATAGCTTCTCTGAGTTATTCAAGCCCCTTCACCATTGATGCTTTTGAATTATGGTGCTGGAGGAGACTCTTGAGAGTCCCATGGACTGCAAGAAGATCAAACCTATCCATTTTTAAGGAAATCAGCCCTGAGTGTTCACTGGAAGGACAGATCCTGAAGCTGAGGCTCCGATAGTTTGGCCACCTCATGGGAAGAGAAGACTCTCTGGAATAGACCCTGATGTTGGGAAAGATGGAGGGCACAAGGAGAAGGGGATGACAGAGGATGAGATGGTTGGACACTGCTCTAGAAGCTACCAGCATGAGTTTGATCAAACTGCGGGAGGCAGTGGAAGACAGGAGTGCCTGGCGTGCTCTGGTCCATGGGGTCACGAAGAGTCGGACACGACTGAACGACTAAACAACAACAAGGAAAAGTAGAACATTCCAGGATCAAATTAAAAACCAGGATGGCTTCTCTAAATCAGGGATGTCCCTGGAAAATAGGGACTCTTGGAGGATCTGTGGTATGGTAGAGGTGAAAGAGGAATTGTTGTGCTTTGGTTTTGTTGCTTCTTTCTCTTTCTGGGAAAGGGAATTTCCATGAATCCTGGAGCAACGGTCCTTGCAAACGTCCTTTCTGTTGTGCATACATGATGATTGGTGCTCATGAGGGTATCAGGTAGTTCATAACCTCCAATAGTTCTCTGATGAAAATAGGGACATCCTATTCAATACCCTCCAACATTTCTCGGATGAAAATAGGGACATTCTATTTATATCTTCCAACATTACTCCAATGAAAATCGGTATGTCCTAAGGAAATGTGGTAGATTCTAGGATCAAATCAGAAACCAGGAGGGCTTCTGGAAATCTGGGAATGTCCCTGGAAAATAGGTAGATGATCCCTCTTTCAGTTCTGTTTGGACCTGCAAAGGCCCCAGGGCAGGCAAACTGCTTCATTTCCAATCAGTGTGTGTCCCATAACTTCCTGCTGTCAGCCCCTTTCCATCTTCCAATGTCAGTGATGTGACAATATTGGGGAACCATTTGTTTGTTTTTCGATAATATTATTAAAGAATAAAATGAGAATTCCCTGGATGCCTGGATCCAGGTTTGGGGCAAGTCCTCTGCTGAAAGAACACCAGCAGAGATTTAAAATTATAAAACATACAGCAAAGTAAAGGTGCATGCAGAGATTTCTTGACAGCCTAGTTTCGATAGAAAGAAGGTCAATTAAATTTTATTTATTTCTGTTTAAAAATTCCAATAAAGATAAAAATAATAAAACTTTTTATGAAAAGTTTTATTAAAAAATAATGATGCCACATACCTTCCCTGCTTCCTAAGTTAGTATTAACCCAGCGTCAGTCCTGAAGCTTGTCTGGCTGATTGGATGTAACTTGACATTGGCTTGACCCCAGTTTGCTATGCCTAATTCGTTGAGCAGTAAACTATGGTTGTCAGCTGATTAGGGATTTTAAAATTGATTAACTGCCTGGCTTTTAACCAATTAATCAACTCAATTTAATTAAATTTACATATTGCAAAAACATCACTGCAGGTATCTTATTGAGAATCCTACAGGATAAAGAACAGCTTCTGTTACATGTGAGAGAGGCTACTGCTTTCTCTGAACTAGATGATGATGATGATAATCATCATCATCATCTCTTTCTATCTATAGCTGTGTTTATTTTTAAAAAAATCTGCTCCATTTCTGAGTTGCTCTGTGTTCACTTTGCTTTGAGCTATGATTTGAGTTCTGAGCTACTCTTGGTTAAGTGAATGTGTTCCCCATTCACTATAATAGAGGATCGTCAAAATGACTATAACTTCCCTCCCTGCTTTGGCCAAAGTGGATGAAACTTGCAGGCACAGCAGCACATCCAGAGTGGATTAAGCCTGCACAATTACAGGTAGGTAGGTCCAGGACTTGTACAGGACACCTTTAAAGTTTGATTTTAAAAGAGAAAGGAAAGGTCTGTAACATCTTTTCTCCAAGAATTGGATGCTTTTTACATCTCATTCTGGGGGCATGATGTTTATCAAATTTCAAATGCATCTCTGCAGTAGGTTTCCCCTCTGGGGCATGGGGTGGACATGACATGAGAGAAATGTCCCATGTAAAAAACAAAATAAAAACAAACCTGCCACAACACAGAGTAAGTAGAAGAGATGCACTTTGCTCCATAGCCCATATTAGAGCAATACCTTTATTTGGCAAACTAATATTAGTTACAGATTTTCCATGGGAGGAAGAAGTGAAGACTTGTCTTATGTTCCTTCTTATCATGCAATGATTAGGAGAGCAATCCTACAATAAAAACCACTGGGATGGGTGGGTTAGAATCTCTCCAGCTAAGCCAGGAAGTTCTTGGCATAGCCAGATAAATTGGTTTACTTCCCTCACCATTTGCTCAGCTGGAGATGTACCAACTTACGTCTTCCACTCAGCAGAGCTGAGTCCAAAGGATCCTAAACTGGTGTAAACCAGAAAAGCCACGTGGAGAGGGGAAACAAAGGCTGGATCCTGAGCCCAGTCAGCTCAGTCACATGACCTGGCATTGTACCATATGTTCAGCCAGCAAAAGGAGTCGTTCAACTCAAACACTATTTTAAAACTTGTTTTCCCTCTGACAGGCTTGGGTTGGCTCAGTTAACAATAGCCATGCTGCTGAGCAGAGTTTGGATATGGTGTAACTTTACACAAGCTTAAATTAAGCTTGCTTTGTGTATAGGATTGCTCCCTGAGAGGTGACCCAGTAAGTGTGCATTCTCACTTTGACTTTTTTTTTTTAAGAAACTTAACACCACACTAGACTGTCAAATGCTTGTTTGTGGTCTCAAATTTTAAGGGCTATCTAGAAAGTTGCCTGCAGAGTTCTAAGTAGCTTGTTTTGTTTTGTTTTCATCAAAGTGGAGCAAAGTAGATTTTTTTGGGTTTTTTAAAAGCAGGATTCTCAAACAAAAAACATTATGGGCTGCTGGTCTTAACACACACACACACACACACACACACACACACACACACACACATACAGAGTTCCAGATCTCTTCAACACTCTGAAGGCAACATTTTTGGCAGCCTCACTTATTGCAAAACCCATGGCTCTAGGGAAAAATAGGGATATAGAAAAACATAAAGCTATAAGGGACAGAAAAGTATAGAAACAACCAGGGCTTTTTTCAGCCAGAACTCACAATAACTCAGTTATGGCCCCTCTCAGGTGGGCTCCATTGCCATCATAAGAGAACAAGGGAGGAGTTCATGGTGAGTTCCAGCACCTCTTTTTCTAGAAAAAAATAGCACTGGAAACAATAGAGTTACAGAAGGTATTGTGGGGCCCCAATCCTACTGAGGATGTTTTACTGACATCATATTTCAGTTTGGGGAGGGGAGAAAGCACCCCAAATCTCCTCAATTTACCTCATTATTCAGCCCCCCACAGAGCCACTGCACATCTCTATTAGGTAACTGGCTTACCTGAAAAGAAGAGGACTCAGCATGGGGCTGCTAATGTTTTAATAAGTAGCACTTGCTACCTTTCTTCATTTGGCGGCTGTCGGAAGTTCATCGTTAATCTTTGGAAATGAGATGCCTTTTTAGTTTACCCTAGAATTGAGGGAACAGCACCAGGTAGTCTTTAAAATAAGCCAAGAAAAATCTACGAAAGACCATTGTCTTTCAGACAGACATGTGCTTTGACAGAGAGGCTTATATTTTGTTGTTCAAAAAAAAATCAAAAATCTCCAAATTGAATTGTGCATAAAAGCAGCCTTGCTCTGGGAACTTGTTCATGCAACTTAGGGAATGACACTTGAGTACATTATAGGGCTTTCTAGGGCATTCATATGTGTCAGTGATTTCCAGCTGTCTCACCAGTCTAGAATACTTTTAGGACGGCTAATCTGACAGGAATGATTGTGCAGTGTCAAGGGGAAAGGGTGAATCCATCACAAGCACAGAAACACATCCTAACCTTCTGGCACAGAAATCTTAACAAGGTGCTCCCAGGAGCCTGCCTGAAGCACCTCACAGAGCTGAACGGATAGATCAGATCTGCTACATTGTGTACCTACATTTTCAAGCTAGGGATTAAATTGAGTTTTGTCTAGGAACACATTTTTTTTTTGCATGAAAATAAAAACTACTTGTTTTATTTGCAGGGTGACATGTTGGGTGTAATACGAAAGGAATTGAAAAAAAGAAGTCTTCATCCAAGCTGGAGGATGACTCCACCAGTGGTAGCTCTGGAGACAGAAGCTGCTTCCTTTCTGAAATGCTGGCCTGCTGGCAGGGATGCCAACTTGAATGAAATATTGTGGGGGCCCAGGTAAGCACTGGCCCACATAATTGATCACAGGATACACACACACCATTTGAATGGCAATGCCCATCAACTTTGTGGGGGCCCTGCCTCCTCAGATATTTTATTGTGGGGGCCAAAGCCCCCAAGCCCCTAGGACTTGGCTCCTATGCCTGCTGGCCTAGTTAGAGTTACAAAGCAGCAGTTGCAGTTTCCCTAGCAGTAGCTGATAACAGGGGGAAATGCAGCGGAATGCAGTGATCTACAGTGGTAACTTGGTTTAAGTACTTAATTCGTTCCGGAGGTCTGTACTTAACCTGAAACTGTTCTTAACCTGAAGCACCACTTTAGCTAATGGGGCCTCCTGCTGCTGCCGCGCCACCAGAGCACAATTTCGGTTCTCATTGTATTGTATTGATCTTTATTACGGCCATTGGCCCATCACACGACAGTTTCCCATACCAACATAATGTACTTAAACCTCCAAATTTAAAACCGCCAAGACTTACAAAAAACAGACAAGAACCAAAGCAAAACAAAAACAAAAGACCAACATCATACATTACAATAAATTTGTAACATAAACATCGCCCTCTACTCATAAATTAGTAGAAGACATCAATGGTGAAATCACCTAATTACATCCTAAAACATAGATCATAGTTTAAAGAGATTATCCGAGCCGAACAGGAGTCCGTTTCTCTTCTTTAGGGATAGGACGCTGATCAAGAATCTGGCAACCATGAGTGATCTTAGGGGGTCATCATCATTTAATAGATATCTCAGTTTGGCTTCATTCGTATCATCGGCAATTCCCTTTAGATATTGAGCAAGAAACTTGCTCCTGGCCGATGAGTGAAAAGCACAATCAAAAATTATGTTCGGTTCTCATCGTGAAGCAAAGTTCTTCTTAACCTGAAGCACTATTTCTGGGTTAGCGGAGTCTGTAACCTGAAGCGTATGTAACCTGAAGCATATGTAACCCGAGGTACCACTGTAACACTAAACTTTTGCCACATGATTCTGCAGAAGGTACGCATTGGATCAAAGCAACAGAGCAGGGCAGAACCACCCATGAGGTGAACTGAGGCAGTTGCCTTGGGTGGCAGAATCCCATGGGGGCAGTGCCCTAATGAATGCCCCACTCAGGCCTGCTGCTGCCAGAGAATTGAAGAGAAGCAGTGGCAGTAGCTTCCGGCAATATCTCACAAAATATCTCACCAATGCTTTTCTTTACTTCTTCTGTGGCGGGGGATGCCCTGACCACCTCCACCACTGCCACCGGAGAAGCAAGGAGGAGTGGCTGTGGCTTCCGTTTTCCAACAAGATCTTAAGGACCTCTCATGAGATCTCAGTGAAACCTAGAAGCCATGGCAGCAACCACATGACCCTGGTAAGAGAGGCTGCAGAGGCAGGGGGTGGGATGTGGTGGCACCTTCCTGATTTGTCTCAGAGAGTGAAATGGGACAGAGTTACAATTGAGTTGCATCGGGGTGAGTCTTTATTGTACAGCTCCGGGGATGGCTTTTTGTTGAAACCAAGAAAGGCCACAAGAATCACTATATAGTGCTGGAAAACTCCTATATGTACCGTATTTTTCGCTCCATAAGACACACTTTTTCCCTCCTAAAAAGTAAGGGGAAATGTTTGTGCGTCTTATGGAGTGAATGCAGGGGGGAAGCAGGCAGGAAAAGCCCCCAAGAGCCGCACACAAGCTCCGTGCGGCTCTTGCGGGCTTTTCCCCAGGAGGGAGAAGGGACTGACGCGGCCAGTCAGTCCCTTCTCCCTCCTCGTAGAAAAGCCCGCAGGAGCTGCGCACTCCTTAAAGGGTGCACGGCTGCTGTGGGCTTTTGCGGGAGGTGGGAGAATTGCCATAGCTGTTCTCTCCTGGCCGGAGAGGCTGCACACGGCTAAAGAAGCCAAGACAGCCAGCAGGATCCATCCCACTGGCTGTCTTGGCTTCCTCTTTAGCCGCGCGCAACCTCTCCAACTGGGAAAGTCTGTGCACAGTTAAAGAAGCCAAGACAGCGAGCGGGATCCATCCTGCTCACTGTCTTGGCTTCTGCCATAGACAGCTAAAGACGTTTGTCCACAGACAGTTTTTCCGGGTCATGTGGTCAGCATGACTAAGCCACTTCTGGCAAAACCAGGGCAGTGCACAGAAACGCCATTTACCTTCCCGCCAGAGCGGTACCTATTTATCTACTTGTGCTTTGATGTGCTTTCAAACTGCTAGGTGGGCAGGAGCAGGGACCAAACAATGGGAGCTCACCCGTTGTGGGGATTCAAACCACTGACTTTCCAATCGGCAAGCCCAAGGCTCAGTGGTTTAGACCACAGCACCACCTGCGTCCCTGATTAAAGCATGTTGCAAAAATGTCCAATCTATCTTGCAAAAAATGTGACAAATATTACAGTACAGTAAGAATTTTTTTGCACCGGGAGATTGAAAAGGAAGAACATTTTAACAATGCCAGTGGGATTTGGGAACGCAACTAGATTTTCATTCTCAGAGGTTGTCCATAGGTCTACAAATTTGCAAATCGAGCCTCTGCGATTTGTGAGCACCAAGCGGAATGCTTCCTACCAGCTATATATAGCAATATTTCAAGGGCTTGATAAGCCTTCTGTGTTTGCCACCTGTTTCTGATGTAAATAAGGAGTGGGGGGTCAAACACTGGCTGACAACGATATATGGCTAGTGGGTTGTTTTTGGCTTGGTGGGTCACAAATCGTCCGAGCCAGTTAATCATTCCTAGTCAGAAATGCCCTGTTTCAATCCAATGGCAATGTCCCTTGCTATTTGTTATAGCAAGGCAGCTGGTGTTTATGTGTGGGTGTGCCTGCATCTACACACAAAGAAACTAGTATATGAATCTGTTTGTTTCCCCAACTACCCCCTGGTTCTAAACAAGAGTTACGGTGTGGCTGGGTACTCCGTAACAGGGTTAACAAGAAGCTAGCTTTAATCAAATCATTCCTCTGTTGGTTGTATGGTATGAATTTCTGAGCCAGATGAGCACTTGGCTGTAAGGCACTCATGTTCTCCTCAGTCGCCAGTCCTGCCCTTATTTTTGCATTCACTGATAAAGCACACAGGGCATTTTTCTGGTGTCCTAAAAGAAATAAAAGTGGCCATGGGTTGAGCCAGATTCTGAAGTAAGATATCAAAAAATAAAAAATAAAATTAGTGACCATTCGAAATTATCATATCAATTAATAAATGCAAGAAAAATAGAAATCTGCCCATACAGCAACATTGTATAATGCAATGGAGTGGTACCTCGGGTTAAGTACTTAATTCGTTCCGGAGGTCCGTTCTTAACCTGAAACTGTTCTTAACCTGAAGCACCACTTTAGCTAATGGGGCCTCCCACTGCTGCCACGCTGCCGGAGCACAATTTCTATTCTCATCCTGAAGCAAAGTTCTTAACCCGAGGTACTATTTCTGGGTTAGCAGAGTCTGTAACCTGAAGCGTATGTAACCTGAAGCGTATGTAACCCAAGGTACCACTATACTAATAAGCTAACCAAATATAACAGCTCAAAATGTATCAGGAGAGAGAATAATAAAATGTTTAAAACAAGCTTTGTTAAAAAACCAGAAGCTTTTTTATTTGGAATTGTAGGTACCCACATTCCAAAGCAGCAGAAAAGACTTTTTTAATGTATGCAACAGCAGACACATGGATGCTTCTAGCCCAGAGATGGGAAGAAGAAAAAGTCCCTACCAGAGAGGAATGGCAAACTAAGCTGATGGACTATGCCAAAATGGCAAAGCTGACTGGAAAGCTCAGGAACCAAGAAGAAGAAAAAAATCAAGAAAGAATGGGAGGGGGAATATAATTTATTTAGGAGACCACTATAAGCTGATGAAAACAGCAGGATTATTATAACACTTGTAGTGTAACAGATATGATGGATAATATGGGTAGATATAAAACATGGATGCAGTTGAAAATGTTGACATTAGGACCCACTGGGTACAATGGGGAGGAAGTCATGAGATGATGCACTTATATCTAATGGGTTGGATCACAGGCACAATCTTCAAACATTCAGGGGGATCATCCCATCTCTCGCCTGGGGTATTACAGAAACTCCCACCCTGGTTGTAATCCAAGGGTCCTTATGCCCACCCTTATTGTGGACTCTCATCGCACATGGTAGTCAGTAATTTTAATTCCACACTCCATCACCAGCCACCAAACATTCATCTAGTGTGGGGGCCATAAGCAAGTCTGGGTGTGCGCGACCACTACAAAGTGGTTACATTCATAGTCCTTTCTCCACCTGAAAGATAAGGGTAATGGGAGAAACATAAGTTTTAAAAATACATTTTATATTTATATTTTGTGAGAAATACACCTGGGAATAGGTATATTGAGAGCAAACACATCTGGCAGTACATATTTTGAGAAAATGTTTAAAATTTGTGTTTTTTTATGTATTTGTATTTTGTGAATTTTAAATTTTCATTTTTTGCACATTGTTGCAGAAATGGAACGGGATAGACTCGAGCTGAACACATGCAAAAGTGGCTCAGGCTTGAAGTAGGCCGACTTGTCCATTACATCCTCTACTCAATTTCTCCCTGGATTTTGGGTTTTGTATTGCTGGAAGTGTTTACTGTAGTAAAATGCAAAACAACAGAATCTAGGGATTTTTAAAGTTGCATTTCTGGAATTCATGCATAAAAATCACAAGCATCTTTTTGTTGTAGACAGAGCGTTGTGAGTACATGAAACAACACATTGTCTATCAGACAAAAAGTGGATCAGTATTTGCTCATTTGTATTAAACAGATTAGATTTGTGAATTATTTAGTGCAGTACATGAGCTAATACAGGATTCAGGTTTTGCTGCCAAAAGATGTAGTCAGTTTGCAAATAAAATATTCACTGTATCATTCGACAAGAACAACTACACAGGAGGCATGGAAAAATATTGCAGATTTTGCATTCTGGAGAGTAGTGAACATTGTATCAAATGCTGAATTTAAACAATGACTTTTTAAAAACGATGAAAAGATTTTGGTGTGTGATTCAAGGTTTGTTTGGTGGTTTTGCTTTGTTGTTGTTGTTGTTGTTCTTGTTGTTATTGTTTTGGTCCCACCCAGCGATAGGTTTCAGGGGAAACTTTCCAAACACCTTACAATGTAAGATTACAATGTAAGATTGTGGAATGCAGCTAGGTAAAGAATTCTTACCTCAGGGCAACTAACCAAGTTAGGATCTGCTGTTATTGCCTCTACCAGTCTGCTGATGAAATTTTGTCTTTGCCTGGACTTGCCACTGAATTATGCCCGCAGCATACAGGTATATGAATTTGAAGCTGCCTGTCCAAGCAAAGGAACTTCAGTGGTTATTAAAAGTGTTTTGATAGAGGTATCAAAATGTTCTTGCATGGAATCTTGTGCATGTCTACTAAGAGGTAAAGCTGTTGATTTTAGTAGGACTTACCACCACACAAGTATAGTAGAATTGCAGCCATACAGAATTATATGGAAGTATATATATTTGACTGGCTTGTTTTTCCCGGTTGGCATTACTATGCTATACTATGCACTGAAATTAAGCATATCTGATTAGCTCAAACTGCAACATTCCTCCATTTTATCAGTTAACTATTGAAACAGTAAAAGTCTGGGGCAAATGAGATAAAAATAAGATTAACAAAATGGAGAGAGCAACAATAAATACTTTGTCAGTCTAGTGATCCCATAGACCTGTGTATTTGGTTGATCATTATTACGCATTATGCCCATCACTGATAATCACCAATTTTACTGATAATTCCAACGATAATTCATAGTATGCAAAATATTTCTGCAGTAATTTTAGATGGTTTTAATTTAAAAATCAAAGCCACTCACAATAAAACGATGGAAAACAAATAATGCTAACACAATTATGGTAGGTCACTGAGGGAGGCAAGATGCTAGATAAGTCGGACCTTTGGTCTGATGCAGCAGGACTCTTCTAAATAATGCAACAGCAGTGGTTTTTTTTAAAAGGATCAAATCAAAGCACACAGGATGAAACCTCAGCATACGGCTGTCTTCATAGACCCCTAAATAAATAAAGCAAACGTCTGAACAGTTTGTACATTTTTTTTAATGAAACAAAGAAGCCACATGTTTTGCCATCTTCATTTTTTTGTAAACAAATGGAAGATAGAAATAATGAAAGGCAGATGGTGGAAGAAAGAAGAAAGGGAAAGGGGGAGAAAAGGCTGAAGTAGCAAAAGGGAGATTATTAAACTGCTATAAAATAACACAGTGGGGGTTTATTCTGCAGTTTATTGGCCTTTCAGACACTTAACTTACATTCTAAATTGGATGCCGTTCAATAGTCTACATTATTTATTACAAAGGAAACTGAGTAATAGAAAGAGGCTGTTAGGCCTGAATTGGTTGTTGTTGAATGGGAAGCAGCCCAACTCTCCAGGGAGAGGCAGCGGGAGAAAATCCTATCAGAATCAGTGGGAGAGCCTCAGACAGGTGGAGAGCATCACCAGCTCCTTGGGCGGGCATTGAGTGCAAGGTGGGGTGCTCAGCACGCCAGTTGCTTCTGCATTTCCAAGATGGGTTGATGGAGTGGAATGTCAAAACGTTTACTTTTGATCATAGCAAAACGATTTGGAATGCATCTGATAAACACTTCGTCTTGACATTACCATCCACACAGTAGATCTCTGTCTTCTTGCATCATCCTTGCAATCTGCAAAAAAAGGACCCGTTCCGTCAAACTGGAGAAATCAAACCTTCACACACCAGTTTTGGGGGCATCATGGGGTGTGAAGATTCGATTTCTCCAGTTTGAATGAATTTGTCCTTTCTACAGAGTGCAAGGATGGTGCAAGAAGTCTGGGACCTATTGTGTTCAATGGTAATGTCATGGGACCTGAATTTCAGAAGAGATCTCAGGGTGAAAGTAATAATAATATTTTAGTCAAAGCATCTCTAAAACCTCCCAACTGAATACACATTCCTGAAATGTATATGGAAGGACAAGACCCTCATTGCAATGAAACACCTGGAATTCCCCATAATTTGCATGTTGAGAGACCTTCCCCTAAATAAAGACACATTTGACTCAAATTTTAGTTTTGGGTTTGGGCAGAATTTGGGCCACAACTTTATTGATTATAGAAAAGTGAGTGGTTGCATAGGCTCTGGTTCGACTAGCTCCCTGCATCCTTGCAGGTAGCGCTGACCCAGAGCTCTATCATAGGTCAGCCGAGGGTGAACACCTGAGGCAGGTGAAAAGCCTGGGAACAGACTCTGTTCACTCCCCGGATGCTCCCCTGGACTCAGGCATGGGCACAACCTCCTCTCGGGGGTTGACCAAACCAAGTTGAGTCCCTGGAATCCTTTAATGGTATACCCTTCTCATAGGGATAGCGATACCATTCTCCCATCTCTATCACATGAACCAGTGCCTAGCTGCAACCTTACAAGTTGTGACAAATTGCTATGTGGCAGGTGAAACACAAATGGCTACAGCTGATCAGCCAAGTGGGGAAAATTCCTGCTGTGCCCCTGTCCCAACAACAGAAGACACACGACGGTATAGCAAGGTCAATCGCAAAATGCCCTAAAATTAGGGACAGGTGGGCAGGTGCATGAGCCAAAAGAGAAAGCTCTGGGACACGTGCAAAGGTGCCAGATTAAACCCAGCAAGGAGGGACCTCCCAATCTGGTGTTGTGGCCATCCAATAGATCCACCCACAACCAGGAGGTCAGTCTCCAGGTCTTACCGCAACACGTGCCCTCTTTTAGGGAGGACACAATTCAGAAACTGGAGTGGAGTTACCAAAAAACCACAGGGACTATCTTCCTTAACATTTTCAGGATCCACCAGAATTGATGCAGCCTTCCTTTTCAATATGATGTATTTAATTACATCATATTGTAATATAATGTGTCCTCACAAGCCAAAATAGTTGACTACATAGGAAGACAACAAAGCAAATACACATAAAACTTCCCACCATACAGTAATAATTTGGTTCATGTGCTACAACAAAATTAACACAATGAATAGGAACACTCTTGCTTGATGACATGGAACTTTAAAGGATCTATTTCTCCTTTAATTATGAAATGATCCACGGAGCTCCCTATTCCTCTCCTTCAGAATCGCACACATTTACAGATGTATACAACTAGATCACACTGTAAAATAAATCAGATTCATTGTTGTGTCCTTGAGTCTCTCCCCCCTGCTCCCTGCCACTGACACAGCCTATTCTGTACTTCATCCATGTGACAGCACAGTGCTGTTTCGCTGCACAGCTGGCTAGAACTGAGCAGAGGCTTATCACTCTAATGAACTAGTAAAGAGTTTGGGGATCCCAAAGGAAACTGTCTTGAGCTTTGGCAGCAAAGGACATTCACCATGAAGCAGACTTTGCAGAAAGCTACTGATGCAATTGCATCAAGCGGTAAAATATAAGTGTCGGCACAGCTGGGATCTCTTATCAAGGCCTCCCGTATCATAGATCGCTGTGACATGTAGACATGCTAAATATGTCATCAGGGAATAAGCCACTTAGAGATAGCCTTCGGTAAAGAAAGTCTAATAATTTGTGGTTATAAGCAACTGGGTTAGCAAACTGAGCGGAGAAAGTTAGCACTGTACCAGCATCTCAGTGTCCTCTTCAGCCTTGTGAATTTTTTCGTAGGGGAACAGTTAGGGCCAGAGGTGCCAGCTTGCAAGGGCATAGGGGTGGGGGGATGTCACACATCCAAATCTTGCATGTGTGAGCACCATGTCTCCCTCCCAAAGCTGAGCAGAAGGTTCCTGGGCTTTGGGAAGGAGGCGCCAGACTTTAATACTTTAATCAACTGGGAACATTTAGAGGACTAGCCTAGCCCCCCATGTCCACCAAAGCCACTTCCGACATCCAGAGGAGGTGCTGCTGCGGGCTTCACGCTCCCAACATGAGCGTGGGGGCTGGCCTTCCAGCCCCTGCGTGATCAGGGGAATCCTCAGGCCACATCATCTCCTAAGCCAGCCAATCAGCTGGCTCGGGGTATGTGGCTCGCCTCATTTAAGGCGAGCGCAGCCCTGGGATCTCCTTCTTTGACTGGTACAGCTGTTTGTGTTTCCCACCCGCCCGCTCCTTTTTAAGGTTTCCTTCTGACCTGGCTATGGACCTCAGTTGGTCGCCGTTAAGGGGCCTGGTAGGAATTTTTTCCACTTGGCAAATTGGCACCGGCCATTTGGTTTTTCGCCTACCTCGTAGCAAATCGTCACAACTTCTTTGGTCTTGGTGGTTAGGCATTGGTAGGGGTATTGTTATGTAGATGTGTTGGGGGGGAGCGCCATCACCTCCCCCAAATATTGAAGGGTAGTCCGTTAAAGGATTCCGGGGGGCGTGGCCTCGTCTGAAGCCTATGGAGTCCAGGGCCTAAAGCGCGCCCCCAAGCGGTGACCCCGGGGGAGTACCTAGTTGATGTGCATCAGCAGGGCTTCCCCTGCTGGTGTTAACCCTTCCCGGTCTTCAAGCAAACAGGCTGAAGCCGGATAGTCGGATAGGACCAATGCCTAAGCCAATACCGCTCTTACCTGTAACCAATAAAGTTGTGGCCAATTTTAGCCCATTAACCTTAATCATTGGTGTCATGTGTCTTTATTTCTACTGGGGGAGGCAGGAACTCGCCACGCAACCACAGCCATCTCACAACAATAAGGTAAGCAGAACCCCACACCCAGCAACACCCTAAATTCACAAGGGCCTGGAGAAAGGGGCAGAAACATGGAAGTCACTTTCACAGATGGACAATCCCACGCCCATCTCCATGCTGTCACTGACGTCTGAAAGGGTCTCCTGTTCTGCCCCTCTAGTGCAGTGAATACCTGCACTAGATCATGGCTTGCCAGGTTAAATAACGACTGGAGCGTCAGCAGGTTTAGTGCACACATCGTTCTAGATAGCAGCATAGTAGGAATGATAGAATCCCTTTCGGCTCTGTTTCGGCTCTATGGCATTCCCTGTCTCCACCACCATCGCTCCACAACACTTGGCAACTTTCCCAGTGGGGAAAGGAAAGCCCACACACCGGGTCTTCTTCAAAGAAACAGTGATGAGCTCATGGGGCTGTGTTTACATTAACCATGCAAATTTGCAACTCCAAGCTATCGCCTAGTGTTTAATCTTGCAAGTCAATTTGTTTCCAAGACCAGGGTGTTTAGCAGCTCTGCGGCATTTCGTTACCGTTTACCAATCAGGAAAAGGTTATGTTTCTTGTCCCCCCCCTTTTTTTGAATTGCAAACCACAGTAGAATAAACAATAAAAAAGCAGATCCTAGACACATCAGGTATCCAAAGGAGGTAATTAACTACCCTGAACAGTCACAGCCAACCTACTTCCAGTTATAATTGAGAGGATAAAATGTACTTGTCAGGTATTTCATTCTCCTGCCTCCTTCTCCCCCTCCCACCTCATTCTCTGTGCTGGACCATATGTGAAGCCAGCTTTCCCAGGCTACTTTGAATATGTTTTAGTAAGCAATTTGCCTCCTTTCACCCACCCCACGAAAACACTTGTGCGCAACATCAACACTGACTGCTTCATTTTTATTTTTTATTTGTGTTTATTTTTTGCTATTAATGATTTTGCCAAGAATTTATTTTGAAACATCTGCTACTGGCAGATTTTTTCGGGGGGGGGCAGAATGGAGAGGGAAAAGGGTGGGTGGAGGGGAAATCTCACTCTTAGAACAAAGCACTGAGGATAAAAATGAATCTGCTGCTGTGATGACTAAAATGGACAGTGTCTCTAAAAGGCCTCTGAGCTTGACTTTCTAAGTGCGCAAGGCTGGATCCCACTTTTTAAAATCCTCCTGTCTCTCTTCTCTCACTGTTTTTGCAAAAGATGAGAATTAAGACTCTGTACAGCAGATATTTCAAGACAGTGATCTTCTATGCTGGAACTTGGAGTCACTCCAGCATCTCAGTTACAGAACTGTGTACACTAGGCTTTCCTATTTATTTTGTGTACAAGGATAGGAACTCAAGTTCCAGACTCATCCTATGTATGTATGTATGTATGTATGTATGTATGCAGTGCTTTTTTCTTTAAAAAAAAATGTTGAGGGGTACTCTCATTTTCCTTCTTATATTGAAGTACTGCCCCTCAATGAGACCAAACTTAGATTCACAAAATGTTTAGGGGTATGCGTACCCCCAGGAAAAAGCACTCTATCTATCTACCTATCTATCATCTATCTATCTATCATCTATCTATCTATCTATCTATCATCTATCATCTATCATCTATCATCTATCATCTATCATCTATCATCTATCTAATCTATCTATCCATCTATCTATGCCAAGCACCCATTTTTATTTAACTGGCAAATACATTAATTTTATTTATTTGTTTGTTCATTTATTTAATCCATCAGAGGCACTAACTTGCGCCAAACATTGAGATGGTCTGGTGCCGTGTGTGTGACATTGCATGTGCGACGTGTGCGTGTGATGTCACATGCCTGACATCACATCGTCGGAAGAAGGACAAGTATGGAGCCAAGTGCAGCATGGCTTCAATAGCAGGCAGTTCCTCTTCTCTTGCACTCAGCATCATTTTAGGGGAGGAGGAGGAGGAGCTGGCTATTGAAGCCACACTGTGCTCAACTGTGCTGGCTATTGAAGCCACACTGTGCTCAACCTCCTCCATCCCCTCACCATTGAGGTGGGGGCAGCCAAAGATATTGTGGTGCCCCAAACAGCTTGGCATTCATGAGTTGGCAACCCTGTAATACATTTATATCCCGCCTTTCCTTCTGAAGGAGCTCAGGGTGACAAACACATCCAAGAGAGAGAGAGAGAGAGAGAGAGAGAGAGAGAGAGAAGGAAGGAAAGAAAGAAAGAAAGAAAGAAAGAAAGAAAGAAAGAAAGAAAGAAAGACATTCTAAAATAGTGTCTGTGTGTTTAAGTGTGATCTTACTTGAGACTGCAGATGGGCGTGGAAGATTAATTCTTGCCTTCCTAGCTGAACCCTCCATTGAGATCACCTCCACCCAAAGCCCCAAACACTTTCTTCAAGCTTAATTTAAGTGGAGTGGAGTGGAGTGTGTGTACATGTGCAGCTGTCTCCAGACTGGGGGAGTGTTCAGGGAGGCGGGACAGGATATATTGCTTAATAATATCCTTCCTAACTTGTGTTAGCAAGTCCCTTAGCACAGTGCATTCCCCTTCTAAACACACAGCGGTTAGCTTGTTCCAAGCTTACTTAAGCTTCTCAGTATAGGATTCCTGGTAACCCCCCCCCCCTTAAAAAGAATAGACACGAGACAACCTTGTGTAAAGTATTATAAAATAGGTTTACTCACACATTCAGTTCACAGATGCATCCCTGAAGGCAGACTTAAGTTACAAACTATATGCACGTGGAACTACCCCATATGGGAGTTAGTCCCAGTGACTGCAGACAGGCAGTGACTTGCTGCTCACTCGTCGAAAGCAAGATGGAGAAGAGAGAGAGTGGCACCAGCCTTGCCCCTTTGGGTACCTGGGCAGGTAAGGTCACACCCACCTCTAGTCACATGCAGAGGAAGTTAGTCCCAGCTCAGGAGGAAACAGGAAGTTTTCTACTGACTGGAGCAAACATCCCCTTTCATGTCCACTCTAGGAATGTTGTACTTGAATGCTATCTATGTGTAACAGCGCACACAAACAGCCTACTGGGTAAGGAGTAAAAGAGAAGTGGGTGGGAGTGAAGGGTTGGCAGAGAGAAGGAAAAGAGGTGAAAGAATTATCATCCCACCAATTTTTAATTCTGGCAGCATATTCTCCAACACAGATTATATCTAAGGATATGTGGCCCTCAACAACAACAGAAACCGTTTCCTACTCATGAAAGCAAAATATAAACTTGGGGGATAGCTTATTGACCAATACCTATTAAGACATGTGCACAAACATTAATTTTCATTGGGGGAAAATAAAAATAGCCCAGAGATTGAATTATTGATGTCCTTTTCAAAATTATAAGCTGCTTTGTAGCTGTTCCTGTTTATTTATATTCAGAAGCTGAAGTTCACTCTGATATAGAACTTGTTCTCCCGTCTAAAGTAAACGAAATATTACAGTTAGGAATAAATCAATAACATCAAGAAATGAAGAGAAACGGCCTGTTTAGTTGCGTTTAATTTGAAATGAATAATTGAAAGGCTATTGCAGAAAATATTTAGGCACAAAATTAAAACAGGAACTGACTTGGCAGGCATCCATCTTCCCTTTTGCATTTTGCAGGCATTCTGGAAAAAGACACACAGATCAGGTAGCAGATGATCAGTTTTGCAAGTAGGTCTAGGCTTGTACAACTAGAAGACCCCACTGGTTGGAATGCATCTTGCCAATCATGCAATCTTTGCAATTCTGACTCTACAACTCTTTAGGTTTCCTGCTTCCTCCCCACCTTTCCTGCTCTTGTAGATTTTTGCTGTGCATCACTCTGATATTCTGTATGGCTCTATGCATATTTTAATAACTGAAATTATAAATAAAAATTTAATGCTCTGCCTTCAACTGTATCAACTGATTGTTGAGATAAGCCAAGACTGACACAATTTTAAGAAACAGTAACATAAAAAAGTTCTTGGGCTGATGTTTTTTTTTTTTTTTTTTTTTACCTTAGTTGTTAAATAGGTTGGGCTTATCAGCAAAATGTCACGAACTGGGTTTGAGAAATGTTGAAGAAGAAAAAACAGGTTACATGAAAAAATGCTTGCTTTTAGGTAATTGTTGAAAGCTGCACTTTAAACTACTTATTTCTAGAATGGATAGTCCATAAAAGCAATTTATTGTAGAAGCCTTTCCATCATTCACCAAATAATTGTTTGGAATGGTTCAAAACTTTCTAAGCCATGTGAAAGATTTGTACAGATGACAACCTGGAAATAAATAAAAAAGGGTTACTTTGACAGTTGAAACTGGGGTGAAATTCAATCTGCCATGCCTTTAGAATGGAACATTACCTGCGCTTTCTGATGCCTTTTTAGAAAAGAAGGCGAGAGAACGTCATTTAAGGCTGTCATCCTAACATTCTTAAAAGTTAAATGATAACAAAATCTACTTCAAAATAAATGTTTCCAAGACCAAATTCTAAGTTTATTTGGTAACTAGAAAAATCCTCATCATAATTATATTTTCCCAGTGAGTGATTGGCAACTTCTCAACTGTATGGAAGAACATTTGCGGGCATCACGGGAGGGAGGCTAAAAGTACTTCTGCTCATTTCAGTAATCCAGACCTGGATCCAACAAAAGTGTGTTACATTGCCATAACCTTTCCCAGATACAGTGATTCTTTGCACATGATGGCATGTGTGACCAGAGCTCCTGTGCCCACATATCTCCTATTAACTTAAAGCAAGGTTGCCAATGCATAGCTGTCAAGCGTCCCCTATTTGGCGGGACAGTCCCTTAACCCAGCGCCATGCCCCACTGCTGTCCCTTATTGATGATGTCCCTTAAATAAGCTACTGAAGGTAATGGGGCCCTTTCTATGTCCAGCTGTCTTTTGTCAATAACAAATTGTTGCTGTTTTTTGTGTTGAATATGTGCTATATGGTAATTTATGGACCTAATAGGTATCTAAAGCCATTTGCACGCAACAAAATATGTATTTTATCAAAGTAATTGTTGATCCCTTATTTTGGCTGCTGGTCCCTTATTTTCAAATCTCTAAGTTGACAGCTATGTGCCAATGTGGTTCCCTTCAGTTACTCTCAGCCCCTGCCAACATCGCCAATGCTGGGAGCTGGAGTCCAGCAGGTTTCTGACACCACACTCACTAACCCTTACTTAAGGTGAGGGGTCAACTTCATGCGCACAGCACATCCCTTTGCCCCCTGTCCATTTAACAACACTCAAATAGGAATGTGTTTGCATGTCCAGACACTCATGGGGAGCTCAGGACTGGAAGCAATGTGTGCAATCAAGAGGAAGTTACATGCACATAGATTTCATGAAAATCAGTGAATCTTAATAATACCATTAATTTTGAATTACAGATAGGTAGCCGTGTTGGTCTGCCATAGTCAAAACAAAAAAAAATTTCCCTTCCAGTAGCCCCTTAAAGACCAACTAAGTTAGTTCTTGGTATGAGCTTTCGTGTGCATGCACACTTCTGTGTATCTGAAGAAGCTCATACCAAGCTCATACCAAGAACTAACTTAGTTGGTCTTTAAGGTGCTACTGGAAGGAATTTTTTTTTTTGTTTTGATTAATTTTGAAGCTACTCGTATTCACTGAAGGAATGGTTCACAAACTTCTTTGCCCATGGACCCCTTTAAAATTGGTGGACCTGCTGCTGTAGCAATTGTAATGTGATGTGCTAGAATCTCAGGGGCCAGCAAACTTTTTCAGCAGGGGGACGGTCCACTGTCCCGCAGACATTGTGGGGGGGGGGACTATTTTTGGGGGGAGGGGGGAGGGGGGAGGGGGGAATGAACAAATTCCTATGCCCCATAAATAACCCAGAGATGCATTTTAAATAAAAGTACATATTCTACTCATATGAAAACACAATGATTCTCGGACTGTCTGCAGGCCAGATTTAGAAGGCAATTGGGCCAGATCCGGTCCCCAGGCCTTAGTTTGCCTACCCATGTGCTAGATGCTATATGGCTTTTATTTGTACTTTTATTATTGTTTATTTTCTTTTTATTTTGTATTACAATTTGCCTTCCGTAGAATTTGAACTGTAAAACAATAAAATTGGTCAAGCAGTAAGTCTACATAGATGTTTCATATATCAGAAAAGAACCATAGAATATTTGCATTAGTCTAAATCCCCTTGGTCTGGATATTTATTTACAGGCATATTCAAGCATGCAATGTGTGAGGTTTTTGTAATTTCATCTTCTTCTTTTTTGGAAGTTTTGGTGTCATGTAAAATCACTATCTTATTCTATAATAAATTTGGTGTTTTGAGAGACATACGTGAAACCACAAAATCTCTATTTCTGAAATACTCACCATTATTTTCTACCTAGTTCATTGAAATTACAGCTACCATGGATATCCTTGTGGTTTCTCAGCCTTCTCCCGAATGTTATCTTTATGAGGAAAGTTCATGAATGAGTGTCATAAATTATGGTACTGGCTTGAGTTAGGTGTCCTTGTGAATGCAATTGTCCCAAACATTGCAATTTCAAACAAGCTATTAGTCTAACATACTGCATTTGGTGTCAAGAATCAATCTTTCAACAACAATCATTGCCCTTAGAACCCTAACTTGTCCAAGGTTGGACTCAAGAAACAGAATCTGACTTCTTAAACTCAAGGATGTGATACAGTGAAAGTTAATGAATTTACCAGGGCAGGTTTAGTCAAATGTAAGTTCCAGTTAGTTCAATTAGATTTATTCCTCAGTAAATGTGCTTGGGATTGTATCATATAATTGCATGAACCTCATTGGATGCAAAGGAATTTGCTTCTAAGTAAACAAATAGGATTGTGGAGCATGTCCCTTAATTTTGACAGGAGAGATTTAAGCAAGTGCTTTGGAGTGTTTCGTGTCACGGTTCCTGTGGCACCAACCAGAAGAGATCTGTCAGAAGGGAAGGGCATTAGCAATCCACTTGGAGAAGACCCTGTGCCACCATTCAAGAAGTGTAGGAAGAGTCACCTCAGCCAGCCTTGGCCTCAACTCTGCTGCCAGAAGTTGCATTGACAGCCAAAGACCCAGCTAACAAATGGTAGTGTTAAGTGAATGTGCAGGTGCAAACAGACTGAGCCCCTCCAGAGGAGCACTTGGTTGCAGATGCAAGCCAAGTAGCACTTCACAAAAGGAGAGTGAGGGATATGTCAGTTGTTAGGACAACATCTTAGCCCATGCCTAGTCATGCACCCTAGAACTCTGATTATGTATCTGAGAACTGTGTAACCTATAGTCTGAGCTGATGTGTAGATCATGTACAGAAGATAAATTCTATTCAGTTTGCTTTTACAGATAAATCTATCAAATGCACACTTTCCAAAACAATAAGCAAACCAAAACACAGGTATTCTTCAAAATTCATACTTTTCCAAAGTACGTCTCCAACCAGTGTCTACAAAAATGCATATATTAGGTGAAAGTGTGCATAAGAATTAATATATTAGAGAACATGGCACACAAAAATGCATTACATTAGGAGAAATTGTTTGCAAAAAAAAAAGTGTACTTGAGGTAAAATTGCATGAGGAAATGTGTTTATTAGGGAAAAATCCACACCAAAATGCTGATGAATTTTCATGAGAAATTTTAAAATATATATAAAAAACCCCATAAACCTCTGCAGAAATTTGGAGAATTGAATATAAGATTGGAAAAATGGGAATCTGAGGGAACTGAAACTGACAGATTATCCCACCTCTACTAAGCATTTCTCCCTCTACCCCTTTGCCAATATTACACATTGGAGGATGTCTTCACCACCCATTGTATACTGTATTCATTTACTTTGCTGTAGCATATTAGGAAACTCAACACACCACACCACTGGTGACTTTTACCATGTTCAATATTAATGTGGAAATCCAATTTTAGGGGCAGAATCTATCCCCACCCCACGCCACCCTTCTTAATTTCTATAAAACAAAATGAGAATTGGTACAGTTGCATCTGCCAATAGGTTACATTTTGCCTATGAAATGCTCCATTTAAAACACACACAACAACAACAATAACTGCATA
This sequence comes from Podarcis raffonei, assembly GCF_027172205.1. Classification (NCBI taxonomy): domain Eukaryota; kingdom Metazoa; phylum Chordata; class Lepidosauria; order Squamata; family Lacertidae; genus Podarcis; species Podarcis raffonei. The sequence continues at coordinate 89,443,420 of NC_070605.1, read as the reverse complement.
ATGCAATATGTGGGCAGAAACATACAAACCGAGTAACTGCATATTTTATATGCCAACATGGTAGTATATGTAAAGTAACCTCTCTTCTATCATTTCTTTTGTAGTGCAATTTTTTTAAAAAAATAGTGGCTGCAATCCTGCACACACATGGCTGCTTAATCTCCATGCAATACAGTGGCACAGAAGATTTGTTTAATTAACCAAGACCTCAGTAATTGTTGGAACAAAAAAAGGAATAAAACTATGGTAATTTGGGAACTGCTAATTTGTGCAAGCTTTTCTTTTCCAGTGTTCAGCATTACAGTTCTTCTTTTCCCTTCTCCTTTCTGCAGTTAATTATAGATCTCACACAAAGTGGTAGCTAGAAACTGGATAGGGAAAGCAAATACACACCACTTATATTTTCTTGCCACCAACTTCCTGGTTAGAGTCACAGCTTGAGAAGCTTCAGCTCAGTGGGGAAGCAACGTTTGTGCCCATTGATGTATTTAGGTTACAGAAACTCCTGTAGAGAGAGCTAGTAAGTATCTCTCTGAATTACATGCAAGCCGAGAAAATAATTACAACTATATTTTTTCTGTGGAAAATCATCCTAGGATGTAATTCAAGCTGCTGTTGAGAGTACACAACTGTCTTCCCTCCCTCGCTTCCTTCCGCCAGTAAGCCTTGAGATTTCAAATTGCAACAGTGATCAGCATAGACAGACTCATGCCCCAGTAGCAGGAACACCTGAGGTGATGTCCTAACGCAGCCATTGGCATCACTGGTATTTACTGGAATAAGGAGGGACAGGTGACAGCAAGGCCAGGGCTTTGTGGGCACCCCATTGAGAAGACTGGATTCACTGCACCCAGGCAGCCCTGACCTCACCGCCGCCACCCAGTCCATGCTCCAACCCAAACCATGCTAGCTGCTGCTGCCCAATAGACGGCACATTGCCAGGCCCTGGAGCCTCAAGGTTTGCCACCAAATCCTCTTTGCATACCCTCCAAGTGTCCCGATTTTCCAGGGACAGTCCTGGAATTATGAAAGCCATCCCGGCTTCTGAATTGATCCCAGAATGTCCCTATTTTCCCTGCCAGTGCTGCTGTTGCCAAACTCAGGGAGGAGGATGAACCAGAGCTTGTGCTGAGCAGCAGCAGTGGTGAGAGAACTTCCCATGGCCGCTGCTACTAGCCTTCTCTCTAGGGCAGCTTGTAGCAGCTGCTGGAGAGTGGGCAAGGAAGAGGCAAGGTGTTAAGAGTCCAGGTTCCCAGCTTGATAACACAGCCTGCCATTCATGGTCAGGAGGAGGCAAAGCCTGCAGCTGTCGGCTCTCCTCTGCCTGAGTAAAATCCAAGCCTCCCTGTTCTGGGCTGCTTTCTGCAGCCAGCTGCAAACCTTCACTTGGAGCTGGCGTATTCATGACACCAGGCTGCTGCCACAGTGCCACCTAGACCCATCCCCGTGTGACATGCCGGCTCTGATGAACAGGCAGAGGCCACCCTGGGCAGGAAAAAGGGAGGAGTGAAGAGGAGCACAAAGAGTCTTGATTTTTTTTAAAAAAAAAAAACTTAGTGTGTCCTCATCTAATCTTGCCCCTTTTAAAATTTATTTATTGATGCGTGTTTTTGCTGGGAGTGGTAGAGCAATAGGCTTTATGCTCCTTATCCTCTGCTTTTGGGAGGGAGTGCATAGTGGCCCAGAGGGAGAGGTCAGTGGGGAGGACTAACTGTAGTGAGGAAATGACCCTGCTGAGAACATCTTACTCAATGACCCTCCAAAATCTGCACTAGTGTATAAGCTGGGCAGCATTATATGAGCAAAGCTGTTCTCAGATGGGTGGCTGTTTATAATGGGGAAATGCATGCATACATTTTTTGAAAATGATACTTTGTTTTATTTACTGCCCTGAATTTGCATAGCCTGTAAATTTGGAGATAATTATGTGGTGCATAATTGCACCACAAAAGCATACCCTCCAAGATTTCTCCAATGACAATAGGGGCATCCTCAACAACAACAACAATTTTATTATTTGAATTCTGCCCATCAGACGGTGTTGCCCCAGCCACTCTGTGTGGCTTCCAACATATATAAAAGGCCAAATTCTGTTCCACAGAATCTTCTGGGGGCTACATGCTGGTGATCGATGGGGCCTGAGGCAAAAGTGGGTGGAAGAAGAAATGTAAAATTTACCTTTGTAAATTTCTACTAGCACCCCTCTATCCTTCATCCAAGCAAGCAAAAGGCATTACCAGCCCATACCCTCCAACATTTCTCTGATAAAAATAGGGACATCCTAAGGAAAAGCAGGACATTATGGGATCAAATCAGAAACTGAGGCGGCTCCTGTAAATCTGGAACATCTCTGGAAAATAGGGACACTTGGAGGGTCTGCAAGTGTTTAACGACCCTTTCCAGCCAGGGGTTTGACAGGGTTTGGGGGGGGAGAGCTGTAAGGGAATGGGATGTGGGGGTGAAATGTAAAGGGAGGAGGAGCTTGGGGGAGGTGCACAGGGAGAGCAGCTTGAGCAAGTTGCAAAGGGAAGGGTTGACAAAGGTGGGGTTGGGTTTGGCAGGTAGGCAGGGTTGGTGAGCAATATGAGCAGGGGTGTCAATCCCCTGTAGAAAATCCTGACAATTCTGAATTTGTTTTGAGTACCAGAATTGAACTGAGCTTACAGCCCTTCCACTACAGTTTGTATCCAATTTGGCCTTCCAACTCTGGGCCATCTAAGCTAATGTGTAGTGATCAATGGCTGTCTGTACCTTACATCTCTGATGCTCAAGTCCCTCTGAATATGACCAATTTAACTTGACCCTCAGCTGGATTCACCGTAAAGCCCCCCCCCCCCATATTTTTGTTACAGTTTTCTTTTTGAAAATGATTGCATCCAAAATGTTGGCACTCATTAGTTCCCCAGAGGTACTTTATTTCAAACTGACAGTATTATTGCTTCAGTGATCTACTGGTACCTACAGAAGGCTTACTATTACAGCGACCTATCATTGTCACTTACATCCCATCCCCTGCTGAGTACAGCCTGCGGAGTCTTCTCTCTCTCTCTCTCTCTCTCTCTCTCTCTCTCTCTCTCTCCACACACACAGCACACACACAGAGAGACTATGATCTAATGTGTCTCCTTCAAATCCTCCACCTGCCTCACACAATGTTATTTTTTGGGGGTAGCATCATATTGCTGGAATATTGCTCAATAATTGAAAGTTCATAACCCTGTTTATATACATGAATGCTGTATGCTGGCTCCCTCGGCCAATAAAGCGAGATGAGCGCTGTAACCCCAGAGTCGGTCACGACTGGACCTAATGGTAGAGGTCCCTTTACCTTTACCTTTAATTACTGCAATATAAGCTATTTTAAGAGGACAACACCTCCGCTACTTAAAAATAAAATATGATTTATGTATGTATAGTGGTTTCAATAAAAAAGCAAGAAAAAGGACAAATAATGTAGAAAGACTACTTAACCAGGCCCCATTTCTTATGATTTGAAGCCACTGTGGATGATGCTTGATTTACCACTTTTCCCATGTTTTATTCCACTTGTCTCATGCTTTCTAGGCACAGGTGGTAAACCCACTGTTTACCACTGAATTGGATCAAATATCAGTCTGTAGAAAACCCAACTTGACGTTTGTTACAATTCAGTGGCAAGCAGCGAGTTTTCCCATGGAAAACTGGCAGAGCAGATGAAAAACCTCTTGGACCCATGCCTAGAATTCATGGGGCAAGTTGAAGGGTGAGTGTGCACTTGTTCAGAGATGAGGCACATTCACAAATTCCACTGAAGTCTTTTCATTGGAAGACTCCAGTTGAGAATGTAGCATCATGTCTGATAATGGGTCTGATAATGTTGCCTGAACCCTTTCCTTTCCTCAAATTTCCTCAGTCTTCTATAGCTCTTACTATGTTCCTAGATCCATATTTTCCAAAATTTTGAAACCTGGAGCACCTTTTCCTCTGGGTTAAAACACCCATAGCTGAGTTTGGACTTGAACCTGGCTCTTTTTCCCATTCAAGGCTATCCATAAACTTCACTGGACCTTCTTTGTTGGAGAGACGATAACCAAGATGGCTGCCAAGTTCTTGAAGCAGGATTTTGAGCTCTTATAATAATAATAATAATTTATTATTTGTACCCCACCCATCTGGCTGGGTTTCCCCAGCCACTCTGGGCGGCTTCCATAGAAACCAAAAAACACCAAAATATCATACATTAAAAACTTCCCTGAACAGGGCTGCCTTAAGATGTCTTCTGAATGTCAGGTAGTTGTTTATCGTTTTGACATCTGATGGGAGGGCGTTCCATGGGCGGGCGCCACTACCGAGAAGGCCCTCTGCCTGGTTCCCTGTAGCTTTGCTTCTCGCAATGAGGGAACCGCCAGAAGGCCCTTGGCACTGGACCTCAGCGTCCGGGCAGAACGATGGGGGTGGAGACGCTCCTTCAGGTAGGCCAACTCTAAGCCACGTTTCAGCTCTATATAACCAATCCTTAGCACTTATTTTTATCCTTCTCTTCTGTTTTACTTCTTAACTCATTTTAGTGCTTCGTTTTGTTGTTTTAATGTATTGTTTTATCTCATTGTTTTATTGTTCTAACTCCCTTAAATTGCGAGGCTGCCTGACGCTGGGCTGGGCTGAACACTTTGCCAGGCAGTGCCGAATGCAAGGACGTGTCAAAGTTTACAATATACTAGTTATAAATTAAGGAAGAGAAACACCCTAATTATCAGAGCTTCTGGCAAGCCCAAGTGGCAGCTACAGCAAGTCTCCAAAATGTTTGCTGCTGCTGGATGGCATTGACTCGTAAATTCAAGGCTGCTGTATTTGGAGATAACTGACTTCAGTAAACCACCAACAAATAACTATAATTGCTGTGGTACTTACTAGAAAGAACTGCAAAGATCTAGGAATCATGCCAGTCCTGTTAATCAGCTCCCCAGAATCCCAAAGGAGACAGAGTAAAATTACTCATTATTTTCTCCAAAAGGAAGAGAGTAAGAGGGAGCTGAATGAGTTAATTCTAGATGAGGCTGCTGTTCCTCCTCCTCCCACTGTTCTGGATCGGTCAACTCATCTTAAAGGGATTTTCACTGACTCTCTACAACTTCTCCATCTTGTACAATTACTGCTAGCATCCATCTGTCTCAAAAAAACAATGGAAAGCAACTGAGGGAGTGAAGTCAAACTACTACATCAGCATCAATGAAGGGACTTCCATGGTGTGCATGCCTGGACAGTGTGTATGGACATCCTGGGATGCCCTGGTGACAAGACTCCCCTCTCAGTCTTGCTGATGTGGTCCAAAGGAAAGCAGGGCAATACGTTTGGCACCAGCTTGGCCTCAAGAGTTGCCGGAAGGAGGAGTACAAGGCACCATCCAATCATCTTAGGGACTCGACTCTGGATTTGTGTAGGGTTTGCTCCTTAGCTTTTTGTTCTCCTGAAATTTATTGCCACTAATAATCACAGTACTGCTGCCCTTTGAATTAACAGATACTGCTGGGGGGCGTGTTGGAAAAAGTACCTGCAATTTAGTAATAGAAAGAAAGAGACAAGTGTTTGGCAGGTTTAAAGGAAATTTACTAAATCCTATATATGGATGCCCTCCAGAAAATAGCATTACCCACTTTCTGCTGAAAGTACTAAGGGATCTAATACTGTCATGTTCTAACTTAATTCCCAGCTAAACCTCTCAATCTTATTAAAAGATTGCCTTTTATTGCTTGGTGGGTTTTTTGTTGTTGTTAAATCTCCCTTAAGAATGCAGCTTTGATAGACCTTACAAACTCTACAAAAACTGCTTTATCATTTATTAGTCAGTATAACTGCTCATGGCCTAATCAATCCTCAGATGAATAATATTCATCTACAAGGTAAGAACTCCAAGGCTAGTGCAAGAGTGGGAATAACATTTGGGCTCTGTTGTCAGGGCCTGTTATGTAAAAATCTGATTTTAATAATCTGGCTGTTTTCAGTATGAGTCTGTTATATATTCCATATAAATGAGACATCAGGTCAGCACAATTTGTATGAAACAGAAAGTGTTTCAGAGTTCCAGTTGCAAGTTTCTAAATGTTCATGGAAGGTGGGGGGTTGTGAGGAGAAGAACCATTTAACTGTTATATAGGAGATATTTATCATCTGATTTGCCTTGCTCTTTTCTACCCAGGTTTTGCAGCCTTCTTTGGATAATAGGAAAGTTCTCAAATTCCATTTTAAAACAGATTGGACTAGATTTATGAATTCCTCCCTTGAATAAAAAAAATATGTGATGGGTTTTTTGGGGGGGAGGGGAGGTGAGGAATTGATTTTGGAAATCTATACTGGATTCCACTAGTTACACTCCATGACATGTTTGGAAAAAGTGTGGGCCTCTAGATGTTGTTGGACTACAACTCCCATAGTCCTGCTATTGGCCTATGTCACTCAGGGCTTATGGGAGTTGAAGTCCAAAAATGTCCCTATCCCTGGGTTGAGCCTCACTTTGCCTTGCCAGATGTGTCTGCAATTGGGTAGGTTTTTGGGCATGTGACAGCAGCGGCCTCATCAATGCCTCACTTTGCAGAGAATGTGTTATCTACGGTATTTGGAGGGTGATGAGAATGTCCCATGCATGTCCCACTATTTGCAGAGCTCTGAATGCATATAGAACTCCATAGCCAATCATAAATATGGTGCTGAAAACAGGAACAGAAGATGGATCTAGCTAGGGTTTAGGTTGTTTGACAGAAATCCAAGACCCATCTCACAAACACTACAAAATTCTTCCTCCCGGTTTTGTGTATCCAGTGCTATTTTTCTAGAAAAAGAGGTGCCTGAACTCACCATGAACACCTCCCTTGTTCTCTTCTAATGGCAATGGTGCCCACCTGAGACATGCCGGAACTGAGTTCCGGCGAGTTCCTGCTGGAAAAAGCCCTTTGTCTAGCCAAAGTGGAAAGTAAATGTTATTCTAAACAGATCATACTTCAGTCCTGTCCTTAAACAATGATCCTAAGCACACCTTCTTGGGTTGGGAGTAAACTGAAACCAATATACCCTACTCCTCACTAAAATTCTTGGACTTGCCAGTTTATCTGCATTTGATTTGCCTTGGGTTATTAAAGGCAACGCACAATAGATAAAGATAATGTATGTGGCCTCTTACATGGGATTGTGCATTGTGCTATATTCCAAATGGAAACTGCTAAGGCTATTGCAAGAGAATTTGATTGCCAAGCTGAAATGCGCCAGAGTTGCTGCTGAGATTGCTGATAGTAGCTTGGCACAACAAAAGGAGCTGCTAATGGTTGCCCATTAAAGAAAGGCAAATGCCAGCAGATCCCCTGAGTTGCTTCGTCTTCTATTCATAATTCTATTCTGATTGTAGACCTGCTTTGGTAAATGTGAGCATGTCGTCTCTCCACTTCCCCCCCCCACCTACCATGAAAATGGAGTACCTGAGAATTGCAGGTACTGCTTGATAATCTGAATATCCCCTACCAATTTTCATTTTTGCTTCATATATCAAGCACAGGCAAGACTCCCCAACTGGCAGCCAAGCTGACTGGTGTGGAGGGGCAATTTTATCTGTTGATTTGCTGCACTTGGTGCTAGTAGTTTGAAAATAGGCACAGGAAAGCTATTAGTTCCCCAAAAGTGAAGCCGAGACAAATAGGGCTGCCATATTTTCAAGAGAGAGAGAAAAAGAACGGACACATTTGCTGACTTCTGCTTTCACCTATGGATCTCTATGGACAACTATAGACAATTCTACCCATGAAAAATAGGACGTGTCCTGGAAAAACAGGACATATGGCAACCATACTCCATGCATGCTTGTTTAGAAAGTTTGTTTAATGTGCAGCTACCTTCCCTTAGAGGGACGCGGGTGGCACTGTGGGTTAAACCACAGAGCCTAGGACTTGCCAATCAGAAGGTCGGCAGTTCAAATCCCCGTGATGGGGTGAGCTCCCGTTGCTCGGTCCCTGCTCCTGCCAACCTAGCAGTTCGAAAGCACGTCAAAGTACAAGTAGATAAATAGGTACCGCTCTGGCGGGAAGGTAAACAGCGTTTCCTTGAGCTGCTCTGGTTCACCAGAAGTGGCTTAGTCATGCTGGCCACATGACCAGGAAGCTGAATGCTGGCTCCCTCGGCCAATAAAGCAAGATGAGCGCCGCAACCCCAGAGTCGGTGCCGACTGGACCTAATAGTCAGGGGTCCCTTTACCTTCCCTTCCCTTAGTACTTGTATTAATTACAGGCTTCCCAGGAATGTGGATGGGGGAACATTACCAGAAATGGAGAATGCATGGAGGGGAGATTTATCCCTTCCTCCTCCAGAGATATAAAATTGCCCACCTCCATATGCACTGCTAGAGCATGTAGGAAAGACTTCCTTTTGGCATCAATATAATGGCTTCCTTTTGGCATCGATTGGTGTAGGCACTACACCGATATACTGTTATTATCTTATCTCTTGCATTTATATCCCACCTTTTTCTTTAAGGAGCACCCCCTCATTTAATCCCCCAAACCACCTTGTGAGGCTGAGAGACAGTGGCTGGCCCAGGGAGCTTCATTGCTGAGTGGAGATTTGAACCCTTGTCTCCCAGGTCCTAGTTTGACACTCTAATCACTACATGACACCTGCTTTCTTTATGCATTTATGCACACCTGAGAGGTTTCCTCACAGAGGATATTGCCCTCCATGTGCCCAAGGGAAACTCAGAAGTTGTGGGCTTTGTAAATAAGTGGGTCTACTACAACCTGGGAAGGTGTGTAACTTTATAAGGGTGACAAGTTTGGTTAGGTGGGATGCTTGCTTTCATTATGACAGAAGGAAGAAATTGTAAACCTCTCGAGCATGTCAGGTTAGGCACGAATATGCATGTGTATGTGTGAAGGTCCTCAGCTTGAAGTCACTGGTGGGGATGCCAAAGGAAGAAGCTACTCAGCTCATGTGATATCAGTCCAGTCTTGTTCCCAAGTTGTCCTGACTGAAGAGAGTCTATACTGTCATAATAAACAAAGAGCTTCTCAGGCATTCTCTCTACAGTTGACCTCGGGTTACAGACACTTCAGGTTACAGACGCTTCAGCTTACAACAGACTTCGCTAACCCAGAATTAGTACCTCAGGTTAAGAACTTTGCTTCAGGATGAGAACAGAAATCGTGCTCCAGCAGCACGGCGGCAGCAGGATGTCCCATTAGCTAAAGTGGTACCTCAGGTTAAGAACAGTTTCAGGTTAAGAACGGACCTCCAGAACGAATTAAGTTCTTAACCCGAGGTACCACAGTACGTGTAGACTGCATTTGTGGAGAGGTGATCACCTCACCCTGCTCTAACCTTTAGAGGTATTTAGCAGAACCTTTAGGTATTTAGCAGAAAGTCTGAAAGGGCCTCCTATGTAGGGACAGGGGAGAAATTTGATTCAGTTCACATTCAAAGCTGAATCTATCAAAAAGCTAATGGGAACTGAAGTGCAGCAATCCTTCAAAGTTCATACTTATCTGAATTTTGCGATGCAATTGCCCAACCAATTCCCTATTCAGGGCATATTCCCCTTATCAACCCCCTGCCACCAGATCTCACAATGCACCCCTGCCACACCACAGTCACTTGAAAAGGGCATTCATTTGGGTACGAGATGCTCCTTTCAAGCCTTTTTCAGCAGGAAGATGGAGGCGAGCCTAAAAGCACCAGGATGGCCTCTGTTGGTGCATGTGTATCCTCCCAGTGGTATCACGGCAGTTGAGGTAACAGTGGAAAATTTGAGGGAGCTCCAAGTTGGCAGCAGTGATGGCCCTGCAAGTACATAATCCCACTGCCTCACCATACCCCATCTCCATCCAGAAAGGTGCAATGCTGTTGGTGTTGCTGCCAGGACGACCCTACTGCTGCTCCAACCCTCTTCCATGAGCTACCACTGCTTGGAAGGAGCCATTGCTCAGTGGCAGATGACATGCTTTGTACATCAAAGACCAGATTCAATCCCTGGCATCTCCAGTTAAAAACAGTGCTCTTAATCTGTTGAGAAATACCTCTTTGGAGAGCCAATTGGAGAAGACTTTAATGGGCTCCATAGACAAGTAGTCATAGATAGTTGTGAGATAGCTTCCCATATTACCTCTGTTCCCATAGTACCTTGTACAAAATATCTATCAATTTCAGCTCTGTCATTTCAGATTGTTTACTGAAAGCACCAGGGATTGGACTCGGAACTTCAGATTTAAAAATGTGTGCTCTTCCAGAAAGCTTTTGCCTACACGTTAGCTATACATCATGTTTCTAATTCTCCAAGCTATCATGGAGAAGTATTTTAATTAATTTGTGGTTCACAGCATGCATTTATAGCTTAGTCATATTTTAGGTGGAAAGTGTGCTCCAGAGTTGTACTATTTATATGCCTCCATTTAAAAGGTTTTGTGCTTCAAGCACTGAAGGAATTTTGTTCTGCCATTAAATCGGCTTCTTTGAAGGAATGTTAATTTGATTTGCTGCATTATTAAAGGGAAGAAAAACAGGTGGCAGAAGCTTTTATAAGGCAAATCAAATGCGGATAAACTGAAAGGATAAACGGCTACCTTAAAATAATAGTGATTAGCATACTAAGACTAATTTGTTGAAGAATTAGTGACAACAAATTAGACTGATAGTAAATTGAACAGGAACTGCACACACTCCTGGGAGAAGGGAGAATTTTATATGGTTCATTTCACTAAGGGGTTGCACCTGTGATTTATAAGGAATTAGTTTTCTCAGAAAAATAATAATACTTCTGTGTGAGGGACGGAATATCTGTCTGTCCAAAATCTTGACTCTGTCCACTTGCTTAAATCATTTCCAGGCCATTTATCCGGCTGTATTCCCTATTTGTGGATCCAGTGACATCATTCGTTGTCCTGAAATGCTCACACCTTATTACTGCACAGTCCTGTATGCAGGCAAGTTTGCTGAAGGGAATAGGAAGAACAATGGAGATTTCTTCCTCATATCCAGCACCTGTCAAATATTTGATAATAAATATTGAATGCCCTCCAGTGATATAGCAGCTGGGAACCAATGACACTGTTTGACTTTCAGGATTTAATATTCAGTATCTTATAACCAATGGACTATTACGTTCTTTATATCAAATACAAATTGATACTTGCTCTGGGTGGAATTTAGTGCCACACCAGGACAAATGTTCCAAATGCATAAGCACAGCAACTTGCTAGACAACATGATTCCCTTCTCTCACCTCTCTGCATGTTTTTTGAGGGATACTCATGTCAACCCTCCAAGCCAATATGGGGGTTGCAGAGGTACATGGGAGGAGGGATGCACCATTGCATAAATGGATGTCCTAGCACAGGGCTTCTGCTGCTGGGACTTGTTAGGTGAATCCTGTCCTATATCATTGCTTTTTTAAATATATATGCTCCTGTCTTCATTCACTAGCCTTCTTGATGTACCTTCTGCCATACATTCAATCAATGTGTGGAGGAATGGGCAGGATTGCAGTTATTGCTCCTGCCCAAAAAAACTCCGCACATTGGAAGGCTGTTCACACATTTGGTTCAAGGAGTGTAAGTCTGTATATATGTGCACTTGATTGTTGATCAGTATATATATATGTGGTTATTCAAATATAACAGAGTCTACATATTTTCTTAGAGGAAGTCCTGGATGATACTCCTGTATCCTTTTGTCCACTGAAGGGGTATTCTTTCATCTGGAAGAATGTGTACAGACGGCTGTGATGGACATCAACGTGGATGGTTTTTGAAGAGAATTAGTCAAATCCATGGAACATAAAGCTATCTATGGTTGCGAGCTATGGATGGCTATGCTGTTCCTCCACAATCCAAGGCAGCAATGATTCTGAATACCTATTTCTGGAAACCACTGGAGGTCAAAAGTCCTCTTGTGTCTGAGTCCCACTTGCAGATTTCCCACCGTCATCTGGTTGGCCATTGTGAGTGCTTCAACTGTATATCTGCGTAAATAAACCATATCCAACTCAATGGTGTGATGTTGAAAAATGCTGATCACTTCTCCTACCTAGGCAGTTATCTTTCCACAAGAGTCAACATTGATGCCAATATCCAGCATCGCCTTAGCTCTGCGAGTGAGGCTTTCTCCTGATTGAAGTGCAGAGTGTTTGAGGACTGGGACATTCACAGGGAAACCAAAATGCTTGTTTACAAAGCTATTGTACTACCAACCTTACTGTATGCTTGTGAAACATGGACCACTTGCAAACGCCATCTCCAACTTCTTGGAAGATTTCGTCAACAGTGTCTCCGAAAAATCTTGCACATCACTTGGGAAGACAGGTGAACTAATATCAGTGTACTGGATGAAGCAAAGATCACCAGTGTTGAAGCAATGATTCTTCAACATCAACTTTGTTGGACTGGTCATGTTGTGTGGATGCCTGATTATCGTCTTCCAAAGCAACTACTCTAGTCCGAACTTAAAAATGGAAAGCGTAATGCTGGTGGTCAACAAAAGAGGTTTAAAGAGTCTCTCAAAGCAAATCTTAAAAAAAAATAATAGTATAAATACTGACAACTGGGAAACACTGGCCTGCGAGTGTTCCAGTTGAAGAACAGCCTTTACCAAAGGTGCCATGGACTTTGAAGACACTCAGAACGCAAGGGAGAAATGTGCTAAGAGGAAGGCACATTTGGCAAATCCACACCATGATCAACTCCCGCCCGGGAACCAATGTCCCCACTGTGGAAGGACGCATGGGTCCAGAATTGGCCTCCACGGTTACGGACTCATTCTTAAAACCGTGTTTATGGAAGACAATCTTACTCGGCTATGAGTGATCGCCAAAGAAGAAGATACCATTAAGGCACCACAGTCTTTGTTGCCCCCTGTTCCAAAGGAAACACAAACCCTGCATAAGTATGGAGTCCCTGGAATCTTGACCGTTTGGAGATTTTATGTGCATGTGACCTTATATATGCATTGTTTGTATACATTACTTGGCTAGTGAACTACACTGCAATATTCAGAGAATTGTGGCTTGTAAAGGATTGACTGTAAACTAAATTGAATTTGTTCCTCATCCCAAAATGGATATATAGAAGGCCAAGGAAAGTCCTGAATTAAGATTTGAGTTAAACAGACAATCTTTGACTTCAGCTCTTCAGAAACAATTAATCATGGTTCTCATTGTCAGCCAGACAGTATGAAAAGATTTTACATTGTTTGCAAACATAGGAACCAAAGTTTCTCACTCTAAATTAACATTCTGAGCTCACAGTGATATACAAGCAGGGTATTTGTAATTAGCTAAAGTCTTCAATAGCTTCTATTCAAAATTCTGTAGCTTTCAGTGTGTTTCCTCGTCATGTAGTGATGAGATCTGATTTGCTTCTGGGAGAAAGTTATTGCAGATGGAAATGAGCCCTAAAATTATAGAGGAAGGGATGTAACTATAATTACACTATTTTTAATATAATTTTTTGGGGTTGTTGTTAAAATGTGCACGTAAGAGCACACTTTTAGTATAAAAGAAAGAAACTGGTCTGTAAACCCACCTGCAAAAATAAAATAGCAACCACACAATTGCAATTTGGATATTGGGAATGGAATTATTTAAATGCTGAAGAATAAGAAAAACAAAGAATATTGTGGCACCCTACAGACCTATTTATATGGAATGAATTTTCATGGAATGGTGTCCATTTCATCAGATGCATAAAATGCATTTAAAAATAAATAAATAGCAGAGATCCTCAGTACAGTGTGCTCCCCACAAATGAATTATTCCCCTTTCACTATTTAGCACCACTTCCATCCTTAACCCCACGTTCTTCATTGTCATGCTCACTCCTGCCTTAGTATTGATTTAGATCAGTGGTTCCCAAACTTGTAGTAGTTGTAGTCTAGCTGTTTTTGGACTACAAATCCTATCAACCCAAGTTAGCCAAATTAGTGGTCAGGGATGGAGACTCAACTTTGGGAAACACTGATTTAGATGCTACCTATATATGAACTGTGTTCACGCCTTGTCTGTCTCACAGTAGTCTTCACCCATTGACAGCAGTACCCTATTAAAACAGACTGTAGGAAGGAAGGGGCTTCCAAATCACAGAATCAAGGTGGTACCATGAATCAAGGATAGATGGCAGGAATTAGCATCTGAAAGGTGCAGCAAAACTCTTTTTTTAGAAGTGGGCATTTGTATTGTACTTCATATAGCCTACAATCATGGCCCAGCACTGAGTAGAAACAGAAAGTTTGCCCCTTATTACAAGGGGGAATTGCAGCAAAATGTCATAGCATGGAGTGCTCCCATTTAGGATTCCGGCCAGCCAACAGTGCCCCCTTTCCCAAGATGCTCCATTCAATCCCTGCCTCTCTCTATATTTACATTTCCACCCTTCCAAAAATGTCAGCATTCTGTGCCACTGAGCATGCTGAATCCTCTTTCAGCCTGAGTGAAGACAGTTTCTTGACATTCCAGACTGTTCATGTGTCATTTGTCTCCAAACAAACAACACTTACCTTGATAATATATATTTTTAAAAAATGTTTAAGATAATAAATGTAGCGTGAGAAAAAACAACAGGCTGCTCTTTGTGACTTGTGTTGAAGAAGGCAACAGTATAAACATTGCTAACATCTTGACAGAACAACAGATTGCAATCTGTTCATCAGAAGATGTGAGGCAGCGAAGCCTTGGAAATTGATAGTAAGTGAATTATCACCCAAATTTGAACAAATGCCATTTCCTAAACCTTTGTAAAGGTTAATGTACCATACCAAAGCATTTTTCCGATGGATTCTCTTTATGGGCACCTATAAAGAAATGAAGTACTATAGTTTTCTGATGACACAGGGGAAAAATGAGTAAGAATGCAAACATTTCCCACCCACAAAAACAAATTTAAAATGTAGGTGGAAGTCATGCTGTTTTGTTTATAGAATCATTAATGCAAGACTGGAATTCTCTCTCTCTCTCTCTCTCTCTCTCTCTCTCTCTCTCGGTTTTGGTTAAGGCTAAAAAAACAGCCTAGATTCCTGAGAAAATAGAAGATAGTTTGTTCTGCAAGGCCATGCTAGTATTTCTAAGCACATCACCTGCTTCTATGTGGGAACAATAACATTTGTGCCCTTTTATATTTTAAAGAAATATCCTGCTGAAGGACCTTGAGTCTGTTTCCCCCCCAAATCTTCTCTCCCTCTCCACATAAAACAGACTTTTAGCTGCAGAGCTTAACAGTCTTGCACCCATCCAGTAAGGTTTATAAGTGCTTATGTGTACACAGAGAATAAAACTCTCTCTTTACCTTAATGTCTGTCTATCTATCTATCATCTATCTATCTATCATCTATCTATCTATCTATCTATCTATCTATCTATCTATCTATCATCTATCATCTATCTATATATCTCTCTCTATCATCTATCATCTACCTACCTATCTATCTCATCTGCAACAGTGTACT
Source organism: Podarcis raffonei (assembly GCF_027172205.1). Lineage (NCBI taxonomy): Eukaryota > Metazoa > Chordata > Lepidosauria > Squamata > Lacertidae > Podarcis > Podarcis raffonei. The sequence goes on along the minus strand of NC_070605.1, from coordinate 89,427,979 downwards.
GGGCACTCTACAAGTACACTATTATGAAGCAAACATGGAAACAATAACACCCCACCATTTGAAAACTGGATGCCTCACATGTGGATACTAGTCCCTTGCAAATAATAATAATAATAATAATAATAATAATAATAATAATAATAATAAAATTTATTTATATCCCGCCCTCCCCAGCCGAAGCCGGGCTCAGGGCGGCTAACAACAATAAAACAATACAAAAGTACAACACAAACAACACTCTAAAATCATTCATTATAAAATCAATTAAATTCAAGCCACTGGCCACCATTGGGCCAGAGCTCCACGAAGATTGCCGAGGAAGGGAGTCAGGCTGTGCCCTGGCCAAAGGCCTGGCGGAAACAGCTCTGTCTTGCAGGCCCTGCGGAAAGATGTCAAGTCCCGCAGGGCCCTAGTCTCTTGTGACAGAGTGTTCCACCAGGTCGGAGCCACAGCCGAAAAAGCCCTGGCTCTAGTTGAGGCCAGCCTAACTTCTCTGTGGCCTGGGACCTTCAAGATGTTTTTATTTGAAGACCGTAAGTTTCTCTGTGGGGCATACCAGGAGAGGCGGTCCCGTAGGTACGAGGGTCCTAGGCCCCAGAACAAGTTCCTGAAATATTAATGGGTGGGATGCAGAGCTTTTGTTGTGCTTAACAGGCCCTCTCAGAGTTCAACAGAAACCTAGGCCACTTCCAGATTTTTGAGGCCCCTAGCCATAATAACAACTAGGCGTGGTTTGCTTATGAAATCAGCTAATGTGAGAGGATGTGTTCATCATGGTCAAATCTCATGCCAACAGAACCAATATATTTTTCATCAATGTTTATGAACATTTTTAACTCCTCAAAATGAAAACATCTCTGTTCTCTCTCTCTCTCTCTCTCTCTCCCTCCCTCTCTCTCTCTCTCTCTCTCTCTCTCTCTCTATATATATATCCCAAATATTTTACCAAATTGCATCTCTTATTTGCTTAAATTAGCATCTCTAAGATGAGTGTGTGTGTCACATTTTGCTAAACTTATCAAATGCCAAGAAATCAACAAGTGTCTACATTTGAATCGCATGTTGAGCCTGAGGTCCAGGCCAAATAGCTCTGCTGCTCTTTACCCCCTCTGGTTGGCCTGGTGCTTACCTTACTTTTGTGGTGACAAAATGGTGTTTGCGAGCATCCTTTCTTGCATCCTGCAAATAGCATTACCAGAGGTTTGCACTTGGCAGCCTTCCTACAGGCCTGTGCTTCCTGAGCTGTGCTTCTCTGTAGGTATGGGAAGGTCTGAGAGACTTCCTATTGTGCATCAGACAGCTGTTAATTTTTTAAAAAGCTGAAGTGAAGTCTTTTGCAAAGAAATACGTGTGGAAAATAGAGAGGTAGACATAGGTAGGTAGGTATGGTGAAAGGAAGAATTTGCATTGAAAGCAAAATCAGGAATTGCACTGACTTTGATACCCAGCTTCTCATGCCTTAATTAAAGTTTGTGAGAAAACATCACACAGTGACTTTTGGGATGCGTCCGGGGAGACGGGGGCAATTGGCAGGCTCCCAGCTGGCTCCACCCACCAGCCAGCAGCCAGCCGAACTCTGGTTCTCAGAACAGCATCAAAACTGCGACTCAAGCCTCAGAGACCTTTAGAGACTGAGCAGGCAAGCTAGCAGAGATAAGAACTCTTTGCAACAGAAGTAGCGGACAGAGGCATATGTAAGCATATTTACAAGCATTTATTCAACATCAGGACAAAGGGAAAACATGTCTGCTTCCCTTCGTGTCCAAGCAAACAGCATAGGCAAGAGCTATATACAACGGAAGTTCCCAGCAGACTATACTGGAAGTAAACAGACATGTGACATACAACAACTCCACATGCCTGTTCTAAAGGTGGAATGGAACTATATCCTAACAGTAAGAAAGGCGTGAGAGGAGGTCTCACCTGCCACGCCACAGTTTAAATTTCCCACAGCCACTCCTCCTGCCAGTGCCAGTTGGACAGCAGAGCCATTCCTGGGTGGGGCCCTGCCCAGCAACGGTGTTGTGGCCTGGATGGCGATGAGGGGGGCCTTAATCTCTGCCCCCCATCAGATCACTTCAGGGCCCCCGATGCCTGGCCGCAGTGCCACCCACCCGAAAAGGTGAGTGGTCCTCTCCCATGTGGCTTTTCAGATCTGGAAGTGTAGGCAGATGGGGATGTTGCAGAGCGCTGGAGGAATGGTTAAGCACCAAACTCTACAATGATGAAAATTCTCATGAAAAGTATGTAAGATAGGCAATAGTACATGAAAGATGAGGGGAATCAGGTAGTCAAAGATGAAGGATACAAAACTGTAAAAGGAAGATGGAATACATCTTACATCTAAGAGGGGAAATGAGGTAGTGGCAAATAGAAAACCATAGATACAGTATCTCCAATTTAGGAGAGCAGCAGTTAAATAGTTGGAAACAAAATGAGGAAGAAATGACTACACGTGGTAACACACGAACCCCATGAGGATGAATCGTCGATAAAAGTGTAAACAATCTAAGGGGGGAGAGGAATGAACAGATGAGTGAGAGTGTAAAATATATTTGTTGTAAAGAATTGTTTTGTAAAAATTGGTACATTTCTGTGAGGGGGGGAATGTAGTCTATGCCTCTGTTCCTAAAAATGAACACCTAGCAATTTACCAATTTAATAGGATCAACTTTCTCAATGAGTGGAAGAATATGGTAAGTACAATTTATTTTTATGAAAATGGAAGCCTTTCAAAGAGCATGTTCTCACATACACCCCTGAAAATGTCAGGGATGTGCAGGAAAGGCAGCGCTAATAGAAAAGATTAGCAGAGGAATCTGCACTATAGGAATCTAGCATAATTATGTTGTGGTAAGTTATGCTCTTGTAACTTATCCCTATTCCAAACCCATGAATGGAAACTCTGCCTCTGGTTGCTAGGAGTCCTTATGGAGCCAAAATGGTGCGACCCACCCCCAAGGAGAGGCATCAGAATGCTCCAGGGGTACTCTGAGGCTAGCACACACACACACACACACACACAAAAGCATTTAGAAGAAGCAAGATGAGAAAGAACCTCTCCCACTCAAATTATTCCATTGTGGATTAAAAATGTTCAGTAGATACGGAATGCTGACTATTTGGGGAAGGGGATGGGGGGGGAAACTGGAGTGGGATTGGAATGGATTGGCTGAAATTTTGAACAGGGAGCCATCTATACCCCACTGTCTTCTTGTGTGGGAAAGAGAGCTCCTCCAGCCTTCTACTGTAGACCTTTGCTAGCAACAACCTGAAACTAAAAGACTTATTGCAGACCACTTGTAGCAACAATAGAGACTCATACTTACAATATATCTTTCGTGGACACAATTGTGTTTTAATATCTTTATTATGGCATTTGATTTTAGTATTACACTGTTGGAAGCCTTTGGGGATTAATATTTTTGTCAAGTCCTTTCATTTTAATGTTGCTGTGAGGGACTTCCCTTAATCAAGCCACAGAAATCCTTTTCCCTACAAAAGCTTCATTTTCACAGTATAATATGACATCCTCAACTTTTGGCCCCAAGCATTAATTTCTCTGCCATTTCTAAACACTCTTCTCTCTACTCAATAAATGCTTCTGGGACTTTGGAGATAACAGTCAGCAGGAAACAAGATGGCTGAATAAGAAGGATAACTAGAGCCTGCCCTACGAAAGGGCCTCAAAGTTAAACCCGCCTTGATATCAACACTCCAAATTGACAATTAGTTTTACTTAGTTAACCTTCTGTTTTTAATTAAAGTACAGTTAGGTCAACACTTAATTAAACATGTAGTGAAATATATTGAGCTGGGTAGAATCGTGTCTTCCCTCCCCTTGTGACTTCTGAGCACATTTAAGGACATCAGAGAATACAACACTCTGTTCCTGCCAAAACTGTTGTCCAATATTCACAAAGTCTTGAAAATAATGGCAAAATGTTATCTACACAGTCTGAATGGTGTCCAATCTTAACTGACATAGGCCTACTGTCTGGAACAGTAGTATTAGTATGGGAAAACTGATGACCTCAATTTGGGACCTAGCTTAGCAGTCTTTTCAAGATTCTATGTTTTGTTTTGGCCTAGGATCAGTTATGAGGAATCTGCAGGCCTCAAGATGTTGGATTACAACTCCCGCTATGACAACTCTCATTTTACATACACCTGAAAAAGTGGGTGTTTCCTGGAAGAAGAAGACATATGGCAACACTAAAAGGAGGGTGTGAAGTAGGACCTATGAGGGGTGTGGCTCAGGAGGGTGTGCAGCCTGGGGAGTGCCTTGGGATCCATCTAACGAGAGCTCTCAGGTGCCACATTTGATTGGCATCTGTCTGTCTTGGGAGACAATGAAAAAGTGTACCTTCAGGGATGAAGTCAAATCACTGAAGAGTTACAGTGCCTGTTGTGACTTTAGAGACAGTTATGGGAAAGCATGTTTTATTGAAGCTGGGGCTGATGGAGATGGCACATTTGACTCCCATGTTTTAAGATTCCCTATCCCTCTACTATAGAATTAAAACCTTTGGGGGAGGGAATGTTCTTATTCCATCTTAACTTATCCTTCTCTTAAAGAGCCATCAGTGTAGCAGATCAGCTCCTACATTCAATTAAAGTAAATGGTGTGATTCCATTTGTCATGCAGCTGTTTTCTGTATGTTGGAGGGAGCTGGAGGATTTTGCTATAAGCATCCATGTGCCTGATGGGTTTGGGTTTTTCAGATGTCGTCCTCATCATTTCTGTCTTGCAGAGATTGGAGATGAAAGCTTTCTTATTCTTTATGATAGTTGTATAAAAGTTGGGTCAGATCAAGGCATGGTCTCCAACATTTATGATTTCTCTAAGACAAACATACAGTTTATCTACACGGCTGGATCACTGGCTGACTTTATACATTTTAAATCTGAGCTGTGCTTGCTCCTGCAGAATTCAATCTCTTGCTTATTTCTCTCTTTTTTCCCCTGGGGAAAGCATCAGGCGGAGCTATTTGCACAAAGGAGTTTATTTAATGAGACCAATTGAAGTCAATGCATAATTTCATTCTAATATAGGGTTTTTTCTCTAATCCCACAAAAAAGCACTTACATGCTTGATTTGTGTTAATTCTTCAGATTTCATCACAAATGCAGATAGATATAATCCTGTAAATCCATAATTCCACAAGGAAGTGAACAGTTTTAGTTTTTAGAAAGATTTGTCTTTGCCCAAGGAATAATTGCAATGCAGTTCCCTTGCCTTTATGTGATCACAACCAATCCACAAAAATAGAGGAAGGGTTTCCAGGGGAGATGGGTGACTTTCAGTGTCAATCAACGCTCTTTTCAGATATATGGCTACAATGAAAAAGCACCAGGCTGACATGCCCCATCCAAACGCACACACTTTACTGTGTGCATAGAATTCAGGATAGATGTATGAAGACATATTTATCTATATTTGGGAACACCAAACCCCTCCACACATCAGGTTGCACAGGGGGTGATATCTCTTAAGGAAGTACATTTATTTTGCTTATTGCCATACCTCTCTGTATGTGGTTCATTAAATAGACATAAAATCACTTAGGACAACCTCCCTCAGCCTGGTGTCCCAGCTTGCATAGCCGTTGGTTATAATATCTGGAGGGCATCAGGCTGACAAGGCTTTCCTTGTGATAAACTTACCTCCCCTCCAGCTGCTATTTGCCATTAGGTGCATATTAGTGTTGGTCATACATTTGCATTTTCCCCACTACTTCTAGCATCATGGCCTAATGGGAGGCCCTTGGATGCACAAGAGCACACACATTTGTTTGTTTTTCTTTTTAAAACAAACAAAACAAACCCAAATCCAAAGGTTTGCAAGATATTATGGTACCACAAGAGGAATCCTAACTTTCCAAAGAGAGCAGATCAGGGACCATTGATGCTGTAGACCTCCCTCTCTGACCTCATGGTGGTGGTGACGTCTCCCACTGGTTGAAATTGGTGGTTGAAAATTTCCCGCTGATGCTGTTCTGCCATCTTTTCCAACAATGTGCCCCCAAACAGGGCCTGTTGGTGAGGTGTCAGAAGATGTCACTGGTCCTCAGGATACTATCCCTGCTCACTCCTTGAGCACCACCTCTGAAAAATGACCCAAAACTATATCAGTGCAACAGCTGAAATAGTTAATTCTCATCCACTGGAGTTGATGGAAGGGGTTAAAACAAAACACTCTTGATGAAGGTGGGGGGGGGGAGAGAAAATGTCAGTGCTCTCCACTTCCCGCCTTGGCTGTCATGATCCAGCACAGCTTTGGATCTGGTTACAGATCCACCACAGAATCCCACACTCCCATTAGGATTGTTCTGACAATTATCCCTGATTTGTATTTATTTTTTTATAATAATAATAATAATAATGATTTATTTATACCCCGCCCATCTGGCTGGGCTTTCCCAGCCACTCTAGGCGGCTTCCAACAAAATATTAAAATACAATGGTCCTTCAAACATTAAAAGCTTCCCTAAACAGGGCTGCCTTCAGATGTCTTCTCAAAATTTGGTAGTTGTTGTTCTCTTTGACATCTGGTGGGAGTGCGTTCCACAGGACAGGTGCCACTACTAAGAAGGCCCTCTGCCTGGTCCCCTGTAACTTGGCTTCTTGCAGTGAGGCAACCACCAGAAGGCCCTCGGAGCTGGACCTCAGTGTCCGGGTAGAACGATGTGGGTGTAAAATGTGTGTAAAATGTGAAAACACACCCCTATTCTTATAGCATGAAAGGAAAATAACAACCCAGTGTTTTGACTCTGAGCAATCAGTATACAAGAAGCACTGCCTTCATAGATTTCTTTTTAAACTAAAAGTTGGTAGAGAAAGAAAAAATCCTTTCATCTGTCAGTTTCAGGATGTACAAAAAAGACCACACGACCATAGCTAATTAGGGCTTTTTTAAAAAGTGTTTTTTATTTCTCTGGAATAATCCCATAAATGACCAAGGAAGTAATGATGGGTTTGCTGAAGGTCCTCAGTTATTGCCACAGCAAGGAAGAAATTAAGCACACAGAGAACAGGAGGCAAGCAGCACCAAAGCAGCTTAGATAATAGACCCAGAGGCGAGTGAAGAAAAGCTATACAGATGCCCGTGGAGCGCTCCGTGAAGCCAGATGCTTTTGCTCAGATATCCTCTAGAGGCTGACAAGCAAATCCAGTGACGGCTAAGTGAAAAGAAGTAGACAAGGTGAAGGAAAAAGGAAGAGGCAAATGTTTTCCATGCTTATTTTTAAACCGATTACAGCTGCAGTGTCCGTTCTGCAGCTCAGGGGTCACTTGCGTTCCCTGGAGAGTTACTGGGAAGCCTATCTTTGTGCCTTCTGGTTTCAGAGCAGAATATCTGCTGCCTTCAGTTTTAAGGTGGTGATGTTTTAATCACTCTTGCTTCTCTCTTGTCTAGCAACCCAGCACATCCACCTTCAGTTCCTCTCCCCACTTCCCCTGTGGCCCCCTCTGGCAGTGTTTTAATGGAAGGAGAGAAGACTCCTGAAGTAGCTGCAGGTCATAAGACTTGCTCCAACTTAGGAACATGTTGGAGGATGTGTCCTAAGGTGAATGAATAAATGAGGAGGGCATTTGTGCTACACATTTGCTTTCAGGGTGTCACAAAATGGCAAGATTAATGCCATGCTATAATTGTCCTGGGCTCAAGGATGCTAAACCACAGCTCATGACCAGTGACTTGTGATGCCATATGGTTCAATGGGTGACATGTACATTATAGAGTTAAAACAGGCTCCACCTATAGTTCTGCTATATTTGGGGAGCTAGATTCTGAAAATAATGGGTTCCCGAGAGACTTTTGTGCCTGGTGTGCCCCTCCATATATTCTTCTGTTGAGTACAGTGGTACCTCAGGTTAAGAACTTAATTCGTTCTGGAGGTCTGTTCTCAACCTGAAACTGTTCTCAACCTGAAGCACCACTTTAGCTAATTGGGCCTCCCGCTGCTGCCGCGCCACCGCTGCACGATTTCTGTTCTCATCCTGAAGCAAAGTTCTTAACCTGAAGCACTATTTCTGGGTTAGCGGAGTCTGTAACCTGAAGCATCTGTAACCTGAAGCATCTGTAATCTAAGGTACCACTGTATGGAGCAGACTTGATTGGGTACAGAAGGGTCAAAGCACCTTAAGATGGCATTAGGGGCATAATAGAGCCTCCGAGCAAGATTCAGATAAGGAATAAATTTGGGAGCTCTGGATTAATTTCAATGGGGACTGGTCCATTAGGGCAAGTGGAACACTACCTTCAGCCAGCACCTTCTTACTTACAGTCTCGCTGGGTCTCAGTCCCCTCCTCCTCATCATCCATGTTGCCTTTGTAGAACTCAGCTGAGAGGATGATGGAGACGAAAGCAGAATTAGCTGGCTCCACCTCTCATGGGCTGTAACACTGCTAGCCATTTGCTCTAGCTCCACCTACTGTTGACCTCCCTGCATTCTAACCCAACCAACGTTAATGGGTAACATCTTCCACTGGCTGGCAGCCTCCAGAAATAACTTTGGCAGCTATCTAATTTCAGACATCAGACTTCATCCAGCACATAAAATGACAAGCCAGGGCAAAAGCAATATTTAACTATTCTTCTTGATGTGCTTTTTTTGTATGCTCAGGCATTCTTTGTTTTAAGATAAAAGAAGCATGTAGACATGCAGTGTCCGGCCTGTAGTGTGAATTAGTGTGATCTACTTGCAGTTCCCAGTTTGACCTCTTGGACACATAAACTGGCCACAATATATGGCTGCTGACCAGTTCTAACTCCCTTATAGCTCTGGCTCAAAGTCTTCTGTTGTGTTTAATGTATTTATTAATTTCAGAGCCAGGAATGATAGATCACTTTTTACAGTATATGAAAAAATAGCTTTATATTATGAATGGGTTAATATTTAGAGTGTATATTTAAAACACTGCTTTGTTATACTGCCAGATAGGATTATTTATTGCTTATATGAGACAGATCATGAACCAATCGCTTTTCCTCCCCACCTCTCTTTATATATACATACACACACACAATCTATACATAAAAGGATCATATTCATACTATGAAAAATACATCTGCATGGTATTACTGGGTGATACATCAGAGTTATATGGTTTATTATCTTTCTAAGTGTACCCAAGCAGGATTTTTTTAAAAAAACCAAGCAAAAACAAATGAGATATCAAATTGTATGTACTAAGGTGTCCTGTTGAGGGCAGCAAAACATTCAACATGCATAATCAGGCTGGCGTTCTTCATTGCTGTCTTGTACATTATGTTGCAAGCAACCTGGAATTAGGTTTGATTGAACGTACTCTTACATGGAAGGAAGCTTTGTTGTAATCACATGGATCTTAACATCCAAATGAACATGTTTTTACGGTTGGAGCTGCTAGGTAGTAAAGGTGTAGAGAAGTTACATTTCACTCCTCATGAGCTCAAGATGTGAGTCAGAGAATGCTGTTTGCCATCATTTTATTTTATTTTAACTCTCTGAGTTCTCGCATAAAAGTTGAACATGACTAAAAACTATAACCAAAAGGCAGGCAATTTGCTCAGCAACACCCAGAGCTAATGGAAGGGACAGAAAACAGAGTTGGGGCATTTGGGAGGTTCAGGCTAATACAGATAGTTCATAAGGTGTCTGATTATCATATCAGTATTTTACAACTCTCTAAAGGTTTCCTCCAGGTGGGTGTTTTATTGAGGGTGTATGCTGAAACAAGCTGTTGACACAACCATAATGCATTAGTTCTGGATTCATTCTGCTTCAGTTTGTTCTTCAATGCTTGTACATTGCAGAGTTCTGAATTGCCTGAGCTGGAAATGCATAGGAACCTAGGAAGCTTCCTTGTAGCAGAACAAGCCATTGGTCTATCTAGTTCAGGCTTCCTCAACCTCGGCCCTCCAGATGTTTTGAGACTACAATTCCCATCATCCCTGACCACTGGTCCTGCTAGCAAAGGATCGTGGGAGTTGTAGGCCAAAAACATATGGAGGGCTGAGGTTGAGGAAGCCTGATCTAGTTCAAAGCTAACTTCACTGACTGGCAGGAGCTGTGTAGCATTTAAGACAAGGTAACAGGAGTGCCAGCTTGGCCCACAACCATGGGTGCCTGGGGTCGTGGAAGCCATGCAGCGTGTCTGGCACTGAAATTTGTGGGTGCCCAGCCCCTTCATGGGGAATTTTGTGTGTGTTTGGGCACCCAGAGAGTTGGTACCTATGCAGGGTACATTCCCAGTCCTGTCAAGAGATGCTATGGATTGATTCTGTATGCTTCTGTATGCAAAGCAGATGGTTTACTCATGCTATTTTTTCTAGAAAAAGAGGTTCTGGAACTCACCATGAGCAACAACTCTTAGAATGACAATGGTGCCCAGCTGAGAGATGCAGGAACTGAGTTCCGGCGAGTTCCGGCTGAAAAACAAAAGCCTGGGGTACAGTCCTTCCCCTGAATAAACCAATTTATTTCCGAGGCATGTCATAGGAACATAGGAAGTTGACTTTTTTCTTAAATGGTCCATCTAGGTCAATGAATGGCAGGAGGTCTCCAAGATTTCAGATAGTGGGGGTCTCTCCAAGTGCTGCCTTGGAGATGCTGTAGATTAAACCTAGAATCTTCTATTTATTTATTTTTTCAAAAAAATTATTGATTTTTACAATATTAACAACAAACAAAAACACAAAACAATAAACGTAATAAACATAAATCATAACCTTATTGAAAATAACAGATCAGATTAACTTTGTAAAGTGACTCCCTCGTTTCCCCTTAGTCGAATTTCATTGCAAATCCTTATAACAGTTTTCCAAAACCCAATTTTTGTACACTTTAAATTGAACATTAACATCTTTAAATCTTCTCCTTATAGTATTAAACACATTATTTTATCAGTTAACATAAATACAATCCTAAGCCCATTAAATATCTGGAAGCTATTTCCGATTAGTTTAGCTTAACACATTTAACTAAATAATCATTAAATTTCTTCCATTCTTCGTGGTGTTCCTCCTCCTTATGGTCGCGGACTCTTCCGGTTAGGTCGGCTAGTTCCAAAAAGTCCATCATCTTCATCTGCCATTCTTCTACTGTTGGTATTTCTTGGGTTTTCCACTTTTTAGCTAACAAAATACGAGCCACAGTTGTGGCATACAAAAATAGTTTAACATCTTTCAAACCTAGAATCTTCTAGGCAGATGCTCCACCATTGAGCTGGAAAACACCTGTAAGTCGACAACAAACAAACAGAAACAAGTATGTAAGTAACGTATTGCTAAAAACCTTAAACAAACTCTTTAAATATATCAGAAGAGGGGAAACAATATGAGAGTTGCATGGCTGTTAGAAGAGTGTGAGGGAGGCAGGCACTGAAAACATCAGGGACTGCTTGAGTCAGCCTCCCCACATTTTACATGTTATATCATTTGTCTGGCAGATTGAATGGATGGGACTGGTGGGGGTCCAACAATCAAGAAGGCAATTTCTGCATGTGCTGTAGAGGGAAATGAGGGGCAAATGCAGCTCATCAGTCTGGGAAGTTAGCCCGCCTAAGAGAAGGAAAACTCTGATCCTAAACCACCACTGCCTTGAAGCTATACTCATTCGTGGGAAAGGCCCTGGGAATAAACCCTGAGGTCTGCTGCCTTGAGGGACAGCAGGTCAGGACAGCAAGTTGGCTGCACAGAGTCTTATGCTTCCTTCCAGCAGCTCCAGCAGCCAAGCTGGTGCCAAGAAGATAAGTAACTAATTTTAGAAGGAATTTTAGCACCAAATCATGTACAATCAGAACCGCAGACCCTCCAAGTTTCCCTATTTTCCAGGGACAGTTCCAGATTTACAAAAGCCATCCCGGTTTCTGATTTGACCCCAGAATATCCAACTTTTCCTTAAAGGTAAAGTTAAAGGGACCCCTAAACATTAGGTCCAGGCATGGACGACTCTAGGGTTGCGGCGCTCATCTCGCTTTACTGGCCAAAGGAGCCGGCATACAGCTTCCGGGTCATGTGGCCAGCATGACTAAGCCACTTCTGGCAAAACCAGAGCAATGCACGGAAATACCGTTTACCTTCCCGCAGGAGTGGTACCTATTTATCTACTTGCACTCTGACTTGCTTTCGAACTTCTAGGTGGGCAGGAGCAGGGGCAGAGCAACGGAAGCTCACCCCGTCACAGGGATTTGAACCACCGACCTTCTGATCAGCAAGCCCTAGGCTCTGTGGTTAATGTTTGAGCGTATGGTAGGACATCCCTATTTTCATCAGAGGGTATGGAGTTATGTGACCCCCCGAGCCAAGAAAATAAGTAACTATGCCACCTTCTGAAGGCAACCCTGTATAGGGAAATTTATAATCTTTAATATTTTATCATGTTTTTATATAGGCTGGAAGCTGCCCAGGGTGGCTGGAGAGAAAGAAAGATGGGTGGGGTATTATCATCATCATCATCATCATCATCATCATCATCATCTCTTCCTGTGTTGCCCCTATGGAATCACCTGAACTGATGCACTGTGAAAGAGTTTATATTTTTTTTTCAAAACTTGATTTAAACAGATATAAAAACCAACCAACCAACCTGGATTTCTTGCTCTAGGGCAACAGAGCTTTAATCCATTTTAATTGTGCTAACCTATATTTACAACATGCACCTGAATTCCTCGCCCCACAAAAAAACTGACAGTCTCTAGGCGACCTATGTCTCTATCTTCGGCTTCGGCTGGGGAGGGCGGGATATAAATAAAATTTATTATTATTATTATTATTATTATTATTATTATTATTATTATTATTATTATTATTATCTCAAAATTTTAAAAGCACCAAATGTAATAGAGATCAAACAATGGGTAGCATAGAACACACTAGTGTGGATAGGACTAGCCCCATCCACAAGAACAAAGAGTGTTTGATTGATTTAGCATACCTACCTGGTATCACAATATTTATATCTTCCTCTTTCTTTTTATTTGCCCTGTAGTGACAGAGACAGTGATGGAAACACAGCTGGCAAACAAACGGTTTATTTTATTTTTTATTTTTTCTTTTCAAGTGTCAAAATAATGCCTGTGTCTCATGCTGAGCCCAGAACAGGAGAGGCTTGTCTTGACTGCACGTACACTGTAATTATTGTTATATGTGTATGCAGTGTGATGTTGGAGAAATGACTTTAGAGCTTAAGTTGAAAGCTGACCTTGAATGTGAACTATGATTCAGAATACAGGCTTTGCTCTCTACTGATGCTGTACACTTAACAAAAAAAGGCTTCAACTTGTAGGTGTTTGCTATATAGATAACACCCCCAGATTTATGAAACCGTTGAAGCATCTGCAAACAGAGTCTTCCTTTTGTGACAAGTTAACAGCAATAACTTTACCAATTAACCATCCAATTGTTTAGTCCTTCACATATAATTAGAGAAAAAAATGTTTGAAGCTTTCCTGGTTTGGAAGAACATTACACCTTTCTTTTTGTTTCTTTTTAATGTTCTCTTACAAAGTCCTCTCTTAACATAAAACTCCTGATTATTCTGATCCTAAGAGTGGCCCTAGCCATCATGTTTTGTACATTACTGCATGTCCCAGAGTTCTTGAAACGTTCAATAGCAGCCCAATGTGGCGGGAAAGACATCTACTTAGAGATTTTTTTGCAAGCTGCTTTGGGAAATATTTTGATTAAAAGTGTTCTCTAATTTGTAAATCAATATGTAGGGTTGAACCCATTTGCCTAAATTTTCCTGATGAAAATTGTCCCTTCACAAAGCTGATGTTTGCTGTACTGTATGACTCATATGGAACAGATACTGTAGGGGCTTTGGGAAGTGATGTTCATTGGGAGAAACTGAAATATTGGTGGGTTAAACTCACAGTTGAGCAGCTTTGCCATAACACTTTGACTAAGCCTGTGCTTTGCATGTAGAAGATCCTTGGTTCAACCCCTGCTATCATAGGGATAGATAAGCCTTGGACCCTCTGTTATTCTTGGACGACAACTACTATAACACCCATCATTCTTGACATTATTGACTGTAGTGGTTGGGCCTGATGGTAGTTTGGGGTTCTAGAACAGGTCCCTCATTGCTGAATTCCATTATCTCAGGACTGGGAAGGACCACCACTGGAGAATTTGGAGAGCTTCTTCCTGCCACAATTGCCAATACTCTCAGGGGGAAAGGTGAGTTATCAATAACAACAGCAGCAGCAGCAATAATGCTGGATAAGATTTCATATTGTCCCTGTCTTCAACAGGTGATATATCATCTCCAGTATATTTAGGTACCTATTAGCATCCATTGGGACGCGGGTGGCGCTGTGGGTAAAAGCCTCAGCGCCTAGGGCTTGCCGATCGAAAGGTTGGCGGTTCGAATCCCCGCAGCGGGGTGCGCTCCTGCTGCTCGGTCCCAGCGCCTGCCAACCTAGCAGTTCGAAAGCACCCCCACGTGCAAGTAGATAAATAGGGACCGCTTACTGGCGGGAAGGTAAACGGCGTTTCCGTGTGCTGCGCTGGCTCGCCAGATGCAGCTTTGTCACGCTGGCCACGTGACCCGGAAGTGTCTCCGGACAGCGCTGGCCCCTGGCCTCTTAAGTGAGATGGGCGCACAACCCCAGAGTCTGTCAAGGGCAGGGGTACCTTTACCTTTACCTAGCATCAGTTGGACTCTGAACATTCCTGACTAGTTTGATTATGTTCCACTTGTTTCCTTCATTCAAATAATTATTCAGAATTCCCCAGCTTAATTTTGATAAGACCATATGCTTTACAGTTCAGTACCTAGTTATTAATAATCAGTGTTTTTCTCCTGTATGCTTCAGTAAATGGATATATACCGGTTTCAGTTAAGTATTTGTATACTATACTGAATCTGGAACCTGAACTAACAGCATTTTTATTCATTCAGGATTATTAAAGAAATATTTTCTATAAACGGTAGCATAATGTTGTTCTTGTCTTTTGTGGAGGAAGCAGAAATTGATTAAGGAAAAGCTGAGGGCTATAGAGATAGAGAGGGGGTGAAAATGATTCCCAGAATTGTGAGATATTTACTCAGTGCCACAAAAACTTTGGATTTGTATACACTTTTGGAACTTCTACAAATATTAAGATGAATGGAAAGCACAGAATGTGTACAGTTCCAAAGTATAAGGCTACATTTTGTTGCTGTGGTTGTCATGGTAGGAGAGTGGATTCAGATGTTAGGTTTCCTAGCAACATTGGTCCTCACCGTGTACCATTTCTACCGTTAAGCAAAAATGATCCTTTAAAAGAGGAGGAGCAGGAGGCAAAGAGGCCTGAGTGAAAATTGCATTCATTGAGATTGTGGAAAGACTTCTTCAGCATTCCAATATTCCTTAAGTCAGTTTCTTGTTTTGCATGTAGGTATTTCAGCCACTGGAAACTTGAGACAATATTGATCCTGTGTCGAATCTCATAAGTAAAATTATTATTGATGGTAGTAGCATAAAAGGTAGTGATGGCAGGGACTGGGAAGAAGAGGGGGACACTGGAAAGGGGGGTGATGTCAGGGGCAGAGGAGGAGGAGTGGTGGAAACTGCCTCCCCATCCTGGCCCTTTCAGGGAGGAGGAAGAGGAAGACAGTATAGATTTACAACAGTGGCTTGCGGTAGGTTACAGCTCAGAGGCAGATGGGGGGGGGGGGTTGGGAAATAATGGGAGAGGAGGAGCAGGCAGAGCCAGAGCAGCAACTGGCTGACACGTTGTCACTAGAAAGCATTCCAGACCCACCATCTCCCAGAACCCAGTGAGCCTTAAAAGTTGGAGAGCAAAGAGCTTGAAAACAGAAGGTACTTAGCAGCACCTGACAAGGAGATGATGATGATGATGATGACAAATGAGGAAGTTGGAGAGAGGGGGGGTGGATATTCACTTGGGACAACACTGTTATCCAACAGGCTGCGTTCTATAGCCTCTCTCTGAAAAGTTTGAAATAAAAAAGGACTGTAATAAACTTTTCCTTGTCTTTATAATTTCCCGGGCAACCATCCGGGAGCCACTGACAACACCCAGACAAGCATATTTGGTTGTATTCATCTCTGTTATACTTGGAGTAGACTCACTGAAATCAACGAAATTAAGTTAGCCATGACTAACTTCATTGATTTCAATATTCTTCTCTGAGTGTGGCTTGGTTAGATAACCCCATGTTGTCTGTATTCCATATACAAAGAGAGAATGAATGACATAGATGAGCAAGGATGGTATTTACAAGAAAATTATCTAGGTGTACAAAATTATATATACAGAAGAATAGCTGAATGGCATTTTATTCTATACAGGATTGTACGCTCTGTATTTTAGAAATTGATTATGCAGTTAGGAAGGAGAGAGCATGAATACCCAGTGTTTTGCAAATGTGAGTTGCCTCCACCCCATGATTTTGGGGAATCCTCTCTCAGACTGCAACTGTCCCCTGGCTGGTGCAACCTCTTGCACAGGAAGTCCCCTTTCATAAACTTTATTCTATTCATAGATCTATTCATAGTATGTAAGCCTATTTGTTTAGAATCTTTCTAAACTTTCACCCACATAGAATTAATTCCGAATGTCATCAGAGGTTAACAGTTAACAATTTTTTCATCAATCAAAGCAATTGTTGCTGAGAACATGTTATTATTGAACCTGTTCACCAAACATGGTTGTAATCTGGTCATTCAGAATACCCCAATGCATCTTGAGATCAATTAAGTGAATACTGCTCTCAAGTCAGAGAAATAAGTTCTTAAATTATCATCGTGCAAAGCTGACTCCAAAGGAGATGGTGAGGCACTCACTATACCGTAATCTTTTCCCAGGCTCTCAAGACTGAATATGCTAAACAGCTCTCAGGCTTGGATGTTCATTTAAGGAAATTTGTATAAGAAAAATGTGCCATCTCCGGTGCCTCCATTCTGCCATCTATGGCTCTCTCCTCGCCAAACCCCTCTGGAGGTTTGTGGATAAGACTTTATGAGCAATGAGGGCATATGAAAATGCTGAGGAAAGGACGGAAAATCAGGGCAGGCATAGCCAATGTGGGTCCTTCCTCTGTGCTTCCTTTCTGTGTGGATGAAGGATGAGGGTGTTGGTCACCTTCTCAGTGAGGAATGACTAGGAGCCAAGCCTGTACCCAGACAAAACATGCCATTTCTCCTCCATGCAGTGGGGAGATGGGGAGAGACATAGCTGTTAGCAGAGAATGACTGAGGAAAGTGTGACCGGTTTCCCCAGACTGGGCACCAAGCAGAGGGGGCACTGCAGGGCATCACAGCTATGTCATCATGTACATGCAAAATGGAAGGAGAGAGGTGATGCCTCACACAGGGCATTGCTGAAATTTTAAAGACCAAGGTCTGCCCTCACTGTTGTCAGTGAGATTTTAGAATTTATTATAATTGATTAGATGGGGTAGGGGAGGGATGGAGAGAGAAATCAGGCAGAAGGAGCTGGGAAGGAATTTGAGGGCTAGCCAGAAAGCCACCGGTTGAGGCATAAAGCCTCATATTACCGTGGCATAGACTTTACAGTAGCCAGGAATAGGGAGTTGGAGATGTCATTTTCTAATTTGACAGACTGGGTTGTCCTGCTTGAAGTGTCACTCTGACATTGGACAAGCTGAATGGCACAAAACCACTCAACACATTGCAGAAGAAGGCACAGCACTTTTTCAGAAAGTCCCTGGCAAGAAATTCCGACTTGTTTTTCAAAAAAATAAATATGACAGTTTGGAGTGATTTCAGCTCACATTCTTGTTAAATCCCCCCTAGCCAAACAAAAAAACACACCAACAACCCACATTTGTTCACTTTGAGGATCTAGATTCTAGAGACAGTACACTGAAACTCAAATAGTTTTTGTATTTAAATGCAAATAGCATGACTTGATTCCAGCTTATTGGAGAGTCCCATATGTCTGGTGCACTTGGGTGAAGGAGCGAGCAGGTCAGGTTATGTTGACTGTGTGTAGGAATATAAGAAGACATCAATAACTATTCCAATCTGTGTTCTTTGCATGCAGCACTGTTTCCCTTCCACTCCAGTTTGGCTCCCCAAAACCCCTGTGATGGAATTGTACATAATTAAATTAATAATAATAATAATAATAATAATAATAATAATAATAATAATAATAATTTATTTCTACCCCACCCATCTGGGCTGCTTCCAACAAAATATTAAAATACAATAGTCCTTCAAACATTAAAAGCTTCCCTAAATAGGGCTGCCTTTAGATGTCTTCTAAAAGTTTGGTAGTTATTTTTCTCTTTGACATCTGGTGGGAGGGTGTTCCACAGGGTGGGTGCCACTACCAAGAAGGCCCTCTGCCTGGTTCCTTGTAACTTGGCTTCTTGCAGTGAGGGAACCACCAGAAGACCCTCGGCACTGGACCTCAGTGTCCGGGTAGAACGATGGGGGTAGAGAATAATTCCATTATTCCACACCATTCATTTAAATCCAAAGGCCATTCAATTCAATGCAAATAGAAAAGAAACATAGAATCATAGAATTGTAGAGTTGGAAAGGACCACAAGGGTCATCTAGTCCAACCCCCTACAATGCAGGAATCTCATGACAGATGGCCATCCTTCCTCTGCTTAAAAATCATCCAAAGAATTCACAGCCTCCACTGTTCCACTGTTGAACAGCTTTTGCTCCTGCAGTGTTACAGAAAGGTTACTAGGTTCATGGAGGTTAGGAGAAAGATGTGTTTCTCCTAACATTCAATCCTCTTTGAGTTAGAGATAGGAACCTATTTCAGAAGGAAGGGGCCGTATCATTTTTCACTTGTCAGATACTGCACAGGATTTCATCAAAAGCAAGAGGAAAGTTTCATTTTCTTTTAGAACAGGAAAGCAATGGCATGACTGACATGGTTTGCAAACTACATGTAAAACCTAAGGCATATTAATACATACTACAAACAGGTTTTCTTAGAATCTGAGACACTCACCTGAATATTACAGACAAAATTGCAATAGATTTTAAAAGGAGACGGTGACTTAGAAAACAACTCATCATAGTTTTTCAACTCTCAAAATGAGTTGCGGAGTGAAGCCTCAAGAGCTTTCAGTGTATGACCTAGATTTCTTTTTTTTATTTTCCAATAGCATTTTCAGAAGTTTATTGTATGAGAAATGAAATCTGTGCACGCAGTACAGATTGATCAAAGTGATGAGTAATTACGTTAACTGCATGCAAGTGAAATTTGCATATTAGGGGAGGAGCTAGACTCTATGATATTTATTGTATGAAGGTACAGTCACACACCAGATTATGCAGTTTTGGGGTAGTACAGTGGTGCCCCGCAAGATGAAATAAATCCGTTCTGCGAGTGTCTTCGTCTTGCAGGGTTTTTCGTCTTGTGGAGCACCGCTATTAAAGGCTTAGCGGATAAGCGGTAATTGACAGATAAGCGGCTTAGCGGCTATTAGCAGATTAGCGGATAAACAGCAATTTGCAGATAAGCGGCTTAGCGGCTTTCAGAAAAGGCAAAAAAATCGCAAGAACCCGAAAAAATTTTCGTCTTGCGAGACAACCCCATAGAAAAATTCATCTTGCAAAGCGAAAAAAAAAACGGAAAGACCTTTCATCTTGCGCGTTTTTCGTTTAGCGAGGCATTCGTCTAGCGGGCTACCACTGTATATGAAGCCCATTTCATCACTCGGCTACATCTGCTAAATATCCCCTCCCCTCTCCTAGATGCTAAACACAACGGTACAGATCAGGGCTGGGTACCTTATTTATCTGATGGCTCTATATCCGACCCTTCTTCACACCTGAACTTGGGGTGGATCACAGCAATTTAAACCACAATACATGTGCTTGTTTTTTTGTGTTTTTTTTAATGGGAATGATGTTTTAAATTTTCCTCTCCTCCCAGGTTTTTTGTTTTTGCATGTCGAGGTCCCCAAGCCACCCCCAATAACTCACACATCACACATAATTTTTGTTTAAGGTTTTTGGCATGATTTTGGCCACAACTTTATTTAAATACACACAAGTGCATGGTTGCTTAGGCATTGGTTACGACTATCTGTCCTTGCCCAGGGACAGAAATGACTTCCGGATTCCAGCGGAAGCCAGTCAGGGAAACAATGTTGGCGAGAAATGAAGCTGGGCATCAGTCCCTCACTTCTCACCTGCACACTCCTGGGGGCTTGAACGGCCCAAGTCCGATGCCAGGGACAAGGACGAAAAGAATGGCAAGCCCCTGGATTCCTTTAACGGAATTCCCTTTCCGCACCACCATTGGAGGGGTAGGCACTTACCCCTCCACCAACCAATTTAACCAATGCCTAACCACCAACCTTACAAGTTGTGACGATGTGCTATGCAGTAGGCAAAAACCAAATGGCACCAGCCAATCAGCCAGATGGACAAAATTCCTACCAGGCCCCTGCCTCAACAGCAGACGATCCCATGACAGGCATAGCAAGGTCAAGCGAACAACACCCCCAATACAGGGAGGGTGGGCGTCCAGCATTTAAAACCTCTGACCCCTCCTTCAAAATTGGCAACAAGCAAATCTCCCCAGCGACCCAATTAACCAATTCACTGCCTGGGTCTCTCCAAACATCCACCCAGCAACAATGGGGTGGCCTGTATCCCCTACCGCAACACGTGCTCTCTGCTAGGGAGAACACGTTTTGTTGTTTTGTGGGGCAGAGGGATTGGCATTTGTTCAAAAATCTGGATTACCTATGAGGACTCAAATGGAGTGAAATTAAAAGCTTACTGAAATAAAAGGTTACTGAGATGTAAGAGCTATAGAGGAACAGAACAGAGGGAAGCAGCTCATTCCTATTTACAGACTGGAATGTTCTTCTCCTGTTGTTCAGAGCCAGAGAACTACATTTAAAAAATGATTTTGTCTGAAGAGATGTCTGGTTCACTTTGACCCTTTTGCAAATGTTATTTACTCAGTGGCATAACAATCATTTGAGTATTTATGTTCAACAGGAGCCTTAGCTTGGCCAATAGTGGCACAATATAGCAGTTGTATAAATCTTTAATCTCTGTGCTTATACTTGTTTATGCTGCCTTCATTTATGATACGGAGAACATTTGTGTAAGCTCTTGATTTGTGTGTCTACAGGAGTACTGCAGGCTA
This sequence comes from Podarcis raffonei, assembly GCF_027172205.1. Classification (NCBI taxonomy): domain Eukaryota; kingdom Metazoa; phylum Chordata; class Lepidosauria; order Squamata; family Lacertidae; genus Podarcis; species Podarcis raffonei. The sequence continues at coordinate 89,406,881 of NC_070605.1, read as the reverse complement.
TCACTTTGAATGCCTTTACTTCATACTGACTATTTAATATATAGTATATGTTGCATCCTCTTGCCTTTCATATGATATAGATGTGTCTGTGGTTTGTTTGTTTTTTAACCTATCAAGTACTAAATCTACCTCCTCCAAACTATTATTTAAAACTGCATTTCAGTGACACTTTTTTGGGTTGCCGTCTCTTACTATCAAGAGCAAAGATCAATATAAAAACTGTTTCAAGAGTCGTCGGAGCAGCTGAAAAAATGTGGGCCATAAACCACTAAGATAACTTGGCTTCAAATTGTGCAGCTCAATCCTATGTCAGTTTACTCAGAAGAAAGTCCTGCTGAGTTCAATGTGGCTTACTCATTGGAACACAAGAAGCAAGCCAGACCAATTTTCAATCTTGTTTGGCATTGTCTACGTTAACAGCAGTTCTGTAGGATTTTACACAGTGTTCCCTTCCAGCCCTGCCTGGAGATACCAGGGCTTGAACCTGTGACCTTCTGCATGCAAAGCAGATGCTCCACCGCTAAGCTACAGCCCAAGGAGGTATGCACAGGATTTTGGCCTTTAGACTATTTCTGAACAAACCCATTTCTTACCAGAAGAATGTTAAGCAGAGTACTTTAATTCACTGGAATTATAAATGCTTGTTTGCATTACTATATGTTTACATTTGATTAGCAGGTAACTGAATTCTAGAGAGTTCTCTAGTAGTTCTCATGTTGATTGGCTAATGCTGGTCACATGGAAGGTATCTAGTGAAGGAGAGACTCCATTTTATGTGAAGCAAGATGACTGTCTTTTAGAATCCACTGTGAACACTGCTAAGTTGAATAGAGTGTTGGAGTGCTTCTCTGCTTGAAAGAAAGCAAAGCAGAAGAAGGTAATAAAAGTGGAAATCTCTCATAAGAGCTGCAAGGCATGGCCTAATTGAGATGCAGAAGGCTGAGCTCTGAGCTCTGGAAAGAGGAAAATACAGTTGTTTGGAAGTTAGATGAAGAAACTATAAGCCCATGCTTAGAGAAGCATGTGACTGTAAATATTATATTTCAATTCATCTGTAAGTTTCTGCAAGCAAAGTTTTTGAATGTTCAAGTCTGGACATTGGTTTAATATCCAAAGAAGGTTGTCAGTTATATATATGACTTGAGCTTCTTAGCTGCGGTTTTGCCATTCTTACTTCAACAAAGAAGGAGAGAGGAAATACTTCAAGGTTTCCGCTCCTTGTCCCATGAAGTTCCTTGTATAATAGTTTACAAGCACAGGAATCCCCTCCCCTTTTCTCCACTGGCATATGTTTTAATATGAATGCCTCATAAACAAACAATCAATGGGGAAGGAAGGAAGATCCCCTGCGCATTTCCTTCTTTCCTGCCCCACAATTTCTGAGACAACTTGTCTTTGATGGCAGGTCATAATTTAGAGCATTTTATGATTGACAAGAGATGTGCTACAATCTTTTGGATCAGCAGGCATTTCACACGTCATGCAACATTATTTAACACTGCCTGTGTTTGTGTTAATGTTAGCACCTGTGGTGTTAACAGCTGTGGTGGGATTTAGCATTTGACACCTGAAAAACCCGAATAAATAAGAGATATTAATCATGCAATTGAAGCTTATGTTGTCATCAGCATTTGGCTTTGGTATTTGGAAATATGGGGTGAGATGAAAATTTTAGGGAAAAATATACATTTCAGGGGGTGGCAGAACAATTTCTTCAAGACAACAGCATATCAGGGTATATTAGGGTCCAGATCAGAAAGCTCTCCAGAATCCCACCATCTGGATGATTCCTTTATACTGTTGCCTCCTCCAAGAATCACTCACCTTTGGCCTGGAAGCCCTCAAGGAGGTGTTTCTGGTCACTGGGTTTGGTGGCAGCAGCAAAAAGAGAAGAATAAAGTAGGCACAAAGGATTGAGGCTCTCTGCCTAGCCCAAGGCCTGATATTGATGCTAATTGTCCTATCATGGCCATCAGATTGATTATTTTATGACCAAAGCGGTGTCAATTCTCCCTTGATTCAGGGGAGCCTCTGGCAAAGGCTGACTATACCATCCTCAGAGTGTTGAGTAATGGTGAATACAGCCTGTGGGCTGAAAAAAAGTTAGCCAGCCCTGTTATGTAGGCTGGTCAGGCAACAGAATGCTAGTAACCTCTCCTTTGAAAGTGAATTTTAAGCAATAAGCTCTTTAGTTCTGCTTTCTGTCAGCTCTCTGATGGCAGCTAGGTCACAGAAGGAAATTATAAATCTCTATAGGCTTGGGTTTGAGAGTTGAGGAAATACACAGTCTTAGCAACAGAAGCTTATTCTTGACATCACCCTTGTCATTCCGTTTGTACGAGAGCAGTTTAATAGCCTTAATTCACAGTTCAGCTTCTCCCACTTAAAAATATGCATTCATATGAAATTAATTTCCCACAAAAGGGATTGATTTCCATAACCTCAATAGAGTGATAATAAAATCTAAATTGCACATTCCGATGCAAATCAGATTACCAAAAAGACAAAACTCTTCTACTTTTGAAAACTCAACAAGAATTACGACTAGTAAACAAACCCTTCGTCAAGCATGAAATTTCCCATTCCCTGTTGCACTGAGAACAGCATCTGCTTGCCTTATGGGGTCTGGGCCTATATTGAAATACATAACATATCTAATGATTAAAATCCATACACTGCACACATGAGTTGTCACGCTTTTGCGTGAGTGTAGACAGAAAGGTAGATTTATATAGATAAATAGATAGATTTCCTGCCACTTCTTACCTGTGAGGACCTAAACACATATTTTGTGCCCTTTGAAAGTGTAAATTGTGACAAAAATAGCTGTTCATCTAGCCATTCTTCAACAGATTGTTGAAATGCAGGTGACTGAGAACATTAACCATTATTTATTCCAGTTTTGCTTCTGGTTATGCTCTTTAAGGCTTTATAACTTAAGGATGCAGAATTTCTATCAGTCTCTTAATATACAGAGCAGGCGGAGAACTATCATACGGTGGCAGAAAAAGTGGGCACAGATACTGTTATGTACTGAAGTTCTCACCCTGGGCCAGCAGGGGGATACTGTAGATAGTTATGCAAATAAGGGATCGAAAGTGACGTTCAGTGATTGGATAGTTTTTGAAAATTGTTACAGTTACCTTGTACTGGAGCTCTATATAAGCAGGCTGACTGAACCCTTCAGTTCAGTTCTGTCCTGGCCTGTTAATAAACAAGAGCTGTTTGAAGAATCTCTGTGTCGTCTGATATGTTCACCCACAACTTAACAGATACTCTTCCTGCAATAAAGGGTAGTGTAAGGGAGATACTCCACATTTATATAGGATTTTCCCAGACATATAAGGCAAATGTCTGGGAAGCCCATGTTGGAAGTCGTATTTGCCATTTTCCCATAAAAATTGCTTGAAAACGGCATTTCCAAAAGTGATTTTGCCAAAAAAGCTCAACAACTTTTCTGTCCAGGTTCCCACTGTTTGAAATATGACATCCCTACGTAGGAACATAGGTAGGAGGAAGATGCCTTATATCGAGTCAGACCACCTGGTTCAAGTTTTCCTACATGGACTGGCAGTCCAGGGAGGAGGCATTTCCAGTCGTACCTAGAGATGCTGGGAATTAAATACAAAGCAGATGCTGTACTACTGAGCCCTTCCTCCAGGTACCCTGAGGTATATGTATATGGTATCCTGATGCTCCCTCTCTTTGGGTTGTTCCTAAGGATCCTCAGAGGCCCAGAGGGTCTCTTGCTTTCAGAGGCAATCTGATAGGCCACATACTAAAGATGTATTTATTTGCTGTCTCCTACAAGGAAGACAAGGGACGTGGGTGGCGCTGTGGGTTAAACCACAGAGCCTAGGACTTGCCAATCAGAAGGTCGGCGGTTTGAATCCCCGCGACGGGGTGAGCTCCCATTGCTCAGTCCCTGCTCCTGCCAACCTAGCAGCTTGAAAGCACGTCAAAGTGCAAGTAGATAAATAGGTAACGCTCCGGCGGGAAGGTAAACGGCGTTTCCGTGCGCTGCTCTGGTTCGCCAGAAGCGGCTTAGTCATGCTGGCCACATGACCCAGAAGCTGTGCGCCAGCTCCCTCAGCCAATAAAGCGAGATGAGCGCCGCAACCCCAGAGTCAGCCACGACTGGACCTAATGGTCAGGGGTCCCTTTACTTTTACAAGGAAGACATGTGCTACTCATAGAGTCTCATCAAATCTTTTACTAAGTCCTGGATTACTTAGACACCCTTTACATTTTGCCTCTCCCAATACATATCCCTGCCCTGTTTTAAGCAGAGGTCGGGTGGCCATCTGTCATGGATGCTTCAGCTGAGATTTCTGCATTGCAGGCAGTTGGACTAGATGATCCAACTCTACAATTTTATGATTCTATCTGTGGTGGGTCCCTACCAATATGAGTACAGTGGTGCCCCGCAAGACGAAATTAATCCGTTCTGCGGTTGTCTTCGTCTTGCAGGGTTTTTTGTCTTGCGGAGCACCGCTATCAAGGGTTAGCGGATAAGCGGTAATTGACAGATAAGCGGCTTAGCGGCTATTAGCGGCTTAGCGGCTTAGCGGATAAGCGGCAATTTGCAGATAAGCGGCTTAGCGGCTTTCAGAAAAGGCAAAAAAACCGCAAGAACCCAAAAAAATTTCGTCTTGCGAGACAACCCCATAGAAAAATTCGTCTTGCGAAGCGGGAAAAAAATCGGAAAGCCCTTTCGTCTTGCACGTTTTTTGTTTAGCGGGGCATTCGTCTAGTGGGGTACCACTGTACATGTCAAGATTACTGCCCATGTAACTCTTACTGATGGCCATGTTTTAACTGATATTTACTAAATGAAGTCATTACCTGGGAGTTCCTCCACATATCCCCAGCGCCTCTGAAGCAAAGCTAAAGAACCACAGATCCTCTTTATTAGAAACTGCACTTTTCTATATTGAACACATTTTATAGGGATTACTAGAGAATCAATGCATGACTCAGCTCTCCAGCTGAAGGTAAGGGTGGATTCAGAAAATCATTTGCTTTCCCATCATCCTGTGACTTTGGCAGATAGGTCCTCATGGTATCGGAATTCTTTTTTTAATCTTGTGAAAAGCATTGTGGCACTGGGACCCATCATGCAGTAGAACTGTCTGGAGAGAAGCAATTTCACGCAGTGCCTGTACAAAGGTCACATTAGAATATGAGGAAAAAGTAATCTGAATCCATCCCAATAGAACTAAGTTGAAGAGAACTCCTGAAACTGCAGTGGTGGAAAAGATCAACCCCCTGCTTGATTAATAAAGCAGCAATCCAGGCCATTTATTCTCCCTTTCCTCTCTTTCCCTTGTCTGCAGCTTGAACTAATTAAAATTAAGGTCAGTGTTCTAACCAGTACTAAATGTGAGCCACTTTCCATAATATATGTTATATAAGGCTGTACGCCAAATTTGGCCAAATCGGGAAAATTTGTATCCCGAAGCAGCTACAAATGACTACAGAACAGATCTAGATTTCCTGAATCAATTTGCAGAGATTTGTACAGATCTGTACCCCGAAGCAGTCTCCCAGAAAGCCAGGCAGAGTGTCTCCAACACCATATTAGGAGAACACCAGGGTGGGGAGAGGAGCAGAGGGAATGTGGAGGGATGCTAACATGATCGCGCTCACCCAACACCATCCAATCACAGTGCTTGAGGGGAGGAGCCAGACTTCGCTTAATGAGAGCTACAGGGATAGCATAGACCATGGGTAGGCAAACTAAGGCCTGGGGGCTGGATCCAGCCCAATCGCCTTCTGAATCCAGCCCGCGGACGGTCTGAGAATCAGCGTATTTTTACATGAGTAGAATGTGCACTTTTATTTAAAATGCATCTCTGGGTTATTTGTGGGGCATAGGAATTCGTTCTTTTTTTCTCCAAAAATATAATCTGGCCCCCCACAAGGTCTGAGGGACAGTGGACCGGCCCCCTGCTGAAAAAGTTTGCTGACCCCTGGCATAGACATTATCAGGATCACTTCACTCAACAATATCTCCAACCACAGAGATATTATTAACATTAAATAATGCTTTTATGTTCCCCTCTATCATTCCTGCTGCTGGCAATCTGCCCCCCAATAGGACAGTATCTTTTTTTGGGTGGACCTTTTTTGGAAAAAGCAAACCCATGACAATCCTTGGAGCTACCCACCTGAAGTTGGACCGGGTTACTTTATCTAAAGACCTCTATAGGAGCTACCGTGTTCCCAAATCTGGAGGTTTGGAGGAGGCAGAGGTGTCCCTCCCCTAAACTTTGCCTAGTTCTGTGGGCCACTCTCATCAGCTGTGCTGTGGATCGGGGAGCCAAATAGTGGGTGGATGGAAGACATTTCTGCCACTGATAGCTGATAGGATTCCCTAAGTGGAGCTTTCCTTGACTAGGAAAGGATGGAGCTGGATGCTGTGCTGATTCTGCTGCCATCACATGATGGCAGTGGGTCAAATATGGGTCTCAGCACTGTGTCAGCCTGGGAGCTGATAGCATCTGTCCCCTCACCTTTTGCCCTGGCCAGTGCAAGCAGGTTAGCTGTGGAAGTGGAAGTAGAAGTGGAAGTGGCTCCATCGCTCCACCAGCCCCATCACCGAGGACCAGGGCTTGGACTGATAGAAAGATGGCCCTTATTTCATGCTAGAAGGCTAGATTTCCACCAGTGCTTAATTCTGCAACCTGGGTGCCACCACTTCTACAGCCTTGTCCCACCTCCCCACCTCCCTTAAAGGGCAAGATAGGGTTCTACCTTGCCCAAAAAACCTCGTACTATTGTCTAGATCAGAATGAGCTATGCACATTGCTTAAGTGAAAAACAAATCTTTTCCCAGACTGTACTTAGCTGCTTGCTTTGCCTCCAGCTGAACAGCCCAGGAAGAAAAGTGTTATGCAAGTTTTAAAAAGAAACCAGTGTTCTGTGGAAAAAGTACTAGATCTATGCCTGTCTGCAGTTCTTTGTCACATTACTGCAGCTTTTAAATTGAGAAATCCTTTCTCAATGTATTAATACTTATGTGAGAAAAGGGCAGCATGAATTTTTACCTACCACGTGCCCACTAAGGGTGCTGTGCTGAAAATGCTTTGATCAATTTAATATTCTGTTCTATAACTTGTTGGCTGCCTCATTGCCCTTCTGGTTTCTAGCGTCAAATGTGTCAAGACAGGGAAAGGAATTTACTCAGCAAAAAGGTCAAATTAGTAAAAGTGCAGCACTATATTGTATATTGATCACAACTGCTAATTTTCGGTAGTCTAAAATTGTTATAACAATGGCGTTTTATGGAGCCACTGAAATTCATTCTGGCAGCAAAGTTAATGCTGAGTTTGGAAGGAAAGCAGTGCTCGTTCTTGGTCAAATTTGATCACCTTCTTGAGGTTATTTTGAGCAGGTTCCTTTTATATATTAAGGATTCTTCCATACTGACTACCTGGCACCTGCATATAATGGGTTGGATCCAGACTAAGAAAACTGAACTAGGCTCCCATTGAAATCAAAGGGAGTCCTGTTGATTTCTATGGGATTCAGACATAATTCTGCCCAACTTAGTATGGATTTGATCACAAACTCTATTTCCAGTTCAACCAGAGCAGATATAAGAATATATTTGCTGGAACAGATAAGGATCCACTTGTTTATTGATCTCTACTGATATATGTATAACACTGAAAATCACTCTATGTTTCTAATGTTTTGGTCAATCAGATGTCTGTGGGAGTTTATATCTGGAGTATAAACAGAATATTATTAATATTTTCATCCCTAGGCTAGTACACTACACATCAGTATTGCATAACCTTTTGTGGACTCCTATCTACTTCATCAGATGCATGGAGGTTTGTCCTGATTTATACAGGTGTGTGTAGATATATTTAGGTGGGTTTCTTTTGATCACCATGGCTAAAAGCAAACTGCTGTTGATTGTTCTCCCCGAGGTTGCCTGTTTTTAAAGCCACCAAAAGGAGGGCCCATTATTTCACAATGAAGACAGTCAAATCCCTTTCCTGATTCAATAGATTTCTCTTCTCACTGTGCCAGTCTGCTACTGGTGGCACTGAAGTTTTCCTGTGGTGTTGGTGGCAAAACAGATTGGGCCACCCCTACTGAGCTCAATGGGATTTACTCCTTTGTAGGTGTGAAGGGACGTGGGTGGCACTATGGGTTAAACCACAGAGCCTAGGACTTGCTGATCAGAAGGTTGGCAGTTTGAATCCCAGTGATGGGGTGAGCTCCCATTGCTCTGTCCCAGCTCCTGCCAACCTAGCAGTTCGAAAGCACATCAAAGTGCAAGTAGATAAATAGGTACCGCTCCGGCGGGAAGGTAAACGGTGTTTCCGTGCGCTGCTCTGGTTCGCCAGAAGCAGCTTAGTCATGCTGGTCACATGACGCGGAAGCTGTATGCCGGCTCTCTTGGCCAGTAAAGTGAGATGGGCGCCACAACCCCGGAGTTGTCTGCAACTGGACCTAATGGTCAGGGGTCCCTTTACCTTTACCTAAGTGTCAAGCAAGGAGGTTGTTGTCTGGCTGCATTACCACCACCTCATCTCCAATGTAGTGGGTGTGGTGCCTGAGGGTGGGGAGATGTCATCCAAGGCAGCTACTTCAGTGTGTTTTGTGGGCAGGCCAGCACTGGCTCTCACTCTCACATGGACATGTGCATTCCCTCAGAAGGTGGTGGGCTCTCCTTTACTGGAGGTTTTAAAGAAGTTGATGATGGACGGCCACCTGTCATGGGTGCTTTACTTGAGATTCCTGCATTGCGGGGGTTGGACTAGATGACCATCAGGCTCCCTTCCAACTCTACAGTTCTATGATTCCATAACTCTATGGAACCTCATGTTCTTTCCCTGGTCTCAGCATTGTAGCAAAGCCCCCCAGCAAGACTGCTAGAGAAAAGTCAACTAGCTCAGGGATTAAGCTCAGGCAAAAGATGGTGCCCCCCTCCCCGCCTCTGTTTGTGTGGTGCATGTTTAATGCCCTCTTGGCTCCCATCTCCCTTTCTGCCCCCTTTCAAAGTTCTTTATTCAGGCTTTGCACTCACCCCACCCATCTTACACCCCTCTAAGCTTTCCATAGGTTCCCAGAGCGTCTTTTGTGTAAAGCTCTCTGGAAAAGTAAATATACCCTCCCAACCCCTCCAAAAATAAAATAAAAAAATAACCCATACCAAGCCAAACCCTTATCCAGCGCTGAAACGAAGTCAGATAAATTATGGCGAGCAAAGAAAACGACTCGATGGCCTTACCGCGGCGCCAGAATCTCTTCTCTTTATTAAAAGCTGCTTTAACGGTCTCATTTACATGCAGTGATCCCTCCTTTGCACGGTTTTCTTTATTTTTTGGGGGGGGAGGGGGAACGGCTTGTTTATTTGCAGGGGGCTGGGGGAAGGGGGAGCTATTGCCAGTCTCCTTGTCGTTCCTAATTTCATGTTTCCTCCCACATCGACTCTAGTTTGGAATGGTGTCAGGCAGTCCTATTGGAAAATGCATTCTGGTGAGCTAAAGGGTGGTGGGCGTCTGACTTGAAGTACCGCTCAGAAAGGCTCAGCTCGACAGGGAGGAAGGATTCTGATGGCTCCCTGAGCCTTTCCTCATCCACAGACCCTGCATCTCCCCACCCCATCTTTCGGATTCTCTGCATCTCCATCACCACCGCCACCGCACCGGCCCTGCCAGTTGGATGCAAAGTTCACCAATGGAGCCAACGCAATTATGGGACGGCAGATGCGCAAAACCCGGGAGAGGATCCAGCCGCGGACGGGAAGGCATGTTAGCACAGCAGCCCCGGGTCTCCTTTGGCGCAAAGCGATTCGGGAACTGGGATTCCTCTATGCACCATCAGAGATGCAACTGGTTATTTAATTGAGGACATCGTGTATTTTTTTGTTTTTAAAAGAATTCTCCAGATTATGCAAACACCCCTGGTTTGAACAAGCCCCCGGCAACACTTTTAAAGTCTTTTTAAAATATATGTATTTTCACACCAGCACACAGGCAAGACGCTACTTCGGGCGGAATTCTATAAGGTAAGCAAGGTGATTTTTTAAAATATTTTTTTTAAGTGCAAAGGGGGGCAGCAGCAACCTCCATAGAAGTCAGTTGTGGGGTGGAAATCATTTTTTCCCCTTTCCCTTCTAGACCAAAAGGGAAGAGGGTCCTAAGGTGCAGGAAGGAACTCGGAATCTCTGTGAAATATCGCTCCACAGCAACAGCCCCTCCAAAAAAAGAAAGGAAGAGGGTGACGAAGAAAGAAAGAAGGAAAAACGCCACAAAGATGCCAAATGCAGCGTGACAACCTCTCTGCTGCAGGGAGGGAGGAAGCAATGCATTGAAAAAATGGCGTGCGGCATAATTACCTCCGATCGCTAGTCGCTTGACACCCTGACACTAATTCGAGTCAAGCCACGCTGGGAGCATAGCGGAGGCTCTCTCCGGCTCTCCCCTGCCCTTTCCCAGAGAGAAAGAACATCGGATCCAGGTGTGACGCCCGCCTGGCGGGCAGATGGAGAGCGAAACAGGAAATGTTCAACTTTCCAGTATTAAAAGGCAGACATGAAAGAATCCATTTAGGAAGGAGCCCGTAGAAGCGATGGACGGCTCGCACGCCAGAATTTCTTTGACGCTTGCCCTGGACCTGGATTGATTTTTCTTTCTTTCTTTCTTTCTACATCTCTTCCCGCTCCTCTCTCCCCACCCCGTCTCCCTGCGCCCCCTCTTTCTCCAGCATTCCCTCAGCAGATGGATTTTTGCCACTGCGGCTCAGCAGAGGGTGTCAGATCTTTCCGAGTGCACCAGGCTGGAAAGAGCAGAACCTCTTAGCAACTCCTGCCTTATGTGCGTGAATGAGTGAGTAACTGTGCAGCTCGGAAGACGGGAGAGGGGGGAGGAGAGAGCGAGCGCGCAGGGGAAGACAGGAGAAGCCGAGAGAGAGAGAGAGAGAGAGAGAACGCGAGGGAACGCGGTAAGGGGGAGAAATGGACAGACCAAAAACGCAGCGATTGCAGAATTTTTGCAGCGCCATTGGTTCGGCAGCCAGTCGTTAGGCTGGGGCGTGATTTCAGCACCAAGGGGGACTGGACAGCACCCAGAGTGGGGTCTCCTGGGCATCCAGCGGCGACGGCAGCAACAGCAGCAGGGATCCCGGAGGCCGGCTTTGCACGAGAGAAAAAAGCAAGGTCAGTCCGAAGCCAAAGCCATGCACACGGGCCGCTCCTGCCGCTGCGCTCCCGGCTCCTCCGCGCTCCTCCTGCCTATGCAGCGGCTGCTGCTGCCAATTGCTAGCCAGATCGTTCCTTAACGCCGAGGCGGCCGCAGATCGACTTCGCTTTCTTCTTCTTTGGGGGCGGGGGGCCCCCCTCTGAGGGTGGAGGTTATGAAGGGGGGTCTTCTACTTCCCCCCCTTCTTGTGCCTCGCAATACGTGCCTGGATAGTTTGTGGATATGATCGCTGACTGGAGTCCGGGCTGTTGCAGTGTTTTGGGGGGGAGAGAGGGCTAAGAGGAGACCAGGCAGCGCCCCCACATCCTCCGATTCTCTCCCCTCCCCATTTCATTCCTCCCTACCCAGCACTATCTCTCTCTCTCTCTCTTTCTTTCTGTTTTTCTGGCTTTTGCCCCCTATCCTCCCCCTCCCTCTCTTCTTCTTTTTTTTGGCATCGGTTCGGACACTCCATGCCTGGAAGGAACTTGACGGCGTGAGAGGGGAGAATTTCCGCCTTGCCGTTTCCTCTGTGTGCTCCAGCTCGGGGATGACTCGCTCGGTTTAAAAATGCTGCTTTGGATTCTGCTGCTGGAGACGTCTCTTTGTTTCGCTGCCGGGAATGTTACAGGGGACGTTTGCAAAGAGAAGATCTGCTTGTGCACCGAGATCGAGGGCGACTTGCACGTCGACTGCGAGAAGAAAGGCTTCACCAGCCTGCAACGCTTCTCGGCCCCCACTTCCCAGTTCTACCATTTGTTCCTGCACGGCAATTCCCTCACTCGCCTTTTCCCCAATGAGTTCGCTAACTTTTACAATGCAGTCAGCTTGCACATGGAAAACAACGGCTTGCACGAGATCGTGCCGGGGGCTTTCCTGGGGCTGCAGCTGGTGAAGCGGCTGCACATCAACAACAACAAGATCAAATCGTTTCGCAAGCAGACCTTCCTGGGCTTGGACGATCTGGAATACCTCCAGGCTGATTTTAATTTATTGAGGGATATTGACCCGGGGGCCTTTCGGGACTTAAACAAGCTGGAGGTGCTGATTTTAAACGACAACCTCATCAGCGTTTTGCCTGCCAACGTGTTCCAGTACGTGCCCATCACCCACCTGGACCTGCGGGGCAACCGCCTGAAAACCTTGCCTTACGAGGACGTGCTGGAGCAGATCCCGGGCATTGCTGAGATTCTGCTGGAGGATAACCCTTGGGACTGCACGTGCGACCTGCTCTCGTTGAAAGAATGGCTGGAGAACATCCCCAAGAACGCCCTGATCGGCCGGGTGATTTGTGAAGCCCCTACGAGGTTGCAGGGCAAGGATCTAAACGAGACCACGGAGCAGGAGCTGTGCAGGAAAAACCGAGTGGATTCCAGCCTGGCTGCTCCTCCCGCAGAAGAGGAGACGTGCGATCCCGGGCCCATCCCGACCCCCTTTAAGATCCATGGCAAGGAAGACCCTGCCACCCCGGGCTCTGCTCCTCACGGAGGTACAAAGATCCCGGTGAACTGGCAGATTAAGACTAGACCTACGGCTGCCGGCTCGACCATCAACGTGAAAGGCAAGTCCTCCAGCAGCACACCTTGTCCTGCCACCTGCGTCTGCCACCAGATCCCTGGAGGATTCAAGGTGAATTGCAACGATGGCAACGTCAGCAGCCTGGTGGATCTGAAACCCAAGCCGTCCAGCGTGCACGAGCTCTTCTTGAGGGGCAACAAAATCCACACCATTCGAAAATCTCATTTTGTGGATTACCGCAAACTCAACCTGTTGGACTTGGGCAACAACAACATCGCCACCATGGAGAACAACACCTTCAAGAACCTTTTGGAGCTGGTGTGGCTCTACATGGACAATAACTATTTGGACACACTCTCTCGGGAGAAGTTCAATGGATTGCAGAACCTGGAATACCTAAACATGGAATTTAATGTCATTCAGCTCATCATGCCAGGGACATTTAATGCCATGCCCAAGCTGAGGGTTCTCATCTTGAATAACAACCTTCTGAGGTCCCTCCCTGTTGATGTCTTTGCTGGGGTCTCCCTCTCCAAACTCAGCATCCACAACAACTATTTCCCTTACCTGCCAGTGGCAGGGGTGCTGGACCAGCTCACCTCCATCACCCAAATAGACCTGCATGACAACCCATGGGACTGTAAGTGCCCCATTGTCCCTTTCAAACAGTGGGTGGAGATGTTGCGACCCAAGGTGATGATGAGTGACTTGAGATGTGAGACTCCAGAAGAATTCTTCAAGGAGGACTTTGAATCCCTCTCCAATGAGGCCATTTGCCCTCAACTCAAGGTCTTGCCCACCTTGACTTCCTCCCATAAGAACAGCACTGGCTTAGCTGAGACTGGGACACATTCCAACTCCTACCTGGAGACTAGCAGGGTCTCCATCTCGGTGCTGGTGCCTGGCCTTTTGCTGGTCTTCGTCACCTCTGCATTCACAGTGGTGGGCATGCTGGTCTTTATCCTGAGGAACCGGAAGCGCTCAAAGAGGAGGGATGCCAACTCCTCAGCCTCTGAGATCAACTCCTTACAGACAGTCTGCGACTCCTCCTACTGGCATAATGGACCCTACAATGCAGATGGAGCCCATCGAGTATACGACTGTGGCTCTCACTCCCTATCAGACTGAGACAACAGACTGGGGAAATACAAAAACAAAAAAACCATTGAAATTTTAAATCATATTATGGGCAATCAGTTCAAGTTCAGCAGCTAGCAACCTCAACTTCCCTCCGGTGGCTCAAAGCTCCCTTTTCCTGATCTGTGCATTGCTGTCTCGTCCGCTGATGTGAATGGACCACAACATGGGATGGGGCTTTGCCCACCTTAAAGCTACCTTCTGGTGAAAAAACACCTACCCACTCACTCACCAAACTGGGGAGAAATGCTGTGAGTGGAGGTCTGCTTCCCCCCACCCCTTTGGCCAAGCCTCCAACTTGAGGCTGTGCTTGGTGTAAAAAATGTGCACCGCAAAGCCAGTGGCAAGGAAAGAAAGATAGAAAGTTCCAGTCAAAGAGGATGGCTCGACTTAGGGGTTAAAGAGAGAGAGAGTAAATATGAACGCACTCTCCTGCAAGGTGACCTATGACCAGGTGGATCTATGGGCCCTGTGTGTGTATGTGTGTGCTGCGGAGACGAGGGCGCCCCCTGGCGCCCTCCCCATTGCAAACAAAGCAAGAGTGTCCAGTTGCACGAAGGCATGAATGTATTGTAAATAAATGACTCTGATCTAAACAAACAGACAAACAAACCCAAGTTGCTGCATGGTTCGCATGGATACAAACCACCCAGGGACGCTTCAGCCCCCAATGGAAGCAGCGTCCAGTTCACCTCGTCCTCCCTCTTACCTGATAAGTTCCATCATATCAAACTTTCTATATAAAAAAATACAGTATAATAAGAATAAAAAGTGCCATTTTGCCATTATTTTTGTGTGATTGCTAGGCAGTAGAGATCGTCCTTTTACTGTGAAACAAACAAGGAAAAAATGTAAAGATTTTATTTAAGACATGTTTGCATGGCTATACTCTCATGGGTTTCAGGTTTTGCGTTTGGGGGTGTAGGAAAATGAATTACTTTGTTGGGTGGATTTTCTCTCTGTTTGGGGGAGGGAGGAGGGGGCCAGTTTGCTTCTGGTTATTTTTGAGTTTCCTTTGGAAATTAACATCTCCAATAATGCCTTTCCATCTGAATGTAAAAAAAAAAAAAATACCCTCAGCATTTTCTCTGATGATTAAAAGTGTTAAACTATTTTTTAAAAAACAAAGACATCCCAAGCAGTTAAGCATGTTCAATTAATGCCACTTGAGTGCTTAAGCTGCAAAGTTGAATGGGAGTAAGAATTTTTCTTTTCTTTTTTTGTGCTCTTGTAAATCACACTCTTAAAAACTGGAGGGAGAAAAAAACTGAGCTGAGGAGAAAGCAAGCGAGACTTAATTAATTATATTTGAGGATTTTATAATGGCATATTTTTTCAGTATTAAAGTGAAAATGTTTTCAAAGCTCGAGTCATTCCAATTTTTTTAAACGCCCCCCCCCCCACTATCACTTTCTGAACACAAGTGGGATTCCCACCCTTTTCATTTTTTAAAAAAAGTTGGGGGGGGGAATAAATGAAAAGAGCCTCTTTGCTTTCACTCCATTGTGAAAGCTGCAGTGTGTTTCTCTCTGGTTCTTAACCATGTCAATTTCACTCAGCAATTCTTGCTGCCTCCCCCTTCCTCCCCCTGCCTTGAATGCAGCACTGAAAACCTTTATTAATACTGGGGATGCCTTTGGTGCCAATACTGCTGCTGTGGCTGCACACTGCAGATAGACTAGGGAGGTGGGTGGGAATTTGATTTAATTGACTCTGCCTTAGATCTCTCTCATTAATACGATACGGTGACCAGGCTTCATTGGGCAGCAATTCTTTAAACCCGATGATTGGCAGGCTAGGATGCTGGTGGCAATTGGGCATCAGCATCTGTTAGGGATGGAGATGGGGGGGCAGTTGAAACCGCCTCAAACTAATTAGTGGTGGAATTTCCTAACCCCAGCCCCTCTCCCTCCAGATCTGCACCTTTCAGACTTGTAATAAATCTCTCTCCTTTCTGCCATTCGACTTCAACTCCATCTACTTTGATTTCCCTTGCACAGTAGGCTGGCCCTTAACTAGATAATACAAGCAGAGGCAGAAAGCCCCCCTGCAAATCAATTGCAGCTTCCTAGCTGAAGTCCCAGTGGAGAAATGAAAGATTTCAGTCACGTTGCTCCTGGCTTTCTGCAGGCAGAGAATCCTTTTAAAGAGGAAAACACTGGAAGGGACTAAGCACAACTTCAGAAAGAACAGATGGGGAAGCTGCGTTTAAAAAGGCAAGAGAGGGGAAGAGAGAAAACACAAATCAGTAATAACGATATGTCCATTTGTGCATAGGTGGTTTGGCGGGGAAAAGGAAGAGGAGAAAGACAGAGAGAGGAGAACAAGGTTCTCAAAACTGAGTTTGAAAACAAACAAACAAACCTTAAGCTGAAGTGTACAAGGACCTTTGCAGAGGTGGGAACTCAATGATACACCTAGAGCATTTGGGAACTTCTTAAACTTTGTCTTGCTATTTCATATTGTTTGTATAACTTTTTGGTAATAAAAAAAAATACCTGCTGCTTTGTACAAACTATGGCTACTTAAAAAGACCCTTCACCATTTTTTTTATTATTACTTGGGGGCTGTGATCCAGAATATTCTGTGGGTGAGAGGGATAAAAATAGTAATTAGTTGGCTCCAGTGAGTTGTTCCTTAAAAAAACAAAATCTTCAGCAAACACTCCTTCCTCACCCCATCCAGAGATCAATTAAGCAGATTAAAAAAAAATATTGTGTAAGAAACTATTTTATTAATGAAGAAATCATTTTCTTAATTTAAATATAGTCTCTATGGCTGTCTAGCAACCTTAGAGTTTTAGCAACCAAACCGATTATGAATATACAGCAGAGCTAGAAGTGGAGGTAAAAATAATAACACAGCTTATGGAGGGAAGTTCTTATAAGATCTAATCCATACAATTTTATGAACTATAAAACTTAACAGGGTACCAATTGCTTTGCAATTTTACATGACAACAGCATTACGTTGTATTTATCTCTTCCTCTTTTATGCCTAAAATGAAATGAAGCATCATAAGCACAGGTTCATCTCTTCTAATTATAAGTTAATTAAAAAAAACCCTACAGGTATAATGTATTTTAATCATCCTGTAGCATATGCTGACTATTTTCAGTAAAAAGTGTGAATAGCACCAAGTTATTATATAGATTACCAACAGAAGAAAAATAGAGCTTTCTGTGGTTCAGAATCTGCTTATTCTATAATTGGCTTTTGAAGTTCTTACACTCTTTTTTAAGGGCACTTAAATGAAACTCTAAGAACCAAAACTCATGGGTGGCTAACTTGCAAAATGCCATAAATTTTTTTTTGGATTTTCTCAAGATGGTTTTTCTTTTCTTTTGCCATATATGGTCAACACATCTGTGGAACGTGTATAAAATTATAAGAGGAGGCAGATATATGGAATAATTCCAGCAAATGAGTAATGAAGGGAGATATTTCAATAGATCTCATTCACATCAATTATTCAATCCCACAAAATGTTTTATTCATCCTGATAAAGTATAACTGCCTCCATAATATTTATGCAACTGGGAACATACGATATAAGTGCCACAACCTGATTAGTCATTTATGTATGCATACATGTTGCACAGTCTTCTGTGTTTCAAGTGTTAAGAGCCACCATGAAGCTATAAATATTGTGTTTGCAACGTGAAGGATGCTGCTTCCAGTTGAATCAGTCTTCAATTCGTCAAACTTAAAAGAGATTTCAGTAATACCAGGTATGAAAGCAAGGAGGAAAAAGAGATTGCTTATTTACTTCCATAGCTTGAAACAGAGTATTTTCTGTGATACTGTGAAGCTAAGAATAGGCCATAACTTCATCTGTTGCCATAGGAATGTATGCTTGAATGTATATGGGCATCTCACATGCGTATTTATTAGAAAGCTGAATGGGATTTATCCTGTGCAATGTTACAATTTGAATTGACTAAGATATGAATTAGAGGTTCCTTTTTGAGAAGAGCGCTGCTGTCCAAGCTTATTTCGGTGCATATCCTACATTCTTATTTTAGTGTTGCGTTCTGCTTATAGCAGCAGCATGATGGATGGGTTCTATATATTTGGTTGTGGAATGGACAACAATATGATTACATTGGAAACAGTTGAACATGGGTGGTATTTGGAGCTTTATGATGAATGGATGGGGGAAAGGACACAGTGTGGTAGTAAAATATCGTGAATATATTGTATTTTAGGTATTGAAATAAATAGCTAACTTGAAAAGAAAAATCAGCACTGGCCAAACCCAAACTCTTCTCCCAAAGAAGAAATAAATCATCTTGTTTTCTTTAAACCTTGGTCCAGATAGACGTTATTAATGCCAAAATGCTTAATGAGAGCTCACCAAACTGAGCCTCATTGGTTAAAATACTGGCTGGCTGTTGCCATTCCATCTGACTCGTCTCTTTGATGAAGAAGCACCCTTGTGGTTCATGTTAATTATATCACCTTTCAGGACACTCTTCCTTTTTGAAGCGGTTCCCCAGTAGTGGTTTTACCTAGCCTGAACCATTTTGTTACATGTTCATAGAAGGAGAGAGGCCCTCACATAGGTGGGGCTTGCAGGGCCAGCTGGAATGCCAGTTTTACTTGTAAACTGGGCCTTACAGTGAGATGTGGAACCTGGGGACCTCTGTATGTTATTGGACTCCAGCTCCTACTAGCCCTAGAAGCAAGGCCATTGGTCAGGGATGATGGGAGTAGTGGTCCAACAGCATTTGGAGCGCTACAGATTCCCAGTCTTTGCCTTGGAGAAGACCCAGGCTAAATTCCTGTGCACAATATCACTTCAGGTTCAGTCTTCCTAAAAACCTCAAAACATCTAAGTTTGTTGATTTGTTTGGTCATCAGGCAAAGCAAGGATTTGCAAATCTGTGTCAAGTTTTGATATGGGACTAAGAGTGCAGTCTTAATGCACACATTGATATTGTTGACTGGGGTGGTAGGATCATGCTTAGTTGCGTCTGCACCAGCCTACATCAGCAGAGAGATGTGTCACCAGTTGCGGGCTCTTCCTAGGTGGGTGGAAAACTATCCCTCACCCTAGTTCTCTCAACAGTGGCAGAAATAAGAAATCTGCAAAATGTGGCATTTTTGGTTGGGTGTTGGCAGATTTGGATCCACATGAGCCAAAACCCTGTCTGTGTGGATATTCCAAAGGACCTCAAATCCCTCATCTACAGGAGCTGGTGTAGTGAAAAATTGGAAGAAACTTCCTCTACCTCCTGCCCTGGCCAGGGCAAGCTAGCAGGACCTGCAGCATAGGAGTAGATCCATCACATCATTCTCCCTGACCCTACTTCAGTAGCTTCCTCGACCCAGTTTCCCAGGGTGTTTCAGTAGTTACCTTCAAAGGCATGAGGAGTCAATGTGGTGCCCACCAGATATTGCTGAATCATAACTCCCATCATCCTGGACCATTGGTTGTGCTATTTGGGGCTGATGGGAATCGTAGTCCAACATGTTGGATAACATGTTGGTTATCCAAGCTGGAATAGCTTTCCCCTCCCTTATCTCTTAAAATCTTTCTTCTGTCTGAGAGTCAGAATTGGGTTTAATGGACACTGATGATCAGGCTTTTCTTATATTCCCTCTGCACAGCGTAAGACTTGGATCAGCTGAAATGGGGCATGTGGTCGACAATGTTATGATGAGAAAGGATGTCAAGCTGCCACTTGTTACAGTTATTGTTTTATGTCTTGAGAATGCAGTAGCAGTGGCCAGACATGAGATGCAATGCTGATTCTCAGGCTTTTCTATGCCATCCTCCCCTCACCCCCCACCCCCAAGTATTTGCAACAAGCAATCGTGTTTGATTTTCTCACGTTATTGCCAAAGCAGGGACCACTATCATCAGTGGATCTTATACTTTCAGCTCTATCTTTGGAATCTCAGAGATTAGGCTGTAGTAATCTTATTCCCAATGTGATCACCTACTGGCCTTTAAAGCCCTAAATGGCCCCGGTCCAGAATACCTGAAGGAGCGTCTCTACCTCCATTGTTCTGCCCGGACACTGAGGTCCAGTGCCGAGGGCCTTCTGGTGGTTCCCTCACTGCGAGAGGCCAAGTTACAGGGAACCAGGCAGAGGGCCTTCTCTGTAGTGGCACCTGCCCTGTGGAATGCCCTCCCACCAGATGTCAAAGAGAAAAATAACTACCAAACTTTCAGAAGACATCTGAAGGCAGCCCTGTTTAGGGAAGCTTTTAATGTTTAATAGATTATTGTATTTTAGTGTTCTGTTGGAAGCTGCCCAGAGTGGCTGGGGAAACCCAGCCAGATGGGTGGTGTATAAATGATAAATTATTATTATTATATTATTATTACTGGGAAGCATGGATCAGCCAGAGGGCTCAAAACCTGGAAAGGAATCACATTGAGGCACAACTTGTGTGAAACGGAGCCTTCATATGTGGCCTATATAAGTAGCTAGGATGACCTATGTACATGATTTTGGGCGCTATGGGTGCTCCATATGTAGGCCCAATCCATATGGTGCCAATTCAGGTTGCCTAATTGATGAACTAGTCATATCCTATTTGGAGAAGGGCCACCGTTTAGTGGTAGAGCATCCTAGCTTCAATCTTTGGCACCACCAGGTAGGACTGGGAATGTATGTTGTCTGAAACTCTGGAGAGCCATGTCGAGTCAAGGTGGATATTACTGAGTGAAATGAACCAATGGTCTGGCTTGGTCTAAAGTAGTCTCCTGTGTTTTTACTGCTGTTTCATCTAACATTAAAATAAAAGGGACTTAAAACTTTGCTTACATTGGGCCTCTTCCAACTAACAGTTGTACTAGCCTAGGCCAGTTCAATGAGTCCCACTGGTGCAACTGGGCTGTTCTTTCCTCTCCACCCCCTGTGCCCTCTGTGCTCCCTCCAATCAGCTCTGTGGGCTTGGGAGAACCCCCCAGAACAGTGTATAGGGGTGGAGAGGGGAGATTCTTCAATCTGGCAAGCAGAACAATTGTAATAGTGCAACATTTAATTCCACCCTCTATATTCAGGGTGGCTGGGAAGTTCTTCATCCATTTGTGTACCATTTATTTGAGCCTCAAGATGTTTATGGGCAGCTGTAAACCAGCTCAGTTCAAACTGCAACCTTCCATTTATGCTGTTTCCTCATGAAAAGAGTGGCTCCATCAGTAGTGTAAGCCTTGAATGAGTGGCACTTGTCCATGTTATGGACTTATCACAGTGGAGCAGAGCAGTTATATATGCTGACAATTCTTTGCTCAAAGTTGGTCCCTTTGAGAGGCTAATACAGTGCTCTAGGCTAAACTGTGCTAGGTCTAGCATCAACACTGATTCTAAATAACTCACTATTTCTCTTCTACCAAGTGGATGAAATAAAAGTGCCTGCGAGGGGGAAAATGTGCTAAAAAGGTGGTAGCATAGTACACTTCTTATATAAGATATCCGCAATACCTTTATTAGGGACAATCAAAATGTCACAAAATAATGGAAAGCTTTCATGTTCTCCAGAAGTCTTCATGAGGCAAAATGTTTTGCAAAGCAGAGAATGGGGAGGAGAATAATAATAATAAATGGGAGGGGCTTTAATAGCACAACCACTTACTAGGGAATAAGCTGTACTGAGCTCAATGGGACTTAGTTCTGGGCAGATGTGTACAGGATTGTGCTGCAAGATCCCATGGAGTTACAATTCTCCTTTGCTTCTCCCAGTGTGCCCACTGTGCTCTCCTCAAATGAGCTACGTAGGGTCAGGGGAAACTGAAGAGCAGATTTAGGCTGTGCACATGGACTGTGTGAGAGAAGGGAGTGGTAGTTCTGTTGCACAGCCAAAATTCACTAGTGGAAGCAGTTCACTGGATTCTGCATTCAGTCAGTCTCATTGAACTCAATAGAATGTGTATAGGGGTTTACTATAAAGTTGCCTTTGACATTTGACATATGGAGTGCTGGGATTCATGTCCCAATGTCCCGGTTAGCTTGATTCAAAGCATTGGGTGCTATCTGGGTTTTGAAGCATTTTGTTTATATACCAAGGTGGATAACTTGGAGCATTGGTGTTCCACTTCTGACATACCATGGGCAGGGTCATTGTGGTTGTTATGGAACTGGATTTGAATCCAATGAATCAGTGATAAATGCTGGACAAAATTCTGGCTTGTGGGCTGAGTCTGACCATTATTTTTCTCCTGCCATCATATGCTATTATGCACTAACAGCGCACTGCTATGTGCAGCATCAATGTGTTGTAATGGGTAGACTTGCCTAGGTCAGGAAGAGGAAACCTTTGACCCTCCAAAATTTGTTGGACTACAACTTCCATCATTGATGGCCATTGGCCATGCTGGGTGGAGCTTGGATTGATGGAAATGGGAGTCCAACCACATTTAAAGAGCCACAGCTTCCCCATCTCTGACCTAGGGAGACCTGGTGTTCAAATTCAAGCTCATTGTTGAGCATCACTGGGTTCAGTCATTGCCTTTTAGCTGAAGCCAGCTCACTGTGAGAAAGGGAAGGGATACAAATAAGGTTAGTAAGTGGACCTTCTGGATCCCAGCAGGGGGGAAGCCACCAGAGATTTGATTTGCTCTGGATAAACTGTGGAAGGAGAAAGGATTCATGCTGAGTGTAACGTGAGAAAATGTGCTGCTTTGTAATATGTGAAATGGTCTCATAAGGCAGTCCCATAGATCTAAATCAGAGCCTGTTTTCATAAATGATGCTAAGGATGGGTATTTTTAGTAGGAGATGCATTACTTCTGAATGCTTTTGATGCAGCTGAGTGAGCAGAAGGGAGTCACTTGGAAATAATAAAAAGGAAATGTTCATTCTAGCCACTTTAAGATTTTCAGTCAAATTATAAATATGAAAAATGCACCGGGGTGTGGGGGAGATTTTAGGCATCTTTGTGTCCATAGCCGCAGGACAAGAAACGACTTGATCTCACTTGTCTCTGAGTAAATTGGGAGTTTCATAGGACAGAGTTCCCTGCTGGGCATGGAAGTCCACAGAAATTAAACTGTCCTGTACCTAACTAGTGACCAAGAGCCCAGTGACTAGCCCTCCCCAGGCTTGTTGGATCGGAGCAGACCTATGCACAGGGGGCTGGGGATAAACAGATTGTTGGATGCTCGTAGGTATAGCAGAAAAGGGTTGGCAATCACATGAGCATATGTGGCCTACAGGACCATCTAAGTGGGGAAGACATAGCCACTGTGCACCCTGCCATCTATGGACTGGGTTTTGGGAAGGATTTCATGTAGATGTTTTGATAAGATTCTAGGTTCGGTTTTTGGCTTCTCCAGAGAAATAGTGTCTAGTAATTGTGCTGAGAAAGATCATTGTTTGGGGCACTGAAGAATCGCTGCTGGTGCCAGTTATCATTCATTAACCTGCTCAGTGGACCAATGGTCTGAATAAATATACAAGGCAACTTCATATGCTCGCTCACTGCATTGCACCAAGACAGTGAATTAGATTTCATCCCGTGTGTTGATTATTATCTTATTGTGTAGCTTTGATTCAGCTCTTGTTCGAGGAACCCTCCTACTTTTTACAATTTAAAAAAATGCTTCCATCACTGAGATGAAAAATCCAGAATCTATGTGTGAACAACTCATATACGAAAGCTGTAACTTCAGGCACATAATTTTGCTGCTTTCAGTAAGAATTTGGATATGTGGAAATGTTGTGTCAACAGCAAGGAATTTGTGATGATAGCCGATAATGAAAAGGATTCGGTTTCCATTTCGGCTGTATTAACGTTGTAGCAGCTTGTCAGAAATGTAGAACAGACCTCTTATTACACATTGGCCAGCCATACAGAGGAGGAAAAGATGATATGCCAACATCTTCAACAGTCAATTTCTGAAGATGTGAAAAGTGGCGTTGAAATTTGGAGGGGCTAAAGCAGAAAGCATTGGTAAGGATCCTGATAATATTTAGTAGGAATATAAGAGCCCTTCTGAATGGACCAATGCTGCATCTAGCCCAGTATCCCACAGTGTCTAGCTAGAAATTGCTGGGATGCTCGCAAGCAGGACTCCTTCTCATTGCCTTTAGCATCTGGTTTTCAGGACCACCATTTCTTTTTTCTTTCTTTTTTAATTCAACCAAATTCTACTTAGAGTTAGGGATGGGCTAATTTGTGAATTCCATTTTCTCTATCTATTTACCCATCCCCAATTATACATTTTCTACATTTCCATAACAGTTTGCAACTGAAAAAAAAGGAAGCCTACATGAAAAGGGACGTGGGTGGCACTGTTAAACCACAGAGCCTAGGACTTACCGATCAGAAGGTCGGCGGTTCGAATCCCCGCGACGGGGTGCGCTCCCATTGCTTGGTCCCTGATCCTGCCAACCCAGCAGTTCGAAAGCACGTCAAAGTGCAAGTAGATAAATAGGTACTGCTCTGGCGGGAAGGTAAACGGCGTTTCTGTGCACTGCTCTGGTTCGCTAGAAGCGGCTTAGTCATGCTGGCCACATGACCCGGAAGCTGTGCACCGGCTCCCTCGGCCAATAAAGCGAGATGAGCGCCGCAACCCCAGAATCAGGCACGACTGGACCTAATGGTCAGGGGTCCCTTTACCTTTACATGAAAATTCACCA
Organism: Podarcis raffonei; assembly: GCF_027172205.1. Taxonomy (NCBI): domain Eukaryota; kingdom Metazoa; phylum Chordata; class Lepidosauria; order Squamata; family Lacertidae; genus Podarcis; species Podarcis raffonei. Next base: position 89,382,430 of record NC_070605.1, on the reverse strand, counting down.
TTATTTTAGTGCAAATTTCAATTGCTGTGTGTGCATCAGAAAAGTGCAAATTTCAAAGGATGGTTGTGTTTCGGTTCACATATTGTTTAGTAGAATGTGAATTAGGCAGGTTCAGTGATTGAAGTGTGAGCTGAATCAAATTTCATCCCCTTCCGTATCAGCAGACCCACTCTAATTAATGGTCCCAAATTAATCATGTCCATTCATTTTAGTGGATTTGCTTTATGACTAACATTGGATATAACCCACTGCCTCTTAATAGTGACATAGCGGAGAGGGAACACAGTGGACAAGGATGGCCCAATACATTTTGGCACATGAGACGAAGTGCCTCACTGCCACCCTTGTGCTAGGGGGAGGCAGCGTGAATCCTTGCAAAGCCTTGTCACTTTGCAAGGGGTGGGCAAACTCCTCAAGAGTTTTCTGAATGTCCCCCCTCACCAAATTTAGGCGAGAGAGAGAGAGAGGTGTTCCACAAGGCTTTGCTGCTGGTCTCCTTCCTCCCTAGGGGCAGGGGAAACCAGTAGCTAGCTATGTGTTCCTTCTCCAGTGGTGGCAAAAAAAGGTGAGGTGGGAACCTGTGGGGATGATAGGAGCTGTAGACCAAAAATCTGGAGAGGAAATATTTGCTTCCTGACTCAGAGACCAGCTGTTACTCCCTGACTAGGCAAAGGCAACATTTAATTACCCAAGTAGCCATGGAATTGCTGTTTTTAAAAAGTTGTTGCTTTGAAAGTGATACTTGTTGAGTGAGATTCCAAAGCCTCTCCTGTCTCAACTAACTCTTCTGAATAATGGTGAATGGACAGCCTTTTCTTACAGTTCTGAACAAACAGAGGAAGACTCTCAGTGAATACAGCTGTGGTGTTTGCATATCCCATTTAAATCAATCTCTAGAATTTACATGAATGAAATTGAAATCACATTTGTGCTTTACATTTGATTAAATCCCACAGGGAATTCCAGACTTCCCTTTTCATTATGTTCTATGAAGAGTGTTGATTTGCCATGAACAAAAATAATTCAAATTTCCATTCCAAATGGATCTCATTCCTTCACAAATAGCGAGTTTTAATTACTTTCCACGGTTTTTTTTTCTTTTTTCTTTTGGTTTTTTTTAATGCTATGAGTCAGCCACTCTGCTTGAATTTCATTTTCATCATCATGCAATTGTGCTCGTAAGTTTCTGTACATTTATTAACATTCTCATGGAGTTATTCTCCCAAATGGTAAAATAGTTTCAGTTCATTAACTTCCCTCTGAGTTTGCCAACCAGCAGCAAGCAGAGTTTGCAAGCTTGAGCTGTATTGTATAATTTGCGGAACAAGCCATTTGTCAATGATTGCATAAACCCGGTTGGGGGAAAAATTCTCTGAACCACTATGATATATATATTTTTAGCTATTTCTCTGACTTGTTAAATGGACACGCAGAAAATAAATTACATTATGGAGATAGGTTTCTGGAAACTATGAAGCGGAGGGTGTCCTCTCCCCCACCATGTTGAGAAAACTATTTAACAGAAGCATACATCATAATGTAAGACGTTAAAGATGAATATATGTGTAAGAAGTTTCAAGCATGAGTTTACTAAACTTGCTCAACTTCAATGCCATACTTATATCAATCATAGTAATTATTATTACTTTATTTTTTCCAAGAGACAGAAACATTTAAGTGTACAAAAATCTGGAGCAAATTAAGTGGAAAAAGACCAAAAAGTGAAGATGATTGGCATGGTATATAGAAAACTGCCTTTTTCTGGGCTTGACATTTGGGCTATATAGCTCAGTATTGCCTCAGACAGGCAGGAGAAATAAAAATTCTTAGCCTAAGCTGTGATTCAGGATGAACAAATCTGTCAATTTTAGTTTCTCATTCTTCCTCTCTTATCCTTCATCCAGTGTTGGGGAGGGGGTCATTTCTGGGGGGAGTCTGACAACGTCTGGAGTACAGTGTTGGCTTCCCCCAGTGATATTTCCAATGGGGGGGGGTTAATGTAGATCCGAGATGATGTTTGTGCCTGTGGTGTCAGATGAAGTGTGCTTGACAGTACCCAAACCAGGGAAGACTTCAGTCTTTCAAAGTTCAGCAGAACATAGGCAATGTGGCAATATAGACCAATTTAAGCAAATACACCCAAAATAGTACAGTAGTATCTTGGGGATTAATAGATTGATGGAAGTAGCAGAAGACTGATGGAATGAGCTGTGTGGTTTATCTTTGCCTCTGTGCTCCTCCCCTCATTCTGTTGTGCCTCCTGAGTTGAATTTTAGATTGTAAATGTATCAGGTGAAGGACTTGCTACCTTGTTTTTACACTGTAAAACTGGGGCCAGCCAACACGGTGCACTCCAGACATTGCCAGGCTCCTGTCAGGCCCCACTCAGCATGACCAATGGCCAGGTATGATGGGAATTACCGGTATAGTCTAGCAATAACTGGAGAGCATCATGTTAGCTACTCCTGTAGTAAAGCACCATAATCAAGCATCGTGCCTTGTTGTGGTTGTCAGGTTTCTTGTAGATGCCTTGTCTTTTAGGTTTAGCAGCTGCTCCATCATTATATGCATACTTCAGAAATGCTAATATGTGCGTATGGAGTTTTGAATACCAGTTGAAACAAAGCCCACTTTGATATAGTGAGTTGGTGCTTGCTGATCTCCTGGCAAGTTGCACATGGTTTCAAGGTACCCAGGTAGCCTGTTTGCAACATGCATCTCCAGCCGGTGAGTGTCTGGGGAGAAATTACTCCCACACAGAGCTGTCATGAGGACACACTGCAGTTTAGCAAGCTAGAAATATCTGCTTCTACAACACTTTCCTTTGCTGGTTGAATGCTGCACTTCTCTCTTTTAAACCGAAAGCTGATCCTATAAACTGGGGGTGCCAAATTACCAGCTGAACTGTGGAAGGAATCCTGTCACAGCTGGCAGGCACCTTGATGTTTCATCGCCAATTGCTGTGGATCAAGCTACCCTTTATTATTGAGTCTAATACTGTTGTGGGCAATTATCACCCCATTCATTTGTATTTAATTACAGAATAACCCAAGTGTAATTGAGAGAAAAAAATTAACCTGTCACTTCTTAACATCTCTGTAATGTATGTATTGGGGAAATGCTGAAATGAATATTTGAAAGGTTTCAGCCACTATCTTGTATCCAAAACAAGTTTAGCTTTGGGACTGGGAGGAATTAAGTCCTCAAAGTTTTCCAGAAAAAGGTGCTCAGGTTTACAGTACTTCAGAGCAGTGGAGGGAATTAAAGCATTGTTGCCTGGCATGGGCATGGAAACAGCCAATGTCCTTTCCAGCCAGCAGACCACTGCACATCCAGTGGGGCCTCAGATTGGCCCATTTGAAGTTGGGTTCTGATGGGAAGTCCCGCCCTGAGATTGCTCCAGTTGGGGAATTTCCAAACGTCCAGAAAACATAGGATGGTGGCGGAGGGCAAGGGGCAGCAACTACCACTCACCTGGCAAGGGTGAGCATCCATTATCTGAACTCTTTGGATATATTTTGTTGTTGTTTAGTCATTTAGTCGTGTCCGACTCTTCATGACCCCATGGACCAGAGCACGCCAGGCACTCCTGTCTTCCACTGCCTCCTGCAGTTTGGTCAAACTCATGTTAGTAGATTTCAGAACACTTTCCAACCATCTCGTCCTCTGTCGTCCCCTTCTCGTGCCCTCCATCTTTCCCAACATCAGGGTCTTTTCCAGTGAGTCTTCTCTTCTCATGAGGTGGCCAAAGTACTGGAGCCTCAGCTTCAGGATCTGTCCTTCCAGTGAGCACAGTCCAGGTCAATTGAGAATGGGTCACACCTTTGACCTGATCCTTCCCATCCAGTCAAGAATGAGTGATGCACAAATGCTGATCTAGAAAGAATGATCCATACACAAGTGTGGATCACTGGGATGGATGTGTACTGATCTGCAAATAGTGCAGTGTGACTAAATGATACAGCTTGTGGTAAAGATCTTTCTAACAGATTACTAGTCTGATTTTTATGCCTGCCTGCCATATGACACTCGAGGTGGTTCATGTGCCATTAAATAAAATAAGGACAACACATTAAATTACATTTTTGAAATAAATACACTGTAAGCCTAACATAACAACCATTACATGGAACTATATTATCTTTCTATCTGGATATATACATGGAGATATGGCATATAATATGAGTTATAAGGGCAGCCAAGTTGCTCCCCATACAAACCCCCCTCCAAGAATGATGGCACTTCAGCAAGTCCCATCATTCCCAAGGAGATTCTCTGCAACTACTTTGATTTCGATATACAGTGGTACCTTGGTTTGCAACCACTTTGGATTACAATTGTTTTGGATTACAACCATGTCAAACCCGGAAGTGCATGTCCCTTTCTTTTGGATTACAACTCATTTTTTTATTATTACAACCAATTTTTTGAGGGGAGGTCCCATTGGCAAAAGCGTGCCTTGGGTTATAACCTGTTTTGGTTTACAACCAGACCTCCAGAACGGATTGTGGTTGTAAACCAAGGTACCACTGTATGCAATGGCAGGAGATGCTAAGGCTGGCTACCTGCTGTTAGGTGACTGTCAGGGGCAGCTGCTCCTGGGGGCTGAACTCTTCTGACCCCCTTATATTTTGAGGGTAGGAGCCACCCCCCATGTCTAAAAAATGTGGAGGTGAAGCATGGAGCTGACCAAAGTGTCTTCAGTGGCAAGCTCCTTCTCCTCCTGCTGCCATGGAGGGGAAGGAGGGTCAAAGTAGCTTCCCGCTGGTATTGGTGGCAAGAGGAGATGGAGGAGGAAGAGCCACTGGCCACTGCATTCAGCTCTGTCCTTTGCTCCTCCTGACATCCTGATGTCACACATATGACGTTGTGATGTCATGATGTCACATGGGTAACCTTGGCTCCCCAATTGCCCTCGCAAGCTGTTGTTTCTGGTGGCTGTAATTACTTTTGAGAAACAACCAAGAGAAGAACACCCTCAAACTACCTCATTGGGAAAGACTGAGGGCACAAGGAGAAGGGGACGACAGAGGAGGAAATGGTTGGATGGTGTTCTCGAGGCTACCAGCATGAGTTTGACCAAGCTGCAGGAGGCGGTGGAGGACAGGGGTGCCTGGCGTGCTCTGGTCCATGGGGTCACGAAGAGTCGGACACAACTAAACGACTAAACAACAACAAGATGCTTACTAGGAAATGTGGCAACTTGCAGATACTGGAGCAGACTGCTGATCTGATCTGCACATTTGTCTGGGTGGGTTGGATCAGGTGATTCCCCTTCAGAAACTGAGTTCACCAGATTCCCTAGAGTTGCATGTGATTCAAACTATGGGGAGCAGAGAGGTGAGAGATGGTAACCTTTTCTGGTTTTGTTATTTACAGTGGAATCCTCAGCATGTCTACTCAAAACTAAGTTCCAAAATGGGTTTTGCTCCTGGCAGAAAGTATAAGAGTGGAGCCTAACTATCTCTAGAGCAAATTATGGCTTTGCTCTAAATCAGTTGCTAAAGGTGTCATGCTCCCCGATATGCCCAAAATTCAAACACTGCTCTGTTTTCTGTCAGGTAAACCACTACTGGAGTGTGAAACCTCAGTAGACTCCAGATTCTTCCAGGCTCTGCCCATGACCAACCTCATGCCACCACTTTCCATCCACAAACCATCAAGTTCTCCCTGGCTTCACCCTTGTCCCAACCAGATTCTGCGATAGCCCTACATGTTCAGAGTCTGTCATCTGGCCCTTCTCAGAAGATCAGTAATTAATGAAATCAAATGTCAACAGCTGTTGTTCTTTATTCTGAGTCAACCAAAATCAGGGTTTAGCAGGGAACTGATGCATTTCAGAAGGCTTTCATGCCGATATGATAACCTGGAATCCGACGGGGTTTACTACAGGTCTATGACATTGTAGTTTCTCTTGGAACAATAGGCAGGGAACCTTTCTAAAGACCTCAGTAATATCCTCACCACCTCCACCGGGCAGTTTAAAAAGGCAGGTTGGCAAAGTATGTGGGTTAAATAATGAATGAAATTAACATAGTTCTTTGTTTTAATTATGCGCTCATAACTGATGAGAAAACAAGGTCTTTTGTCTCAAAGCTCTTAAATATGTAATAGCCTCAGCCTTCCTGAACCATCTCTTTCAGACTATTGAAATATGAATGCTATTACTCTAGAAAATCTTTTTGGGGTTGTTCTTGTTCCTCAGTAGGTATGTTAATTACTTTTTTAAAGTTCTAATGAAATAAAGAAAATCACTACATTTTGGGAATGCTCCATGAATGCCAAGTTTCTAGTATATGCAGAATTGCTATATTTTTTTCAAAAGTTTCAATTATACTTTTTTTAATAATAAAAAAACCCAGTGACTTTAGTTGAAGGGATAAGGGGATTAGAGTAAATGGAAAATATGAACTTCTGAAACTAATTTCCAGACCTAGCTGGTGTAGAATCTAACTTCAGATGCCTTTATATACACCTTTCTGTTTCTCTCAAGGGGAGCAGTGGAATTCTGCCCATTCCCTTTCTTTTCAAAACTACCTGCTTATTAAATACCAGACCTTCTTTTCAAATTCTAATTTAAAGCACTCCATGTCTCCAATTCTTATCCCATTGAAGTTTATGGAGAAAAAGCTATTGATTTGATGATCAAAGTACCCATTTGGTACTGTCTTTCTTGAGCCTCATAAATGTTCTGATGTGCATATGAAATGTCTGCAAGATCAGAATTTCCATTATATATATATATATATATATATATATATATATATATATATATATCTATCAGTGACCAAGCAGGATATAGCCAATTCACTCTAATATATATATGAGTGAATTAGCTACATCATGCTTGGTTACTGAATCATTCATTAATGGGCAATTTCAAGTGTCCCACAGGCTCTTTGAAACTTGTATAGACATTATTCCTTTTCAGAGCTAACTAGCATTGCATGTACAATCAGGGTTTGTGCAAACCATAGTTTGCTCTAACCATCACTGCAAACCAGCATCTAACTGTATTTGCAAACTGTGATAAAGTGCTAATTGCAGATGGCAGTAAGCTGGCACACACACAACACCAACTGTTTACGCTGACTCCGTTTAAAAAAAAAGCCTGTTCCCCTGTCTCTTTTATGCATTTTTGTGTCTTTATATTACAGTTTTGCATTTGATTTGTTTTTTTAAAAATGTTCCTAGCCACCTTTAGCACTCTGTTTTTAACATAATAGAAGCAGAAAGGCAGGATAAAAATGATGCTAACTAAATAAACCACATTGAGATCCAAAATGGAAAGGAGTTGTCTACAAAAGAGGAGGGAAGGGGAGGAGGACATAAGCCTGCTAACTACCAACTCCCATCAGCCCCGAGCCAATGGTAAGGGATTATGTGAACTGCAGTTCACCAACTTCTGGAGGGCCACAGGTTATCCACCCCTGCATTAAAGTGAAAGGTATAGTATGAGAGCCAGTGTGGTGTAGTGGTTAAGAGCGGTAGACTTGTAATCTGGTGAACCGGGTTCGCATCCCCGCTCCTCCACATGCAGCTGCTGGGTGACCTTGGGCTAGTCACACTTCTCTGAAGTATCTCAGCCTTACTCACCTCACAGAGTGTTGTTGTGGGGGAGGAAGGCAAAAGGAGATTGTTAGCCACTTTGAGACTCCTTAAGGGGAGTGAAAGGCGGGATATCAAATTCAAGCTCCTCTCTTCTATGAATGGTATACTGTATAGTATATAGTATATAAGGAACAGCTGGATGAGGACAATTGTTAAGAAAGCTCTGTTTGCTTGAAAGCACAGAAACCACGAGATGTATAACAGTTCCTCTTCTGCAGACAAAATAATAGCTTCTGTATTGGTCAGCCTTTACAGAAGAACAATAGATGACTCTTGGTTCCTTGAATGAAGGACTCAATTGAAGGGGAATAATAAAAAAGGTCCTATTTTCAGGGTCACTGTGAAGTACTGAATCAAAGTCATGGAGAAGACTTCAGAACGAAATCATAACAGTGAAAAGAAAAATCTCAAGGGCTGTCACATTGAAGAGGGAACAAGCTTGTTTTCTCCTGCTCTGGACTCAAACCAATGGTTTCAAGTTACAAGAAAGGAGATTCTGACTAAACATACAGAAAACCTTTCTGACAATAAGAGCTGTTCGACAGTGGAATGGTTTTCCTTGGGAGGTTGTGGACTCTCCTTCCTTGGAGGTTTTTAAGCAGAGGTTGGATGGTTAACTGTCATGGATGCTTTAGCTGAGATTCCTGCATTGCAGAGGGTTGGACTAGATGACCCTTGGGGTCCCTTCCAACTCCACGATTCCATGAAATAGTGGATTATCTGGCCCCAGCCTAATAATGGAAGACAATAATGCACAGCAACAGCTTTCCAAACACAAATTCTCCATAATACAAGCACAGAAGGCTCTTGCGTACATGGCAGGGGAATCATTCATATCCCGCCTCTAGGACTGCACATATGGCACTTTTGCAACATTCACACATTGCTAAACACATGGTCAGCTCTGTCACCCATTGACAATCATAGCCATCCATCTGCTAAGAGGAGAAGTTTTGTGTCTGTTCATCAGCAAGTGGCACAGAGATATTCTACCCTGACACTTCTGTAGATTGGGGTGTCTGCATTCATAGGTTGTAGAGACTGAGGACTGAATACATGTCCTAATGGAACACAGGGCTTCTTACAAAGAAGAAAGGCTGCTATTAAGGCTCCCCTCCACCTCCATAAGATGGAGTGCAACTTTGTATTTAGTTTCCATATCTATATAGAAATTTGTATCTGCCCATTGAGTGCCTGTGAACCACTCAGGGTAGCTTACAACAATACCATGGAATAAAATAAAACCAAAGCAGAGATTGTAAATGAAATGTGACCTTTACATCGCAGACAGCAGTCTGCTGGAATAAAAATAGTACAAGAGATCCAGATGGGACTGGCCACAGTTCACTGAGCAAGTTGGTCCAAAATACTGGTGCAGCTACTGAGAAGACCCTATCTCTTGCTGCTGTCAACCATGCCTCCATACTAGATGGGACAGAGAAGACTTTTGTGCTTCTGATCTTAGGGAAACGGTAGAATGGTATAGGAAGAAGCAATCTTCCAGATGTCCTGGGTTTGAATAGTAATCACACTAAGTTGTTCTTTGATATTAAAATTGTATTCTGACATCAGTACACTTTTCATTCCTCCCCATCCCCATTTCATATTACTAGCTAATGCTGATGTATTTTGTGTGTGTGTGTGGAATTCTCATAATAATATAAAGACACTGAGTATATGGTAAGGCACGTTCCACTGTAGGAGGAGAATGTGACATGACAACATTCATATCAATGGTACCCCTGTGCTTCTTATGAATATGTAGTTTGACCCTAAATGGGGTATCTGTTGGGGAATTTATGTCTTAAAAAGAAGGAACCCATTTCCGTAAAGCAGTGGATTATGCCTGAGTTATATTTCACTTCCACCATTTTATAGTGAAAATTATCCATTTTATGGTATGCTAGTGAACTTTCTGGGGTTTAAACGGGCAGCAGTTGTCTGGTAATAGGTGGAAAGAGAGAGTGAGAGGAGATATGCACCAGAAGGAGGCAGTGGAGATGAGGAAAAAATAAAACACTTCACAGGAACAAGGAGAGGGTCATTCTGGCTGCCTTCCAGAATAAAATCTTTCTAAATTGGTGCTGTTTAGTTGAAATGTTCACCAACACTTATATCCTGATTATATGCATTTAGTGGGAAATCAAAACAAAAGGCCGGGCTGATATTTCACTGAGCACTGACCATATTCTGGGAGGAAAGGGCACAAAGAAAATGTGGCAAAGAATTGCATAGGCCAGTAAAATTTCTGAGTATTTCAGGATATGAGGGTTGGCTTACCGTATTTATAGATGTGGTGGCCGAGGGTAGAGTTTTCTCTTTTCTTTTTATGCATTTTAAAAAGAAAAGCATTGTGAGCCATGATCAGTGGCTGGTGAGTCTTTCAACCTCTCTGAAATCTTCTGACTTCTTTCTAGCCCACTCACCAGTAAAAGGACATGAGTTATTTTTCTGTTTTGACCAGGGGAAGGGGATGGGGAAGATGGAAATGGAAATTTATCCCAGTAGTAATCCCCCACCCCCGTCTCATGAAAGCAAATAAGGTTTTGGTTTTGTGACTGTAGTGTATATCTCTGTGTATAGATATGTATTCAATGGATGTAAACACATTTTTCCTGCTTTAGCAACAACAAGAAGAAATGTCCAAACAGGGTTTGCTGTTCAGAGACCTTGTGAATTTGAGTGACTGGATGTATTGATCCCTCCTGTCAGTTACAAAGAAGTGGATTCCACTAGAATGAGAATCATAGTCCTCCGTGTTTCAAAACACAGTGGAAATATCAGACTACTGAAATATGTCCTAAAATGTGTCCCAAATCTTATCCCTATGCTGGCAACATTCGGGATGTAGCAAACAGAACGAGCTAAGCCATTTCATACTGAATTCTATTTTAAGATGTATATTGCTGAGCGAAAGAGATAATAATTCGGAATGTAGCAATTCTCAGAACGCCAAGGAAAGCATTGGCCAGTTCATACAGCTGGTGCCCTCCATGGGATGTTCCTAGATCATGACCAACCTGGGGTTGTGCAGTGTGGTGTAGTGGTTAAGAACGGTAGTCTCGTAATCTGGGGAACCGGGTTTGCGTCTCCACTCCTCCACATGCAGCTGCTGGGTGACCTTGGGCCAGTCACACTTCTTTGAAGTCTCTCAGCCCCATTCACCTCACAGAGTGTTTGTTGTGGGGGAGGAAGGGAAAGGAGAATGTTAGCTGCTTTGAGACTCCGGAAGGGGAGTGAAAGGTGGGATATCAAATCCAAACTCCTCCTCCTCTTCTTCTTCTTCTTCTTCTTCTTCTTCTTCTTCTCTCTGTGTGTCACACACAGCTACTGCAAGTATACGCAATTTGTATGTGATAGGCCATACCTTGGTTGCAGGCCACCTGCTTTGCATGCAGAAGGTCCTAGATTTATTACCTGACATCTCCAGGTAGATCTAGGAGAGACCTCTCTCTGGAATCCTGAAGAGCTACTGCCAGTCATCACAGACTATACAGAGCTAGATGGATCAATGGTTTGACAAAGTGGAAGAGAGTTTCTTGCATTCCTAAACAGAGTATATTTCAGAATGTAGAGGTAATGCAAATCACAGCAGCCATATATCTACATTCATGTGAAGGCATAGGTCCATACATCCATATTTCCATCTGATTCCAAATGCCTGCAAACCTGCCTTCCCCTATCCTCCTCTCCATCATCTTGGGAATCATGATCTAGGGGCATCCTACTGTGGTTGTCTAAAGCTATTTGAAAACATATTTGTGGGCTTAGGTTTTTCCTTTCTTTATTAGTTTCCTTTATTCTTCTAGTGCCACTAGCACAGCCTCTACTTCTAGCATGAGCCATCAGAAAGTCAAATCTAACTCTGTGAGTCTGATGCACCAGAGCTGAGCAAATGCAGACGTCATCTTTCCTGAACTTCAGAACTTCGTTAGCAAGTAATGCACTGCTTGACTGAGCAAACCTCCAGCTGATTTCAATGACACTTTTGTTTGATTAAAGACTTCAGATTTTGTCTCTGAGAAGGAGGGATGAATGGAGAACTCCTTCAAAGGGAAGATGTGGTTCGGTGCCAGAAGCCAGCTGGGTATGTTTATAGAGAGGGAAGGATGTTGTAGAACGTTGGTTGCCTAGAGCGGGGGAAGCATTCAGGGGAAGGGAAACCCAGAGGGTCTCTCAAGTGGCAAGATTCTGTTTGGCTCCACCTGGAAATGCTCCAATATTGGCCAACATTTCATCTTCCCCAGCTAATTGCATTCAGATGGTGTTGAAAATGAGGTTTTCCTGCTTCAACCTGCAGTGGGTACAAAAATCCTACCTTGCATGTGCTATGCATATGCACATGTTAGCAGAATGCATTTCGAAAGGGTCTATCAGTTTAAGCAGTGGTAAACTAATGAGCATGACGAGTGACACTGGCCACATTCACACAGCATGGCAAAACCATAGTTAATCTTTTACCATTTAAGTGTCAATCTTGGCCATTTTGTTCCCAGGTTGACAAGCTCCATCTGCCCCTCACTTCCCTCTACAGCAGCCTTTCTCAATCTGTGGGTCCCCAGATATTGTTGAACTACAACTCCCATCACCTCTAGCTAGCAAGGCCAGAGCTCAGGGATGACGGGCGTTGTAGTCCAACAACATCTGGGGACCCACAGGTTGAGAACCGCTGCTCTACAGCATGTGCAGAAACTGCCTTCTTGACCCACTATTGGCCTCATCTGCTCAATCTGCTGGAGCCTTTCTTCACACGCAGGAGAAGTCCCTAACTCACCAAGGGCTTGAGACCCATCAGCTACCCTCACCTGTTTCAGCTGGCCAGTCAAAGCTATTCCCGGGGTATGGCCACTGTTACATCACATATAATGAGCAGGCTGCTTATAAATCTTTTGTCAATAGCAGATGGTGGTGTGAGGTGGAAGCTCTTGTCTGACCTGGCAAGTGAGTCACTGCTCCTTACCAGGAGGGGGAGAGGAGAGGCAACAGGGAGGCATGGTGCAAAAGCACCCGCAGAGTGCTGCACCACCCTTGCCCTTCCTTATCCTGGTAAGCAGCAGTGGCCCACCTGCCAGGAGGTCATGTCTCTGCTCCAACTCACGATTTGCTACTGTCTTCTACGTAGATCAGGAAGAGACTCATTTGATTAAGAAATCAGCCAAGTGTGCCTAGTCTATGAAGATTTGCTACTGGTGGTCATACAAACCGACACCCATGCTCATTTTGGCAGTACCATATACCTTGAAAAGCTTTTGCTGTAAGGGTGGCTTTCTGAGAGTTCCACTACCGTTGCTTTTGCTGTTGCCATGAGATGTGCTTCCATGAGGGACAAATGAGCTCAGAATTCCTCCTTCTGCCCTGAATCTGTGCACCCCTGTTTCTACTTTATCCTCCTCCGTAAACCCAACATTGAATAACTAGTTCATGCACTTTATATTTCTAAGCACATACACATAGTCTTTCTAAAATAAGTACTTTTTTAATGTCAAGGATTTTAAATGGTACATTGCTTAGAAAATGCATAAGGCTACAAGGTCATGAACCTGCACTAAGGAGAAAAGAAAGACTGTGACTGAAATAGAAATGTGTCTTGCAGACAGGAGAGGGATATTATCGTGGCTGTTTTCCAAATGTGAGTCACTGAGGCAAGAAGGGATTAGGCCACAACATATTTCTGTTATTTCTGTACAGGTGTCTTTTGACATTCTGCAACATGTTACATTTGCATCTCATCCATCTGGGATGAGACGTGCTGCGATGAGAGACAAGCTCAGGATTTAGACATTGAGCTGTACTTTCCCTTCCCTTTTATACCTGATGCCAAATATACATATATTATTTCTAAAAATATTGTATTTTTTATACAGGTTACTTTGACAACCCACTTTGATTAGCCACCAGGGACATAATTATGTAGCATGAGCATAACATGTACAAAATATGTCACATTGCTGCTCTGCTCCAAGACAGCGTGTTGAATTCTTGACATTGATGGTGGACTTGTCTCAAGTTTGGAATCACACACGTAGTAAGCTCTTGTTGCAAATTAGTGAGATCCGGTGAGGTCTCTGTAAGTGTTTACTTGGCATAGACAGGTGAATACTGTGCTGGCTTCAGAGAATGGGGCATAGACCAAGGAAGGTGTTAGAATAATGAGGTATGGGTGAGTGACTGTGCAATTCCTCAGGCTTACAAACTAAAAAGGAATACCGTGGCCAAGATGTCCTCAGCAAGTTCTCTCATCCACATTGCCCTTGCTGTTTGCTTGGAGAAGCCATATGTCCCACTTTACAGAAGACAGCTATCTATTTGAAAGGCTGTCTGGTCTAAGTCCCACTGAAGAGAAAGGACCGTAAGATGGGAGCAGAGGGACCTTGAAGTTGTCCATCAACAGTTAGCAGTACCTTGACAGAGAAGACTGAAAACAGGTCACTTGGTTGCAGTCTTCCCCACTAGGGCAAGACATACTGCATTGTAATTTAAATCATTATTTCTAAAGGTATACCTTTCAATCAAATTAGCATATGCAAATCCATACCCTCTCGTGTCTTTTTTTGGGCGATGCATTTTCTCTGTTTTGGTGATGCTTCAGTGGCCAAAACTTTACCCAGTTAAGAGCACTATTCACTAAGAGGGGGAAAGGCAGGTAAGTGAGGCTAATACACCTCCTTTTGGTGTTCACTGGTTTAGAGAGGATAAGTCAACAGGCAGCAACAGCAAAGAGTCCAGGGTCTATGGTGGTCAGCAATGGGGCGTGGCAGGAGCCTGATGAAGCCAAAACCTGACACTAGCCAAGTAAAAAGATCAGACACATGGGGAGCAAAAAGGGAGATGAAGATCAATTTGGCGATGCCAGAATGAAATGCAGAGATGTAAACAGGAAATGTTATATTTGGGGCCAGGGGCTGATCTTCCCTTGTCATGCTGAATGGATGCTTCATTTAAATGCTTTGTAAACCTCACTGTATTTACTTGGAAGGAAAGCTCTATTCATTCCTACATACATGCCCTTCACAGACTCTGTCTGCACTTGATTGCTGTATATGTGTCCTGGGTTCACCCGCAAACGTTCATTACTTAGGGAGCAACGCAAACCCAAGAGTCACCGGGATGAGTGGAGTTTGATATAGGTGGATCTCTGGTTGAGCCAGCTAAGCCTGGGTTCAGTCAGGGCTATGCTGGCTGAAGTCCTTCATTCCAGCTCATACCAGCATAAGTCCTCTAACTCATCTTAGGCTGAAAAAGTCCCTCACAAAGGGATGAGGCAGGAGGAGACCTACCCCATTCCAAACTCCATTCAGCTTGGTCACATGACTTCGTAGCCCAGCAGGAGTTACAGTGGCAAAAAGGGTGGTTTTATTTTAAGGGCTTATTTTCCCTCTGCTAGGCTCAGGCCAGCTTAGTTAGCAGTAGCCCCACTCCTAAACCCCACTCCAAGTCTGGAATCAGGGATAGCTACACCACTATAATCCACCCCCGTATATGTTACACTGGCTTCCTATCATTTGGATCTGCCCGGGGGCTCTTTGGATGATTTCAGAATTCTGCTTAATCACTTCCTGCCACTGGCAACGCCTGCCTATAGGCCCACCAGATGTAGTCGAGTGGGTGTCTCATTAGCACACTGATTCCCAGCTTTTATGTTGTATATGGAATGTGCTGCTCTATACGACAGACATTGAACTTACTGTGTGTGTGTTATGCAGATGGGATGCCCACACATGTACATCGGTTGGATCTAGATATTGGACAGGTGGACAGGTAGACATGCATGGCCGTGCTCCACAGCCAAGTGTTATCTTGTAAGTTTGTACCAGCCCATGATGACCGCAGCACCCTGTGATTCCTTGCACGTGTGGAAAAATCATCCACCGTATAACACCATGGAGAGGACTGTCACATCCCTTCCCATACAGCATTTTGCAGTGGACTCAGTTCACACATTCAGTTGCCAGTCATTACACATAGCAATTTAGTGTAGTGAAATCAAGCGATGATCATGCATATGTGAAACAGCCATCTGTTTCATTGGTTTCAGTAGAAAGCACTTCCAAGTAATTGTGCTGAAGATTGCAGTCTTGATGGCCTAATAAAACTTTAAGCCCTTTAGAACTGACCTGTAGAGCTTTCCAGAGCATTGCAATGACCCAGATAAACAAGTTCTCATTATTCAACACACAGACCCTTGCATTTCTTACTGTAGTTTGACCCGAAGCAACGATTGGCCTCCAAGATGCAAATGTTGCAAATCTCAGTCAGATCTAACCACATGGGAGTGCATTCAGAAGATGTCTAGCATGCAGAAATAACAGGGAAATACTATCTTGGGGTGCTTTACTAGGCTCAGATATTACTGTGGGAATTGAGACATTGCAGTGGAATCCTGAGCATATTTATTCAGAAGTAAATCACACTGAAGTCAATGATGCTTGCAAAACCGTGTGCATTAGTGAAAACTGCATACAAAAATGTGTATATCTGCATGGAAATGTTTCCACCACTGCAAAAGGAACAGGAGCCCATCGTTGACGGACATGGCAGAGACATCTAGCTAAACCTCATCTTGGGTGCACCCACCTCATTGTGAAACAAGCAAGCATGCCTTCAGAGTAACACACAGTTACTAATAAATTAACTGATAGCTGCTAAAATATAGGTAGGATCATATAGGCAGTGGTCCCATCTACATGAGAGTGGCTCAATGGAATCTGATGCACAGCACTTATTTAAATATGGACTTATTTTTTAGGGAATTGCACTGGATCATATACAAATAAACGAGAACTGGAAATTTTAATGCAGTGGAACAATACTGTAGTGGTAGCAGCAGCAACAAATAAATAAACAACTTCAGACAAAAGGCTATGTTGGCCCTTTGCAACTTAACCAAGATGCAAGTCTTGCAACTCTAAACGGGGCTCACTCTCTAGTAAGTGCATTTAGAATGGCAATCGTAAGCAGGCAACTGAGCTTTCTGGGGCAAAGTGTCCCAAAATAATGCCCTTTCTCTGTTTCCCATCAGCCAAGCCTCCGCCATAGCTGAGATGTAGTGCTTACCCAGCTTTTGCCCCACTCTTTCTAGGCACAGGCCTGTGCTTAAAAGCTCCATAGGTGTGGGAGCTTTCCAGCAAAACCCCACTTGGAGCAAATGTCAAATTGGATTGAGCTTTAAAGGGTGTGTTTTCATCGGGAAAGCTCTGAGGCAAAAAAGGAAGGGTGTTTGGGCATGGAGAACAGATCATGCCCGGAGAAAGCAAAAAAGAAACTAGCCTAGCTCAGATGGTAGAGCATGAGACTCATAATCTCAGAGTTGTGGGTTTGAGCCCCACATTGGACAGAGGGTTGGACTAGATGATCCTTGTGGTCCATTCCAGCTCTACAGTTCTATGATTGTAAGGGTCTGTGTGTCAGAAATTGGGTCTGCGCATGTCCGCGGCACTGGAAATTGCTTCTGTGCATGCCCAGATGGTGAAAATCACTTCTGCACAGGCGTGATTTACAGAGTCTGGGCATGTGTAGAAGCGATTTCCTGCACTGTGGACATGCGCAGACATGATTTCTGGTTTCACACTGCGCCGGTCTGGCCCATGGTGGATCTCCGCAAGAGTGATCCGGCCCATGACCGGTAAGCCTTGCCGACCCCTGATCTAGATGGAACTAAGGCATCTGTCACTGTGGCAAGGCCTGTCATTGTCAGAAACAGATGACGTTGGTGCAAAGCAACCTCAGCAGAGCAAAGGGACTCATGAGTACAGCCACTACCTGAGCTATAAAGCTGTGTCCAGAAACACCTTAAATAATACTTTTTATCTAATCCGTGCAGGTGACCAGACTATCCTCAGATTATAAAACTACTCACTTTTGGGGATATTGCCCTTCAAAAATAGGAACGAAAACTTCACCACATTCCAGGTGCAGATATTATCAAGTGTTTGGACCCATGCTTCACCAACATGAAAGGGCAAGCACCATATGGTGAGGTAGACTTAAGCTTGTGTTTCAGGATACAGATATATCATGAACCCTTACATCATTGCTGGAGACTAGGGTCTTTGAAGGTCTATCTTATTCCATCTTATCTTAGCACTTTTATGGTTTATGGGCTGCACTGTCTCTTCATCTCATTATTAATAGGCTAGCTGAGGTTGAATACCAGCATCTCATCTTGAGAGGCTGGTGGATCACAGTGGTTCTTGTCTATACAGCTCTGTATGAATAGTGCTGGCAAGTAAATTACATTTTCAGCATTTCAGGAAAAAAAGTATGGATTTTATCTCACTGTTTTCAGACTGTCAATTAGCCCTGCTTTATCAAAGGCATGCTAGATGGAAACATGTTTATCATTATAATTGTGAATTAGAAAAGATGTTAGTAACATATAATTAGGAACACTCTAGGAATGCCATTTATGATGGTATGTTAGTAGCTACTTTAGCCTGGTGTTTGGTGGCTTTGTTGTTGTTTGTTTCACTGTACTTGCTGTTTAAAGGACAGAAGAAAAACAACCACCATTCCAGGTGGAGCCAGCTACAGACACATTTTAAGTCACACTGCTTTTGAGGGGAGAGTAAATCAAGTATGTGCTCAAACTGAACACATTGAATCAGTGTGACTCAAAAATGCTCCTTTGACAAGACTGTATGTCCCAATCTTTTATCATTTGAACTTGCATTTCAAAAGGGCTGGGAGAGATCATCAGGGGATTTGGCCTGGGTGTTCATCAGTATGCGGATGATACCCAGCTCTACCTCTCTTTCAAATCAGAACCAGTGAAGGCAGTGAAGGTCCTGTGTGAGTGCCTGGAGGCGGTTGGAGGTTGGATGGCGGCTAACAGATTGAGGTTGAATCCTGACAAGACAGAAGTACTGTTTTTGGGGGACAGGAGGCGGGCAGGTGTGGAGGATTCACTGGTCCTGAATGGGGTAACTGTGCCCCTGAAGGACCAGGTGCGCAGCCTGGGAGTCATTTTGGACTCACAGCTGTCCATGGAGGCACAGGTCAAATCTGTGTCCAGGGCAGCTGTTTACCAGCTCCATCTGATACATAGGCTGAGACCCTATCTGCCTGCGGACTGTCTCGCCAGAGTGGTGCATGCTCTGGTTATCTCCCGCTTGGATTACTGCAATGCGCTCTACGTGGGGCTACCTTTGAAGGTGACCCGGAAACTACAACTAATCCAGAACGCGGCAGCTAGACTGGTGACTGGGAGCGGCTGCAGAGACCACATAACACCGGTCTTGAAAGACCTACATTGGCTCCCAGTACGTTTCCGAGCACAATTCAAAGTGTTGGTGCTGACCTTTAAAGCCCTAAACGGCCTTGGTCCAGTATATCTGAAGGAGCGTCTCCACCCCCATCATTCAGCCCGGACACTGAGGTCCAGCGCCGAGGGCCTTCTGGCGGTTCCCTCACTGCGAGAAGCCATGTTACAGGGAACCAGGCAGAGGGCCTTCTCAGTAGTGGCGCCTTCCCTCTGGAACACCCTCGCACCAGATGTCAAAGAGAACAACAACTACCAGGCTTTTAGAAGACATCTGAAGGCAGCCCTGTTTCGGGAAGCTTTTAATGTTTGATGTATTATAGTATTTTAATATTCTTTTGGAAGCCGCCCAGAGTGGCTGGGGAAGCCCAGCCAGATGGGCGGGGTATAAATAATAAATTATTATTATTATTATTATTATTATTATTATTATTATTATTATGAAGCTGAGTAGCCTCCCAAACCCATATACAAGCTGAAGATTGCAATAATGGGTTAAAACACACCTTGTTTTGTACTGGATTGTGAGCTCCATGGGAGAAAACCACAATCCTACTCACATTCAGACAAGGACAAATGGTGCTCACACTTCTTTCTGGAAGAAAAGAGCCATTCAGGACCTTAAGCATGCACAGAACAGTCGCAACACCAAAGGAGATAGTATATATTGCCAAGAATATGTCTTAAGCATAAATTACATTAGATTTCAAGCTGACAGATATGACAGCATTGGTGGAGAATTCTTGTCTCCCACCCCTACCCCATAGGCACTTCAAGCTTTCTTCATCGCTCTTTCTTAAAAAAGAAAGGAGAATTGGGGCTTCAAGCAGCTGCTTCCTGTTCATGCATGTGTATTGCTTTGCAGGGTCATACGGTTTTGCAGTCTTTAAAGACATAATCAGATACACACAGAGGAAGAGAGCACAAACACATACATGGAGCCTGGAAACATTGGCTAAGCAGGTGAATGGAAAGGTCCTGCCCGGAACATTTAAGAGTCTAGGTTAAGGTTACCAGATTCTTTTCAATGAATCCAGGGACACTTTTCAACTTCAATGTATTTTGTATGGGGACTGATTTGTAAATCTGGGGACTGTCCCTGGGAAACGGGGACATCTGGTAACCTTAGTCTAGGCTAGTCCCACTAGTCCACACACCACTGATATTTTTTATTTTTATTTTGGACAGCAGGCCAGTTCCTACATACACTTACTCCTAACAACCAATAGGCAATACAGTGCTACCTTAGTTCTTGAACTTAATCTGTTCCGGAAGTCTGTTTGACTCCCGAAACTGTTCGACTTCTGATTGGCTGCAGGAGCTTCCTGCACTCAAGTGGAAGCTGCGTCGGATGTTCGGCTTCCAATTATTATTATTTTTGCAAACTAGAACACTAACTTCAGGGTTTGCGGCATCTAGGAGCAGATTTGTTTTGCAACTAAGCCATTCAGGAACCCAGGTATCACTGTATCAGAGTTCAAGGACAGATTCTGTCCAGACAAAACACTTGGGGTACAAGGGGTAGTGATTGGTGTGGCCTGGGAAAAGCTCTGAGGGCCAGATGGAGAATCTTGGAGGGCCTCATTTGGCCACTGGACCTGAGACTCCCTCATCCCCCTGATGTACATGGACTTGGGCTCCTTGAAGCCCCAGGCTCCTTTGGGAAGAAAGGTGGGTTATACAATTAATAAACCAGCAATTAAATAAAAAATGGGATACATTATTATTCATGGCCATTTTTGTGCTTCCACAACCACCATCACACCTGTTACGTTTCAGCTCCCAGTCTGCCAATTCAATCCTGTTTAATTTATCAGTAAGGTTATCACAGGGAAGTTTTCCTCCCAATCAACAAGATACTGTTTGCACAGAGAGTGCAAACAACTCTATGAGATAATTCGCTGATGCATATTCATCACTTGATGACTGCAGCATCAAAGGTTTGTGACTTGCATGTGTGAATGAGCCAACACAGATTGATCTTCGGAGTCAGTTCGCACATTTAGCTGCATGACATCAAGCATTAAATAATTAGGTAATGAGAAATCAAGTGGTATACATGCATGTGGGAAACTCCCTTATAATGCAATAATTGAAACCAACATGTGATATACATGTGTGATGTTTTATGTGGGGTGGATGGAATAACAGATGCTGGAATCCTATGCACACCCACCTGGAAGTGAGCCCCATTGAATTCAGTAAATATTACTTCTGTGTAGATATGCATGTCAAAAAGCAGTTTGGCTGCTATTCTGACTGTTTCCATTGAAATCGATGCAATTTTATTTTGCAAAAAGTAATGAGCCATACCTAAAATTGATTAATTTCAGTAAGAGAAATGTGCAGCCTAACTCCTGTGTATATTTCCTCACAAGTGAAGCTGTGTACGTACTCTGCATTTGGGAAGCGATGTGCACAGGACATTAGTCACAATCTGTATCGTTCCTTTAACTATCCTTAATTTCTTGGGAAACGATGCATTTTGATGTGATTTCCCCAATCTTGACCTGAATTGAGAAAAAGAATGACCTAACTGCATTTTAAGCCAATAATGTGTATACAGCCTAGGTCTGACAGTTTGGCTTGCCACCAACTAGGTGTGTATAGGTTTGCAACCTCCTGCAAATTCAGGCTCTCTCACTGAAATCAATGACATTTAAATATGTTTCTCTCTCGATTGGCTCACGCCCAGTATTCTGAAATCTGTAAAGGCTCCTACGAATGAGAATGAATAGCAAAAAAAGGAGCTTGTGATTTCCTCCATCGCTACCTGTAGGTGACCTAGAAATGTAGCAATTTTCTTCTAGTTTGTTGCAGATGATGGTTAGAATGTAGGCATATCTTCTCCCTTCTCGTCATTATCTATAAGAAACAGCTATTTCTATATGAAATAAAAACAGACAGCTCCCTGTCCTGGAGGCTCGCAGTCTAAAATGGGAAAAGTGAATGGAGAGACGAAGGGACACGGAAACAAAAACAAGATGCCATAAACATGAAAATAAGTCCCTAATCAAATCCCCTCATTTATTCTCGGTCTGCCTTCTCTATCCAGGTGCCCTCCAGATGTTCCAGCTGCAGCTCCCATCAATCCAAATCCTACACAGTACAAAACATCTGGAGAACGCCAGGCTGGGGTCAGCTGACCTAGGTCTTTCTCTGTATGAAAATTCACAATTCATATCCTCAGATGTCTTACAAAGATGCAGCCAAAAGGGCTTAGCTGAAATTAGCAAAGGAGAGCTTGCATCTCCCTACACAAAAGGTATGGGGAAATGTTTAGGAGCATAAGAAGAACCTACTGGATCAGGCCAATGGCCCAACTAGTCCAGCATCCTGTTCTCACAGTGGCCTGTGGGAAATCCAGAAGTAGTCCCATATTTATCTAACAAAATGTCTCCACAGAACTAAATAAAGAAGCCGAGAACCATCAAAAGGTGAATTTTAATAGACCAACCTGATTATGTTACACAACTCCACCACTAAATCATTTGTGGCAAGTATGCAAAACATAGGAATGTTAATTTGCCAGGTGCTGAAGAGAAACACAAAGCTGTAGATTTGTCAGGGTTTGAACACATGAAAATTATTCAGGAAAAAGATTCAAGGACATCATTCCTAAAGGATTATTTTTCTCCATCGCTATTATTCTTTTATAATAACATTGTTTTCCTGCCTTCAGTTTTCTCGCAGTCAGCCAATTCTTACAGCTCCATGAAGGTGGAACAAGTTTGTTTCAGAAGTGGAGGAGGTGTCACAGACCAATGTTTGTTTGATAAGCTCCAATTGCCTGGCTTGCCAAATGAGTATGAGTTGTGATGGAACCCTTCAACTAGGCCCAGATTAAAGTGGTCTTCTTAATGCAGCAAAAGGTGCATCTAATAATAATAATAATAATAATAATAATAATAATAATAATAATAATTTATTTATATCCCACCCTCCTCAGCTGAAGCCAGGCTCAGAGCGGCTAACAACAATAACAGATTAAACAGATTGATAGGATGTTCCATGCCAATAGATCAATAGGTGTCTGCCATTGTTGCTGATTTTGTATTGTTTTTAAATTCCTCTTCTGCTATTTTTAACCATTTCCCAACAGTTTCAGTTATATTTCACACATTGCCTTGGGACATAAGTGGAAGATGATTCACCACCATCATCGTCAACACCCAATCAAGGGGAAAGCAGCCAGCCAATACAATGTCTACTCCCTTTTAAAACAGGTGATATTGGGGACCTTCAAATGGGCAAGAACTCACATGGAACATCAAGTTTATGAATAACATAATCTACACAATGGAAAAGATGAGCATCTACACCCATGGAAATATTGGCACCGCTTCCAGTTCATAAGAAGCGACACCTAGCTCTTCATTTTCAGTCACCTAGTGAAAAAGGACAGGAAAGATTGGCTTTCATTAAGATAATATCTGTCCAACTCTACCCATTGTTGGATAAAACTAGGGAAGAGCTAGTTTTGCTTGACAACTTTTAACAACAACAACAACAACAACGTATAAAAAAGTAAGAATAGTATGGAAACATAGGGTGCTTCAAGACTACTGCTTCTGTTGCTCAACTCAAAAAAAGGAGTCTGGGTAGGAGCACGTTTCTGGTAGGGGCTGGAAGCCTGGCTGGGAACCACTTCCGGTGTACCACTAAGCAGCCACCAGCTCTGAGGAGTGTGTGTGTGTGTGTGTGTGTGTGTGTGTGAGGGAGAGAGAGAGAGGGGATACATAAGGCCTTCCTGTCCAACTCTTCCTTCTCTGTATACATCACTCTCACACACACTCTCCTGGTATACAGTGTGATATTAGCTGCACATCATAGATAGGGCCAAGTAGAATTCTTTTGTCTTCTTCTGCAATTGGCTATCAGAACAAAAAAAAAAATATTCGCCAACCTCATACTAGAGTTGGGTAGCAGCAATTACTGGTGGGAGCTAAATAATTAGTGATTCCACAGACTTGCTCACAGAACTGGGAGGCCCGTGGTGCAAGGTATGGGTCACTTTTGAGGTTAACCCATGACACTCATTTAATCAATCAATCAATGTTTATTAAAGCAAACAGTCAGCATATTAAACCAGACTTTCTGCATAATTCTCTACGTAAGGTATAAAAAACCAATTGATATGGCATTTAACAATCAATATACTAATTGAATGTTCTTACAACATGTGTCCAGGGGAATAAAACACCATAAAAGTTTAAAAGAACAAGAGATTTAACTAAGAACAGTATCATCAAATATCTGGGAAGTGATGACACACATTTGGATTTGTGAAGCTCCAAGGTGGTGTGAGTCAGGAAGACCTACCTCCTCACCTGAAGGGGTGCGGCAGAGGGAAAGAGGTAGAATTTGTGTTACCTTTTACCCCTGCAGAATAGGCTCACCCATTCACATCAGGTTTAGGAGCCTGTTAGAGGATTTAGTGTTCCCCACACATGGTCTCCTTTCCCTTATGCAGTTCATAATTTCTCAAGCTGCAGTTAATAAAGTGGCCCTAGTTAAATCCAAATGTTACGTGTTGCCTCTTTACTTCCAGTCTCGCAATGAAATGTTTCAGGTGGGATTCCATCACATATTGGCAGATTCAGGCTGTGTAATAAAAGCTGATTTGACAGTCTAAAATGTGTTTGCCCCCCAAATGAGAAAATGATAAGAGAAAGCAGTTGAAAGTGTGGGGCAGTGTTTGCTTGCTGCAAGGCAAACTAGCCTGCCTCTAAGTGGAACGGAATGAATGCTCAAGAAGCAGCTGACGTTGTCTAACCTCCCCATGAACTTTGTGGAAACAAATCAGGATGAGTGCTCAATAAACAGGTCATCTGGAATTGATTTTAGTTCATCTAATCTAGTCTTGTCTAAAATGTGTTATATTATTATTACTATCATCATCATCATCATCATCATCATCATCATCATCATCATTTATTGCACCGCACCCATCCAACAAAGTATAGAATCATAGAATTTAAAGGGATCCCAATGGTCATTTAGGTCAACCTCCTCCTGCATTGCAGGAATCTTTTGCCCAACATGGGGCTTGAACCATGATCCTGAAACTAAGAGCCTTATGCTCTACTGACTGAGCTATCTCTACTCCTGGGATCACAGGAGAAGCTAATAAAGGAACACACCAAAACATCAAAGATTAAAACATCAAAAGCACAAACATTCTAGTGTTGTCTAGTGTGTTATATCCTACTTCATCCAATGAAAAAAGATTCAGGGTACAAATGTGTTTGATCAGAGGCAAATTGTTAAAATACTTGTAAATTCTCTTGCTCTCTACCTATAAATAAGGTAAAGTTAGCATTGAACTGTGTAGGAAATATATACCATAAATCCCGGTAACAATGAAGTTTGGATAACTACAGAGTTTTATTGCATATAATCTGGAATTTATAATTTATTGTGTATCATCAGACTCTTGATACTTTGACATCTGCCCTTATCTGCTAGCTCTTTTAGCATTTGTCATGCTCCTCTGTAAATGTATGCATATTAGACTGATGTCAAAATGGGTGACCTATTTCACAGTTAATCGTGAGCCGACATCCTACAAACTGACACTCCAGGTGGCATTTAGGTATACACCTACCAGTTTGCAATAATTGACTTCTGATGTGAGAATCCTCATTAGTCATATGCATGTGTTTGTACAGTATATGGCACATACAGAAAGGTATTGCTGGACCCTGCAAATGATAAACTGGCTTGCCCAGGCACACATACAATGGTCCATTTTTGATGTTGCATTGGTTGGCAATAACCAGTGCTATTTTTCTAGAAAAAAAGAGGTGCCAGAACTTACAATGAACACTTCCCTCATTCTCTTGGAATGGCAATGGCACCCACCTGAGAGGAGCTGGAACTGAGTTCTGGTGAGGTCCAGCTGAAAATAAATAAATGTTGCATTCTGACAACAACATCAGAATAAAGACCGAAAGTGTTGTAGATATATTGAACTAAGCAGGGCCTGCTCCATAATATCCCCTGGGCCCTTTCCTTGATTGGTGGGCTTACATGATCATGGTGAGAACACTCCAAGCAAAGGTGGGTTGTTGGGTCTATCCACCCTTTTCATTCTTCTCAATGCTCCAGAGAGAAGCTATATCAGATACATTGCCTTCACAGGCCATAATGAAGACCCTTGACTCACCAATTCCTCAACTGTGTCACCACTTTTATTTGTCTGTCATCAAGGATCTGCAATGGAACAGCTCATAACCTAACCCTATACCTGTGGGAATAATAAGCAGGATGAAAACAGTGGCTGCAGCTTCCAATGGTTGCTCACCTTGGCTTAAAGGCTTCATATGCATCTATGTCTTTGATCGCTGGCCCACACAGAATTGGAACCAAGGGGATCCCTGGCCACTCCATCCTATGCCTGCTGGCCTGCAATCAAACCAAAGAAGTCTCCCAGCCCCAATGGATCCACCCTTGCTTCTTGGTAGGCTGGACCCATGTACACGATAGGGACCAGCCGAAGATGCTCCCAAGGAGATTGAGTCTAGCTAAGTGGCAGCAGGGCGGGGAGATATTGGTCCCCGAGGAACAGCTGGAGGAACAATACTATGGGGAATTTAATGTGTGGCTAGATCCAGAGGGAAAGGAAGCAGCTGCTTCATATGCAAAGTGATGATGCCATTACAGGAGCTAAGAGTTTATCATTGTTGTTTTCTGATAATCACAAGCATTCTGGGAAGTAACTGGAAGTTATTTTGAAGGTAATGTAGCTAGGGATAGGGGTGTCTTGGGTTTTTAATCCATTTATGCCTCCTTCACTGTTTGGTTGGATGCTTTCCACCCACCCAAAATGCTTTCATTCCCACTGTGGTTTTTTCAACTCATTCCTAAGCAACGAAGCAGCATTGGGTAGTTAGTTCTAGTTAACTTTAATAAGAATTGGGTGCTCAAGTGCCTCAGGCGGCATTACAAGCCTCCTACTTTCTATCTACGTCTGACATCTGACGAACCGTAATACGAGAGCACACACACAAATCTGCCTCACTGCTGGTAACAATTTCCTCGGCATTTATCACTTTAATATTCAAGTTCAACAACCTGGCAAGTCTAGGGTTGCGCTGTTAGAAAGATGCATTCATCTGGCAAAGTACTGCACAGCCCTGATTGAATACAATACAATGTTTTCAGTCATCTCTTTGGAGGGAACAAGGGGAAGGGAGCAGAGGGGTGAATTTAGATCTCCCTTCCAAACAGATGATTAATAGTGCTGGATACAATGTGTCCAGGATCAGGAATTTTAGCACCAAAACATGTACAGTCAGTACCGCAGACCCTCCAAGTGTCCCTATTTTCCAGGGACAGTCCCGGATTTACAGAAGCATTTCTGATTTCTGCCATTCCAGAATGCCCCACTTTTCCTTAGGATGTCCCTATTTTCATCAGAAAAATATTGGAGGGTCTCCCAATTTTCATCGGAGGGTTTGGAGTTATGTGACCCCCAAATCAAGGAGATAAGTAACTATAGCACCTTTAGAAGAAATCTGAAGACCTGTATAGGGAAGTCTTTAAATGTTTAATGTTTTATTATATATATGTTGGAAGTTGCCTAGAGTAGCAGGGGCAACTGACTATTATGAATAGGACGTCCCTATTTTCATCCGAGAAATGTTGGAGGCTATGGTACTGTTCTGTCTGTCTGTTTCTTAGGCCACATTCATACCATATTTGAAACACTGTGATATCACATTAAACGGTTGTGGCTTCCCCCAAATATTTCTGGGAGCTGTAGTTTGTTAAGGGTGCAGAGAGTTGTTAGAAGACCTTTATTCCCTTCATTGCCTAGCATTGCCAGAGTTCCCTGGGAAGAGGGGTTGACTGTTAAACCACTCTGAGAATTGTACCTCTGTCAGGTTTCCTAACAACTCTCAAGCACCCTTAACAAACCACAGCTGCCAGAATACTTGGGGGGAAGCCACAACTGTTTAAAGTGATATCACAGTGCTTCAAATATATGGTGTGATTTTGGTTTGAATTATTTTGCTTTCAGAGTTTCCATTGTGCCAGTGTATTAAGATCAAAATCAGTTTTGCAAGGAAGGAAAACAACCATTTTGAATCTGAGTGGTTGACATTTTCTAGAATATTCAGCTATGTACTCTTTGGTTGGTATTTATCATTAGAAACTCATTAAAAAAAAAGTTCATTGATATCATTCAACACAAATGAATTCATGCCAACATCCTCTGCCTGGGAAAGATATTGGGGTCACTGATCCATGTTCTGCTGTTCATATACTGTAGAGCAATCAGAGCTACGTGCATAGAGTCCTATTCCAGGTGTAGCAATGCACATAAGGGAAGAGTTGAGAGAGGGAAGTCATCTTCCTATTCTTATCCCTGCCAAACAAACAAACAGGCACGGCTATTGCTTTTTGAGAAAAGCTGTCATGTGGATAGCTCCATTTGCACACATCATTCCTAATCTGGTTAAGAATACATGTGCAAAAGATTTCTGCAAAGCTAGACTTAGGGTGGTGCTGTGGTCAAAACCACTGAGCCCCTTGGGCTTGCCAATCAGAAGGTTGGCAGTTTGAATTCCCGCGCTGGGGTGAGCTCTTGTTTCTCTGTCCCAGCTCCTGCCAACCTAGCAGAGTGAAACCATGCCTGTGCAAGTAGATAAATAGGCACCACTGCGGTGGGAAGCTAAACGGCATTTCCGTGCACTCTGGCTTCCATCATGGTGTTCTGTTGCACCAGAAGCAGTTTAGTCATGCTGGCCACATGACCCAGAAAGCCGTCTGTGGACAAGGCTCGCTTTCAGCCTGAAAGTGAGATGAGCGCTGCAACCCAATAGTCGCTTTTGACTTGACTTAACCATCCAGGGTTCCTTTACCTTTTTAGGGTGGCTAAAGGTAAAGGTAAAGGGACCCCTGACCATTAGGTCTAGTCGTGGCCGACTCTGGGGTTGCGGAGCTCATCTCGCTTTATTGGCCGAGGGAGCCGGCGTACAGCTTCCGGGTCATGTGGCCCGCATGACTAAGCAGCTTCTGGTGAACCAGAGCAGTGCATGGAAACACCATTTACCTTCCCGCCAGAGTGGTACCTATTTATCTACTTGCACTTTGATGTGCTTTTGAACTGCTAGGTTGGCAGGAGCAGGGACCGAGCAACTGGAGCTCACCCCGTCGCGGGGATTTGAACCGCCGATCAGCAAGTCCTAGGCTCTGTGGTTTAACCCACAGAGCCACCCGCGTCCTTTTAGGGTGGATAACACCCTTCTAAATGCCTCCCCCAAAGCAGCATGCGATGTGGACCCAGCTTAACCTCAATACAACAATGTATGTCTCTAGATGGCACTGGTGCCAACTACAGGGAGCCCTGGGGGGTTGTGGGTAATTGTGGGTACTTGGCACCCGCACCTCGGGGCCTCCAACACAACTTCCGGGTTCTTCCAGACTTCCACAAGTCATGTCTGAGGTCTCGTGGGGCCTTGGAGGTGTGTCCAAGCCTTCACGAGGCCTCAGACAGGACTTCTGGGACTCCCAGGTGCCACTGGACACCCATAGTCTGGGACCAAGTCAGCATCCCTGCTAGATGGTGATATGTACATGATATATGTACCTGCAGCTGATTAAATGGGGCTCGAGTGTGCCTGTTCAGTGTGCCAATTGTGTTGACATCCACTGAATTAGTGGAAGCTTGTCTCCCCACACACATCTCTAGTTAAGGTTTGCTGTCTTCCACTGCTCTTTTTTGGACAGGGAAACTTCTACTTAATATGCTCATGTTCCAGGAGTGTTTTTTGTTGTTGTTTAGCTAGAGCTTCATTATTTCTGACTTGCATCCGTGCATCTGTGAATACTTGTCTGCCTCATTTATTTTCAGAGAGTTCAGCATTTTGAAAGTAATCAATATTGCCATTATTAGCAAGTCCCTGTGAAATCCACACAGATCTGAATGGAAATTCACAACACCGCCTGAGAAACCTCAGAAAGGAGAAGAGCTCCTGGGCCTTCCTTGTAGCCGTGATGAAGAAGGAATCCCCAAAATGCATGAAACGATCATGATCTATGTAAGCCAAATCTGAGCATGTCCATGCCAATTCCTCAAATTCGTCCAATATAAAATATCAGGCAATTAATACTGTAGGTTAAGAAACTAGATTTGGCCTCTTGCCAGCAAGCCAACACTCCAGCTCTTGAATGAGCTGTTGTGATGTCTTGTGATTTCACAGAATATTCACAGTGCATTCAGGAATGGTTAGCTGCTGCTGCTGCTGCTGCTGCTCTTACTACTACTACTACTACTACTACTACTACTACTACTAATAACATTTGCATACCACCCTATACCCACAGGTCTCAGGGTGATGCATAACATAAAATCACAATATAAAAACACAAAATACAGTGGTACCTTGGGTTAAGTACTTAATTCGTTCCAGAGGTCTGTACTTAACCTGAAACTGTTCTTAACCTGAAGCACCACTTTAGCTAATGGGGCCTCATGCTGCCGTTGCGCCTCTGGAGCACAATTTCTGTTCTTTTCCCGAAGCAAAGGTCTTAACCTGAAGCACTATTTCTGGGTTAGCGGAGTGTGTAACCTGAAGCGTATGTAACCCGAGGTACCCCTGTAGTAAAAACAAGAACAACCCAATCATTTCCCCCCTCCCCAACACATTTTAAAAGGGCAATGGATGTCAATTCGTCCAAGGCCTGGTTAAAGAGGAACATTTTTGCCTGGTACCTAAAGGTGCCAGCCAAACCAACCTGGGAGTAAGCTACATAAACTTACAGATAGTGCAGCTTCCGCATGCCAGTGGTGGTTGAATCAGGGACAAAAGTGAGCAGGACAATGCAGGCATGCCAAAGTCAGAGGTTTGTACACAGACACCCCAACTCTCCATCAGGTAAGCAAGGGGCATGGTCACAGTTCAACAACACTTTCAATGAGGTCAGTAGCATTTGAGCAGGGCAACTGAGGGACGTGTTTCTGGTGAATGGGCGTGGCATGAGAAGAGACACAAGGGCCAGTTAGAAATAATAGTAGTAGTAGTAGTAGTAGTAGTAGTAGTAGTAGCACTCCATCCATCTGGCTGGGTTACCCCAGCCACTCTAGGCAGCTTCCAACGTATATAAAAACATAGGGCTGCCTCCAGATGTCTTTTAAAGGTTATACAGTGGTACCTCGGGTTAAGTACTTAATTCGTTCCGGAGGTCCGTACTTAACCTGAAACTGTTCTTAACCT
The DNA here is from genome assembly GCF_027172205.1 of Podarcis raffonei. Classification (NCBI taxonomy): domain Eukaryota; kingdom Metazoa; phylum Chordata; class Lepidosauria; order Squamata; family Lacertidae; genus Podarcis; species Podarcis raffonei. Next base: position 89,351,338 of record NC_070605.1, on the reverse strand, counting down.
GAAGTACCACTTTAGCTAATGGGGCCTCCTGCTGCTGCCACGCCGCTGGAGCACAATTTCTGTTCTCATCCTGAAGCAAAGTTCTTAACCTGAAGCACTATTTCTGGGTTAGCGGAGTCTGTAACCTGAAGCGTATGTAACCTGAAGCGTATGTAACCTGAGGTACCACTGTATAGTTAACTTCTGACGGGAGGGCATTCCACAGGGTGGGCATCACAACCAAGAAGGCCCTCTGCTTGGTTCCCTGTATCTTCACTTCTCACAGTGAGGGAATAGTCAGAAGGGTCCCAGTGCTGGATCTTGGTGTCTGGGCTGAACGATGGGGATGGAGGTATATAGAAATGCCCGGAGGGTAGGGTTGCTGGGAAAATCACTAAAATGTCTGGGGAAATCTGGATGTATGGAAGCCCATCTCAGAAGTGTAGGTTTTTGTGAATTTCCTTTAAAATAGCTTTAAAAAAACCAACCCTTTTTAAAAAATTTTTGCATATAAAGCTCAACAACTAAAAACCCACATTTGCGTCTGGATTTTAACTTTTTGAAATATGGCAACCCTACCAGAGGGCCACATTCGGTCCACTGGGCCTGGGGATTCTCACCCTTGGTGTATGAAAAGGCCAGTGAGGAAGTTGTCAACACACTGAAGTGATGCTGTCACAACCTGCCTTGGGTGCTTCATATTGGGAAGGGTAAAGTAAGTGAGGCCATGAAGGTCAAGGAAATATTGAGTGGGTGGGTCTGAATTTCACACTCGCCAGAGTGGTGCATGCTCTGGTTATCTCCCGCTTGGACTACTGCAATGCGCTCTACGTGGGGCTACCTTTGAAGGTGACCTGGAAACTACAACTAATCCAGTATGCGGCAGCTAGACTGGTGACTGGGAGCGGCCGCCGAGACCATATAACACCGGTCTTGAAAGACCTACATTGGCTCCCAGTACGTTTCTGAGCACAATTCAAAGTGCTGGTGCTGACCTTTAAAGCCCTAAATGGCCTCAGCCCAGTATACCTGAAGGAGCATCTCCACCCCCATTGCTCTACCACTCACTGTGAGAAGCCAAGTTACAGGGAACCAGGTAGAGGGCCTTCTCGTTAGTGGCGCCCTCCCTGTGGAATGCCCTCCCACCAGATGTCAAAGAGAACAACAACTAGCAGACTTTTAGAAGACATCTGAAGGCAGCCCTGTTTAGGGAAGCTTTTAATGTTTGATGTATTACAGTATTTTAATATTATTATTATTTTGGAAGCCGCCCAGAGTGGCTGGGGAAGCCCAGCTAGATGGGCGGGGTATAAATAATAAATTATTATTATTATTATTATTATTATTATTATTATTATTATTATTATTATCACACATGGCTGTCAAGTAATAGAAGTTAGTAACAGAAGGGAATTGCTAATAAATAAATAAAAGAAATGTAAGTGTGTAGTAGCTCTAGCGTTATTGTGCCCAAAGAGTCAATGAGGAGTGCACTCTCACCCTTCCTCCCAGAATAAAGTCTTCCTCCTGAGGGAAGGGAAGATGAAAACTGGCCAGAGGCAGGCTCTAGCTGTCAGACAGGAGCTGAGAGCGATTTCATGCATCTGTGCAATCCATGGAAATTTGAATTTTACAGTGCAGTACTCTGCAGAAGAGATAACAGGGAAAGGTTTTGGATTGGGAAAAGGGAGAGAGAGAGAAATTCATTAGAAAATGTAGCTGTCCCTTTCTGTATTATCATCTTCTCTCTCATACAGACACACACTCCAGTGTTGTAGCTCTTTGCACAGAAATGCCCTGAGCCAACATGAAGCATGTTTTGTGGCCTGCAAGCAATGTATCCAGATGGAGGATTCACATCTCCCTAAGAAACAGCCAATATCTGAAGAGCCACTGGTTAGCCAACCCCTCTTCTAGTAGGTCCGGGAGGGGGGAAGTTGGACAAACTGATTTCAGGCCAGGGGCATGCGACAATCTGTGTCCTTTACTATTGCCACACAACCATCCCACATGACTAGTTTACCACAAATGGGGACAGACGAGGATGAGAGCTTGGCAGAAGGGAATCCTTCACATGGGAATAGCATGTGCTGGAGAGAAGGATACAGTGGAGCACTGGAGGGCATCTTAAAACCCTATTCAGACATCCAATTTGGGTGTAAACTCTACATGCAAAAGAGATAATAATAATAATAATATGATAAAACATCAAACATTAAAAACTTCCCTAAACTTCAGGTGTCTTCTAAAAGTCAGGTAGATGTTTATTTCCTTGACATCTGATGGGAGGGCTTTCCACAGGGAGGGTGCCACTACTGAGAAGGCCCTCTGCCTGGTTCCCTGTAGCTTCCCTTCTCGCAGTGAGGGAACCACCAGAAGACCCTCGGCGCTGGACCTTGGTTTCTGGGCTGAGTGATGAGGGTGGAGACGCTCCTTCAGGTATACTGGGCCGAGGCCATTTAGGGCTTTAAAGGTCAGCACCAACACTTTGAATTGTGCTCAAAAACACACTGGGAGCCAATGTAGGTCTTTCAGGACCAGTGTTATGTGGTCTTGGCGGCCACTGCCAGTCACCAGTCTAGCTGCCACATTCTGGATTAGTTGGCGTTTCCGGGTCGCCTTCAAAGGTACTCACACGTAGAGTGCATTGCAGTAGTCCAAGAGAGAGTGGTGCAGTCCCCTGCATGATTTGGAATCCAGTTTATGTGGGGTTCTATATTTCCCAGGGAGCCACAATGCCAGACCACCCAGATCATTTTATCCGCACCCAGTATCTCAGGTTCCAGAGCAGCTCAGTGTCTTGCAATGTACTAACTGATGGATATCTTGACAGGGTAGTGAATGAATATTTTTCTCTCTTATTCTCCAAGTTTAATTCCAAATCCTGTCATTCAATATTACTGTAGCAACCACAAAACCTCCTCTGTAGCAAACATAAGAACAATGAAGGGTCCACTCTCTCTTTGTAACCCGTCCTGCCAATTACTAGTGTAAGCTACACCCAGATATGGGTCAGCTCATAAGAGGATTTCCCCGAGTAAGGCTCAGATCCTTCATAAGGCAACACAGGACAATGAAAACATGTGGCAACTTGCTCTTCCAAGACACTCCATCTTCCTCATCTGAATTTGGGACTAAAAGGTGAAAGGAAAGTATGGGTGTATCAAGAAGAAGAAGAAGAAGAAGAAGAAGAAGAAGAAGAAGAAGAAGAAGAAGAAGAAGAAGAAGAGTTTTGATTTGATATCCCGCCTTTCACTCCCCTTCAGGAGTCTCAAAGCGGCTAACAATCTCCTTTCCCTTCCTCCCCGACAACAAACACTCTATGAGGTGAGTGGGGCTGAGAGACTTCAAAGAAGTGTGACTGGCCCAAGGTCACCCAGCAGCTGCATGTGGAGGAGCGGGGAAGCGAACCCGGTTCCCCAGATTACGAGTCTACCGCTCTTAACCACTACACCACACTGGCTCTCAAGAGTAAGTTATATCCACAGTTTGTGTCATTGCACATGATTGCAGATCACGCGGCACACAAGTTAGGGCATCAAGCATACGTGGAATCGTGACACAAATAAAAAAAAGTCTGTGAAAATGATTTTTTTAAAACAACAACAACACACATTTTAAATATATATATTGACTTTGCCATTAGCTCACTATCACCATCTAGTGCTATATTTGCAGATGTATAGCTTTTTTGTTTTTTTATTAAAGATTTTTTTGATTTACAAAAGTGTTTGCAATGTCTTTCTCGTATTATTTTTTTCCCATGTAACATTTTACAAATCAGTTTCATTTGTCGAGACATTAGGGGGAAAAGGGGGAAAGAGGTGGAGGGGGGGAAGATGGGTGGGGGTGGGGTCGGGTGATGATGTTTCTATTTTACTTACTATATGTAGGGTTTGGTGTCTGCAGGTTCTTTGTTGTTCGCCTGTGTTCCTTTGGTGGTGAGAGAGGTTGGGGTTAGCCTAGGGTGTGGTTGTTCATTTGTGGTTGGCTGTGGTGGTCTTTGTTTTCATGTGTGAGTGGGGTGGGTGGGTGTTTTGGATCTTGCAGATGTATCGCTGAGTCCTTAGCTTCCTGTTCCTCAGGTTTCTGTAGCTTGGGCCAACATGAGGTAACTTTGTAACATTTACCTTAAATCAGGATGTTTATTTGATCATTGAGCTATTAGTTGTTTTACTCAGCTAGTTTGCTAGCCTATAGCCCAGGCTTCCTCAGTCTCGGCCCTCCAGATGTTTTGAGACTACATTCCCATCATCCCTGACCACTGGTCCTGGTAGCTAGGAATCATGGGAATTGTAGGCCAAAAACATCTGGAAGGCCGAGGTTGAGGAAGCCTGCTATAGCCCATCTTCAGGAAAGCTAGAAACATTGTGGGAGAAAATCTCTTTGGGGGTTCAGTATGAAGGTTCACACCAAATTCCCCATTAGTCCCACTTTATTCAGTAATACATTACTGGACCAAGTCCAAAAGAGTCTGTGGGAGAATATACATTAGCACACACCTCATGAAGACAATACAAAGCATCTTGGCTGTTTATTCTTCAACCATCCCCCTTCTGCCATCTTCTTCCACCTGAGCATCTCACCACCTCTTCATACAACCACAATCCTTGAAAACACTTATTTTCCACAAGTTTTTTTGCTGTAGGTGCAGAGCCTTCCCTGCACCTTAGCTAGTATTTGGCATTAAAGGTAAAGGGACCCCTGACCATTAGGTCCAATCATGACCGACTCTGGGGTTGCGACGCTCATCTCGCTTTACTGGCCAAGGGAGCCAGCATACAGCTTCCAGGTCATGTGGCCAGCATGACTAAGCCGCTTCTGGCAAACCAGAGCAGCGCACGGAAACACCGTTTACCTTCCCGCTGGAGCGGTACCTATTTATCTACGTGCACTTTGACATGCTTTTGAACTGCTAGGTTGGCAGGAGTAGGGACCGAACAACGGGAGCTCACCCCGTCACGGGGATTAGAACCGCCGACCTTCTGATCAGCAAGTCCTAGGCTCTGTGGTTTAACCCACAGCGCCACCAGTGTCCCTACATATTCGGCATTAGGTTCCTCCTAAACTGCTTCTTATCAGTTTTGCGGTCAGGCCACACCCCTCTGTAATGACACTGGCCTTACTGATAATGGGTTTTGCTCAATTTCTACCTCATCTCCAAAGGGTATGTAGTCAAAGGGCTGAGTCAGGGGGCAGATCTTCCAAAGGTTATGTCATTCGAAACATTATGGGTAAACAACACACACTTTATGAACTGGCTTACCTTCATGATTATCTCTGCCTCCTATCTGTTCATGAAATCCAGTGATTTGAGCAGATCAGGTTGCTAGAGAAATTTTCAGTATTTTCAGCAGCAGCACCATTTAGAGGATGGGGGAGATGAAGCATAGCTTCGGGGAATTCAGCTCCCTCTCCCATCGACACCACCCTCCTGTGTGAACTGTGTGGGTGTCATGGCACAATTCTATAAAATCCCCAGGAAAATTCAATATTTGCTCTCTTAAAGCAGTTTTTATTGCATGGTCTGTGCCCACGAAAGGTGATTACTAGACCAGGAAAATGCAGAGCTTTCACCCTTAATATGGCAATATCATTTCTCAAGAGTAAAAAGGCAGTTCATTCTCCGTCTCTTGCTTTTTAGTCCTGCCCCCACCCCCCAACCACCAACCCCACAAGCTCATTCTAATTATAATTTAGGTATGCCAGAGAACAGTAGGTTTGTGTGTGCTTGTGGGGGGGGGAGGGGAATAACTTAAGCCATTTATTTTTCCTGGCACTTTTCTGCCTCTCATTTATAGCCCATCTTATCACAAAGGCAGGCTGCAATGCAATTCAGTATACACATAGAGCACCCAATTACACTTCAGTTAAAAAAGCCAGTGAAAAGCATCTTTTCTTCTGGTATTCCTTGAAGTAACCAAATGACAGTTTTAAGCCACACATATTCTGATAGAATGATTCTCTGACGTTATAGCTATTGTTTGCTTGAAAGCAATTAAGTACATAGAACCCTGGACATATGCCACATTTGTAGGAATAGCTAACTTGAAACACCACCTTTCTGGCAAGCAACCATAATGGCCATTTCTATGTTTCTGTGAAAACCTACCATTATGAAGACACACAATGCATTAATTGAGATGTAAACAAGGTGAGTCCCATATTAAATGCACCATGCAAAAAGAGCAGGGACATTAATTGGCTTGTGATGTTAATAAAGGTTTGATGAAGATGATGATGATTAATTGGCTTGTTTGATCGGATGCCTATCCACTGGTACCCAAGTCAGTTTGCAAAGTGTTTGAGAGAAGGAATACCACAAACACAAATCAACTCACTGAAAATGTTATAGTTTTTAGAAATGACAGGCACAGGAACTTTGGCTCCACACTATGTGCCTGACGTCATAGCATTCAGTATATGGTAGAACGGGCACATTCTACTTATATCCAAGATCCATTATCAGTAGAATTGGGTGGTGCAGCCAAGTGGAATTCATCTCTTAACACTACTTGGGGAAGACATATATCTCAAAACTGCACAATATAAAAGGGAAAAAAGAAGGCTAGTATTTCAGATAAAACAATTCTATTCCAGTCTCTACCCCCCACCCCTTATGTGCAACTTTTCATGAGTTGCATGTTTAGTTGGGGAGGAGTATTAAGATATGTTTTTCCCACTTCAGCTAGAATGGACAAATTTTACAGGGGCTGGATTATATGATTTTACATTTCATTCTTTTTTTGTCTTACTTCTCAAAATGTATTTTTTTTGGTTAAATCATTTTTATTAATTTTCCAATAAAAACATTCAATTAACATATCAAATCATAATCCAATAAAAATAAAAAACTAAAATAAAAAAGGTCAAATTGTCTTCCAAATTGTAATTATTAATTTTTGGGACTTCCCATAGCCTGGGCCTTGAAGAATATCTCCAAATCTCAATCCTGCCTTTCATCGTTGTTTCCATATTTCCACATCTCGATTTTAACACTCTGAACTTCACTTCTCAAAATGTATTAACTCGTTTACTCGTAGTGAATTTTATTCATATGTATCTTACTCATCCTGTGAAACTTATGCCAATGGCCCCTAACCTTGTTTTACTTCTACCTGCCCTTTACATATTGTTTCATGTTGGGAATATCCTGTAAAATGACATTTGGGAGTGGGTGACGCTGTGGTCTAAACCACTGAGCCCCTTGGGGTTGCCAATCAGAAGGTCGACACTTTGAGTTCGTGTGACAGGGTGAGCTCCCATTGCTCTGCCCCAGCTCCTGCCACCCTAGCAGTTTGAAAGCATACCATTGCAAGTAGATAAATAGGTACCGCTTTGGAGGAAAGGTAAACAGTGTTACCATCTGCTCTGGCACTTGTCACGGTGTTCTGTTGCACCAGAAGTGGTTTAGTCATGCTGGCCACTTAACCCAGAAAGCTGTCTGTGGACAAACGCCGGCTCCCTTGGCCTGAAGCAAGATGAGAGCTACATCCCATAGTCAAGTTCGACTGGACTTAAAACTCCAAGGGTCCTTATGGTGACCTTAAAGCACAGGAGAGGGAAATCTCTGCTGCAGGGTAACTACTTGAGAGCAGTCCTTAAATTACTAGGACATGTTCAAAGCAAAGACAAAGTAGTATGGCAAAGGCCTGGGACCCTGAACAACAACCTTTCGCACCGCAGCATTTTCTTGCACTTTCTTAACTTTCTATTATGAGTGCAACCATGTCGTGCGGTAACTTGAAGGCTGGAATGGACAAGCAAGGGCTTGAGTCTCATCCTTCGCAACACAATATTGCTTGCCCATCCTCTTACCCGGGGTGTTCCTATGCAGAACAAGGAGTACAAGTGTGCATTTCTAAAGGACCAAAGAACACAGGACCTTGTGCCCTCACAGAAGTGTGCCCTTCTGACAGAAAATCCCCACCCCTCAAACAAAATACACACACAATTAAAAAAAGGAAAAAACTTGGGGGAAACAGAAATCGAATTTCCATGCCCAGCGAAAAACAGAATGCATATGCTTTGTTGATAAAGAAAAGCAAAGGAACAAAAGAGACATGCATGGCTGACATTGAAATGAAATACAGATCCATTTTATACATAATACATTGATGACATTTTCAAAGAGCTGTTCATCCTCTACTCATCCCAGTGCAGATATAGTCAATGTGACCTTGAGTGCTGCATATATTTCAAACACATTAGCAAAGAAGACTGCCCAGGTGCAATTTGTTCTCAGTGTTATCGTGTGTGTGTGTGTGTCCCTCTGAATTTTCCAGGGTTATCATTTCTGCATGTGTCGGGAACTCCTTCCCCCCAAATGCCACTCTTTGAATTGCTCTCCAAGCGTCCTTGCACAAGGAACGAATGACCCCTTTGTACTTGGGCAAATGATTATAAATGCAAACAAGGAATGTGCTTCGTTAAGTTGAAACAAAGGCTACAATACTAAGTACACTCGCCTGCTCTAGTTATCTCCCACTTGGACTACTGCAATGGACTCTACGTGGGTCTGCCTTTGAAGGTGACCTGGAAACTGCAATTAATCCAGAATGCGGCAGCCAGACTGGTGACTGGGAGTGGCCGCCGGGACCACATAACACCAGTCCTGAGAGATCTGCATTGGCTCCCACTACGTTTCCGAGCACAATTCAAAGTGTTGGTGCTGGCCTTTAAAGCCCTAAACGGCCTCGGTCCTATATACCTGAAGGAGCGTCTCCACCCCAATTGTTCAGCCCGGACACTGAGATCCAGCGCCAAGGGCCTTCTGGCAGTTCCCTCACTGTGAGAAGTGAGTTTACAGGGAACCAGACAGAGGGCCTTCTCGGTAGTGGCACCCACCCTGTGGAACGCCCTCCCTTCAGATGTGAAGGAAATAAGACTTTAAAAGACATCTGAAGGCAGCCCTGTTTAGGGAAGTTTTTAATATTTAATGCTGTATTGTTTTTAACACTTGATTGGGAGCTGCCCAGAGTGGCTGGGGAAACTCAGCCAGATGGGCAGGGTATAAATAATAATAATATTATTATTATTATTATTATTATTATTATTATTATTATTATTACATTTCATTGGGACTAAGTATCATTGAACCCAGGGAGGGTTACTCCTGAGTATCCATGCAAGGATTAATCTGTATTGTCTAAATATTTTGTGTAACCAGCTTGTAAATTTATCCATTAGCTAACTTTACCTTTTCATTCCATATAGATCCTACTGACAATTTTTAAATATGCTACATGCTATCTGTATATATACTCCATTCTTGTTTAAATGGATTAAGGTTGAAATCCTAGGCACACTTCCTTGGTTTCACTGGGATTTATTTCTAAGGAAACCTACATAGGATGAGGTTGCACAGTAGAAATTGATGTAATTTCCCTTTACAAGCATATTGGACTTGAATGATGCACATAATGTTTGTGTTAAAACCAAAGGGGGAAAAATAGTTGTGATTAACTTGTGCCTTGTTGCTTTCAGTGGCGTTTAGTAATCTAGAACTCCATAAATATGTAGCAATAGAAATAGCATTATCAACACTGATTGGTGTTGGCTCTCAAGGGTTTCAGACAGAAGTCTTTCTCAGACCTATTTGGAGATGCTGGGAATTGAATCAAGGACCTTCTGCATGCAAGAAACATGGTCTATTCCTGTGAACTATGGTCCTTTCCTTTTGAAGGCTTTGGCATTAAAATCCTGCCATTCTTCATACACTCCAACATTTCTCCAATGAAAACTGTGATGTCCTATTCTTCTATTATTATTATTATTATTATTATTATTATTATTATTATTATTATATTATTATTATTATTATTATTATTATTATTATTATTATTATTATTATTATATCTATATTGATACTCCAGCAAATGTAGGTGGCTTCCCTATATAGGGCTGTCTTCAGAAGGCTCGGGGTCAGATAACTCCATACCCTCCAACATTTCTCCAATGAAATAGTGATGCCCTATGGAAAAGTGTGATATTCAAGGATCAAATCAGAAACTGGGATGGCTTCTGTACATCTGGGACTGTCTCTGGAAAAGAGGGACACTTGGAGGGTCTGCATTTTTATTGGCAAAGCAACTGCTAGAATAATGGGTGATATTCACATTTTACCTCTTAGTAGACTTATTAAAATTAATGATACTAATTTGGGGCTAATCCAAACTTTCTTTTGTCTTGTGATTTCTAATGGATCTGAGATGTTTTTCTTTTGTCCTGTCACTTTCCCCGGAAAAACTGATAGTTTCCTGCTGAATTGGAACAAACGTCACGGGGGTTTTCTACAGGTTGACATTTATTCTGATTCAGCAGTAAGCCACAGGTTTTTCTGGGGAAAGAGGCAGGGCAAAAGAAAGATGTGTTGCTAGAAATCAAGGGACAAATGAAAAAAAATTATGGAACAAAGGGAAGTGTGGCTGAGTCTTTAGTTGTATTTATTAATTTCAGGGGCTCTAATCTGAGTAAAACTTAGCTGAATACTACTCAATGCTTCTTTCTCTGTTAAATATATTATATGAGGAAATCTCCTTAATATTATTTGAACAAATTTCCTTTTAATTGCAGTATATTTGGTGATAAAATCATGCTCTTTGATTGACAAGGCATTTGTTAGGGAGGACATTATCTACCTGTCTGTCTTTGTGTATCAAAATAGAGAAGTGAGGAGCATCACCTTCACATTATTTGACTCAGTTCCCTTTGTATTGCAACGCACTTTCTCGTTCCTCTTCTAGAGGCCTCCTCATTCTCGCATCTCCACCAAAAGGCTAGATTGTTCCAGACAGATCCTGGCACTCCTACTGGCAGAGGCCTGCTGAGCCCATGCATTTGTTTTGCATTTATTAGAGTCACTAAGGACATTTGTTTGTTTGGAGTTATTTAAGGGAGACTCATTCCCCCTCTCTGCCTGTTGTTTTCCATGGATTCCAATCCGCATTTGCCTAATCCGGTAACAATCAGGCAATCATCCTCACATGCAGCCCATCAGCATCATCCCCTTAGCAAAACACACACACACACACACACACACACCAGAGGCTGAATTGGAATAGGCTTGATAACAAGGAACAGTTCATTGATCCTGGCTAGAATTTGAATATTCTGTCTCCTTGCCCCTGTGTAGTATGTGGGGTGGCGGAGGGGTGTGTGGATAGGCTGAAATTGCTTCATTCCTTTGCGGTATAATTGCTAAAAAGCCTGACGTCCACTTTACAGCATTAAACAGTTTTGTTTTATGGTGCATAATGGCTTTTTTTTAAAAGCAAAGGGTTATTTAGGAGTTTCTTCTATAGCGGAGTTGAGTAGTCACAAAACATTTCTCAGCATTCTGGCACCTGCATGAGGCCGTGACTTATGAATATGCTAATGAGACTGCAACCAGAACTGGCACCGATTCAGCCCCTGCACACAATTAGTGTGTGAGCTACTAGCAGCGCTATAAGACCTAATACATGAAGTCATATTTAGAGTGGTTTGCTTAATTCCAGGACTTCTCCTTTTCGAAAAGAAAAGAAAAGGCCCCTGGATATGATATGCATACGGAAATGTTTGCCCGAATGTAAACCACTAAGATATATAAGCACAACCTCATATTTAAGGCTTATGCATCGAAACATTATCTGACTCTTTAAAAAGAAATCCTTAGTGATAAATAAATTTACTTGACATTAACAGTTGATGTATCTTCATCACTAGATGACCACAACAGTATCATGCGGTGCCTTCCATGCAGACATGATTTCCATATATAAATGTGTCATCATTGATATAAGCCTACAAGTTAAAATGTTCAGAATACCCTGGATCATTCATACATTTGTGTCCCTCAAAGCACACACAAAGAATTGGGCATTCACCATGCTGTGCTGGTGTGAGTGTATGAAGCGGGCCCCATTACATCATTTCATCTGATTTTTGCAGGAAAGGGGTGGAAATTTTCAGGGAAGGCTGCCCCTTCTGAAGGCATGAACACTACCAAATTTGAGAAGGAGAGCTGCAATGGTTATCCTACAAGCACAGCCATTACAGTTTTGTGGTGTGTGAAAAATGAATCACTTAATCTCCCTAGTGCTTTGTGGGCAATTGGTCTGAAAAATTGTGGACACAAGGACGTCTCCCTTGGTAAGAAAGCTGAGAAATTGTAGACAAATAGATCTCGAGGCTTTAAAGTTGTTTTGGGGAGGGGAAGAACTAAAAGGAATTTATTTACCACATAAAACAATCCCCTCTGCTTACAAGCTAGGTAAAGGACCCTGGAGGGTTAAGTCCAGTCAAAGGTGACTATGGGGTGTGGCACATGCTTCAGGCCGAGGGAGCCGGCGTTTGTCCATAGACAGCTTTCCAAGTCATATGGCCAGCATGACTAAACAGCTTCTGGCACAATGGAACACCATGACAGAAACCAGAGTGCATGGAAACACCGTTTACCTTCCCGCTGCAGCAGTACCTATTTATCTACTTGCACTAGTGAGTTTTCAAACTGCTAGGTTGGCAGAAGCTGGGACAGAGCAACAGGAGCTCATCCATTGTGCAGATTCGAACTGTTGACCTTCTGATTGGCAAGCCCAAGAGGCTCAGTGGTTTAGACCACAGCGCCACCCTGCCAACCAGAAAGGGACTCTCTCTTTCTCCTCTCCATCTGGATGCCTTTCTTAAGTACAGAACAACAGTTTTGTTCTCACAAAGCTGCTTTCTCCCCATAAGCACTAGAACTGGCAAGCACTACCAGATTTGCCCCTCTGATTGCACGATTGCCCTCTCAATCACAACACACTTCTTTGTCCACACCCTCTCAATGTTTTGTTGCTTGCTCTCCCTTCCAGAATTCTACCCTAGTGTTATAGAATTACAATGTCCTTAAAAACATTATTTTTAAAAACACCAGATGTTTGTCCACAGGATTATTTCTTTAAAGAATGTTTGGATCACCAAGGCACCACAATGTGCTGAAGGGTTTGTGCTTTGACTTGGGTGACCTCACAGCAATCCTGTTTTGTCAAGCTCAATATATCTCTTTACTGCAATCAGGAGACAGGGAGTCATTTTACAACCAGAGCAGGGTCTGACACAATATCCATACGCAGAGTGAACTCCCATTACCCAGATAACACATGTAGGTGCTAATGCTGAAAATTAAACCAACCCAATAAAGAAAGAGATCAAAGCAAAAGAATCAGTAAAAGCCATAAGAGCACTGGGTATAGGTATCAACAGATGCCTTCCTGGAAGATCTGGGCAAATAAAACGGTCTTATCCTGGTGCAAAAAGGATGTTCTATATGGTTCCAGGTAACCCTCCCTTAGGAAGGAATTTCACATACAGGATGCCCTCTCTATCGTCTCAAGGATTCAGAATATTAGGAGGGCTGGGCCTCTATAATTAATTGTAGCATTTGTGTTCTTGCTAGTTTTCTGTACAGCA